>NC_143550.1:62259090-62580227 GCF_054136105.1 Typopeltis vanoorti | reverse complement strand
AAAGAGATTTTAAATTCTCTTTGAATTTTTAAGTACCTGCTTATCTGATGCACTCAGATAAGCAGGTACTTAGAAACTAGTCATAAAAAAATTACTACTGAATTTTGATTATTCAAATTGAAGAGTGCAAATTTTGCATAGCAACTAAATGGCATGTACAACTGCAAGGGCTGGACGTCGATAGAGCATGGGAAGTGGTCAAGGAGCATTTACAGGAGGTAATGGCTGATTGTATACCTAGGGTCCGAATAGTAAAACAAGTAGGAGTTAAATGGATGAATAACACCATTAAGTTTGAGCTGCAAAAAAAGAAACAACTGTGGAGGGAATTTAAAGAAAGGGGTGACCTGCAGGCACACGAACGGTATAAAGTGCAGGCCAGAAAGGTAACAAGTGTGGTAAAAAAAGCAAAAGCGGACTATGAAAGGAAACTAGCTTTGCAAGCAAAAGAGAATCCAAAACAGTTCTTTCAATATGCTGCAAGCAAGAAAAAAACTGTACACAGTAAAATGATTTTAAGGACGGACGATGGTAAGGAGGTCACTGAATCAGTCGATATAGTGGAGTTACTGAGTGCGCACTTTGCAAAAGCATATCATCCAGGTGGTGACATTGAAAAAATGAAGGAACCATTAGTTTATACGGGAATAGTGATGAATGAAGTGGAGGTGACTAGTCTATTACAGAACCTTAATGTGAACACATCTGTGGGATTGGATGGTATACCGGCACGGGTCTTGTGTGAAGCGGCTAAAGAATTATCAGTGCCCTTGACCATGTTGTTTAATCTGAGCCTCAGGTCTGGCTTAGTCCCGAAGGTGTGGAAAGAGGGGAAAATAGTTTCACTGCATAAAGGAGGATCCAAGACTACGGCTGCAAATTACCGACCGATCAGCATATCAGGAGTCGTTGTCAAGGTCTTAGAGAAAGTAGTCAAGGGAAAAATACAGGAATGGATTGATGAAAACGAGATACTGTACAGGGGACAGCATGGCTTTGTGAAGGGTAGATCATGCTTCAGTAACTTGCTCAAGTTTTATAACAAGGTGACGGCTGAACTGGATAAGGGAAATGGGTTTATAGTGATACTGCTGGACCTGGCAAAGGCGTTTGACAGGATACCACATGGAATACTAATCCGTAAACTACAACATATGGGAATGGATATAAGGTTGGTGAGGTGGATAGGTGGTTGGTTGATGGAGAGATATCAAAGAGTAGTTTATTTAGGAGTAGAGTCTAAAAGACGGCCTGTGACTAGTGGTGTGCCACAGGGTTCTGTTCTTGGACCACTGCTGTTTAATCTGTTCATTAACGATATAGGGAAGGATCTAAGTGGAACAATTCATTTGTTTGCTGATGATGCAAAGTTGGGTAGGGCAATAGTGAATGCAGAAGATGTCAAAGTCTTGCAGGATGACTTAGATAGATTGGAGTTCTGGGCTAAGGAGAATGGATGTCAATTTAATGTGACAAAATGTAAGGTTATGCATTTTGGGGTGAAAAGATTAGCAGCAGTATACCACGTTGGTGGAACTGTACTCCAAGAGATTGATGAGGCCAGGGACTTGGGAGTGTTGGTGGATAGGGAGATGAAGTTTAGCGGGCACACTGCAAAAGTAGCTAAATCAGCTCATCAACTCACTTGGTTGTTGAAAAATACCTTGACGAGCAGAGACAAGCAAGTTATTGTACCTCTGTACCGAGCCTTGATAAGACCTCATCTCGACTACTGTGCCCAGATTTGGTCACCTCGGTTCCTTCTTGATGGGGAGGAGGTGGAGAGGATCCAGAGGCGAGTGACCAAGATGATAACAGGTCTATGGAATGAACCATATGAGAACAGGTTGAAGATTTGTGGGTTGCAGAAACTAGTTGATAGGCAGAGGAGGGGAGATATGATCGAGACATTCAAATTGCTAAAGGGATTCTATAGGATTAATTCAGAGGATATTTTTGAGATCAGGACTGGTGGTGGGAGAACTAGGGGACACCTATGGAAGCTGGGCAAGAGTGTGGTTAGCAGGGGTGTTAGAGCTGGGTTCTTTACTTTTAGAGTGGTAAATGAGTGGAATTAGCTGCCAGAGTCTGTTGTGGGTGCTATGACGGTGAACGAGTTCAAGACAAGGTATGATAGATACTGTGAGAATGTAATCACATAGTTGTGTGGACATGATGTTTAGGGCCTCCCTCGATGAGTCTAAGGACTCATGGAGTCGCCCAAAATAATAATAATAACTAAAAGTCTAACGTCTTGATAATCATAAATTAGGTGGGTCATGATGGTTACTGAATAAATCAATACAAAAGCTTGAAAGTTACTAAAAGTCATATTTACCTCCCTCTCTTTGAATTTCAGACAAAGATTTGATTGACATGTAGGGAAAAAAAAAAAGTTGATACATCCCACACTGGCAATTAACATCCACAGCATTAACAACTGGATTAACAATTACCTCCAGTCTCTCCTGACATAAATAAACACATCACTAGCTTCCATGGAATCCAAAAAAAAATAGTCATTCTCGTTCATTCACGATGCTATTTTACATCCAACCAACTCTTTTAACTATATACAAATCCAAAATCCTGGACAGTGTCCAGAGAAAAGCAATTTGGCTCATAGATAATCCCTCTTATTGATTCATTCAACCTCCATCTCAAAGACCTAATATTTCAACTCTATGTTTATTCTACATGTACTGCAGTCACCCACCACACGTCACTGATGTGCTTATAGGTTCTTCAACCTCTCATGTATAGGATAAATATAAAAAAATAATAATAATAAATTATTATCATCATTTCTCTCAATTATTGTTATTGTCACTATTCTTAAGTTGAAGTTTGCTGACTTTATACTGAAATATTATGACTGCCTAATACAGTAAACATATCATGATTAGTTCCAATCAACAGCTTTCTTCAAAACTGGTTGATTAATTGTGCACTGTACCATATGTATCAGCACTTATATTTTAAACTAAAGAACTCCTAATTACACTCAATATATATCTTGGTCTTCTAATCCCTAATTTCCCACTCTATTGAAGTGACCATACCATCTTAGATTAACTCTACTGAAAAAATTCTTGAAGATTAACATTGTTTATTTCTTTTCTGATGTCATTTTTAATATGGAATCACTTTGATTCCATATGTTCATTCGCACCCATAATTTTCCTCAGAACAACTCTCATATCAGTGACTTCCAGTCTTCAATCATTTTAACCATATGTTAAAACTTGTTTGAACAGGAGGGAAACTTTTCCACCTTCCTCCTGTGAATCCCACTATCCTAATCAGGAAAAGTTGTAAATCTATTCTACATTAGTACCAACATCATTATTATTATTACAAGAACTTCAAAGAAACCTAAGACTAATTGTAGGAGACTCAAACTATCAATACAACATCTATGATACCTCTCCTTGAAACCATTAACAGACAAAGCACTCACAACTGACTCAGGCAACCCATTCCATTCATTCAAAACTCTCCAAGCGAAAAATCTAGTCCTCATGTCCTTGCTAAGCTAACTATTACCCAACTTCCAGGGATAACCTTCTTGTTCTGCCCCCTCTAGCCAAGTGCTGAAATATTTCCCCCTTCATCAATCTTATAAAAGTCTTTAAGTAACTTAAGTGTTTCTATTATACCCTCACCCTTTTTTGCCTATCAACCAACTTCTGCAATCCACATACCCTCAATCTATCCTCATAGGGAGCATTCCACACACTACTCACCATCTTGGTCACTAGCCTCTGGATCGTCTCCACCACTTCCTCGTCCCCAAGAAATCCCAAGTGACCAAACCTGAGCACAGCAATCTAAATGTGATCATATCAAGGCTTTATAAAGAGGAACATAGGTGGCTAAGAGTCCAGTAATCTGGAAACCCTGCTCTAGAGACCAAATAACTTTTTCAAGCCACTTCAAGACTCCAACTAGAAGAGTAATGGTATTATATTAAGCAATGAAATTCATTCCTTAATTCAACCATTTCCTTAATGGAATTCAAACTCAGCTCCTATTACTAGAGAGCTGATGCTATCCACTTGACCAGCAGGCTGGCAATACTGAGAATGCAGTTAATGTCTATACATGTTCCTGCCTATTTACATAGGATTATTGTAGACAGGCTTATACGTTGGTTATGCATTACTAACTAACTTAAGGAATTGAACAACGTAGATATGAATATAAATTAAATTATACTTTAATAAATATTTCCGATATTTCGGCAACGTCACGTTGCCATCTTCAAAAGGAACTTACAAACAAAGGCACATGCATGTAGGCAATACAACACAGTAACTGAGAAAGAAGAGATGAAGCTATTGCTTTCCTAAAAGTCCTGATGGTGCCCTCTAGCGGGCTAAGTAGGTGTTCTTGGCCGTTGGGCTGAAGGTCTGCTGATGTAAGCCTCCCAAATTTGGGGCAGTCGCATACAACCAAATTTATTGAGGTTTGGAGAGTTTCTTAGGGCTGAGGCTGATTCCATAAATAGTCTTTTGAATTTGTATTTGCTACAGTGTATTACTGTAGCTTTCTTCCACCGTATTCTGTGGCGTGTATCCATAGCATGGTCTGCAAGACCAGAATGGCTGTACTTGTGAAAACGGATGTAGTCCTTGTGTTCAGAAATTTTGATATTCTCTGTCCTGCTTGTTTGGCCAAAGTAAGACAGTTTACAACTGCAAGGGACCTGGTATACACCAGGTAGGTCTAGGGGAAGTGGTTGGTCTTTAGTGGAGCAGATAAGGGATGCCAATTTTCTGTAAGGCCTGTAACAGGAGATCAGGTCATGTTTATTTAAGATTTTGGTAATTTTTTCCAAGGTGCCACAGATGTAGGGAATTGTGATGGATTTAGAGTAATCCTTGATGTGGTGTGTAGGTTTTAATTTTTTTTTTTTTGGATTTTTTTGGGAGGGTAGCCATTGGCTGAGAAAGTGTTGAGGATGTGATTTAGTTCAGTGTTTAGGGCCATGTCGTTAGAACAGATTAGTTTAGCCCTGTTGTATAGTGTTTTCACCACTCCATACTGTTGTGAGGGGGGGGGGGATTGTTGGTGAATCTATCTGCCTCTATGGGTGGGTTTTCTATAAACTGAGAAAACCAAGGGATTCCATCAGGCTAGCGGGTGACTAGTGTGTCTAAGAAAGGGAGGCTGTTGTTTTCTCTTTTTCCAGGGTGAACTTGATTCTGGGGTGTTGGTTGTTTAAGTGCGTTAAGAAGGAGAGGAGTGTTTCAGAGTCATGTGGCGAAATAGCGAACACATCATCAATATAGCGAAGCCATATGGTTGGTTTTTGAGGGACAGAGGCTAAGGCTTTTTCTTTAAAGGCCTCAATAAAGAAATTGGCCAAGGGTGGTGAGAGTGGTGAACCCATGGCTGTCCCCTCTATTTGTTTGTAGAATTTTCCCTGCCAAACGAAATAGCCAGAGTTCACTGTGAACTGAAATAGGGCTGAGATATCAGGAGAAAATTTAGCTTGGATTAGCTCTAAAGTTTGCTTGAGTGGGACATTTGTTAATAAGGAGGAGACGTCAAAGCTGACCATCATGTCAGTATGTTGGAGTGTAAGGTTTTCTATGCTGGCTTTGAAGTGGGCTGAGTTTTTTATGTGTGATGGTGTGTTGCCAGTATAGTGTGTGATCTCTTTGGCCAAATATTTAGCTAATTTGTATGTGGGGGAATCAATGCCATCCACTATGGGATGTAACGGTACATTTTCTTTGTGTATTTTTGGGAGTCCGTAAATACAGTGGAGGGGGGGGGGTATAGAGTTAAATGGCTTTAATCTGTTGGTAACTTCTACAGGCCAAGAAGTGAGTTTCTTAAGGAGCCTGTGAAGTTTTCTAATTTGTAAGTTGGTGGGATTGTATTCAATAGACCTTTTGGTTAAGTACTACAGTTGCATTTCCCTTATCCGCTTTGGTGATAATTAATTCTTTATTATTCTTCATTTCCTGTAGAGCTTTATATTCCTTGTTGGATATGTTGGTTTTGGTGGTCTTGCTTTGGAGAGGACATAAGCTACATCCAGTCTTACACTGTTGGCAATTTGAAGGTGGCGGATTCTGCATTCGATCTGGATCATAATATCCTCATTAGGTATTCTTCTGGGAGCAATGGCGAAGTTGTGCCATGTGAAAGCGCGTTGAGTTCTTCAAGGTGACTGAAGAAAAGTTGATTACAATGTTGGTAGCATGTTTTGGATTGACGGTAAAGTTCTTTTTTAATTTTTCGAATTTTTTCATCTTTTTGTCTGCAGTGGTACACGAGACGTCATGTAAAATTGACCAAAGTTCATGATTTAAAGTGCATGAAAGCTCATCTTCGAAGGCACGAATAGCTTCGTTAATGTCTGTTAAGAGAAACTACATGGTAGTGATTTGTTCGCGAAGCAAAGCATAGCTAGCGCGGTTATATATATACGGAGAACTTTTTGTAAAACAAAACAGTGCTTGAATTTTACACAGTTTGGGATTACCTTATTATCCTGGTAGCATTTCAGGAAAGTTAGAGGATTTAATTGTCTAGACAACTTCAACTTAATTTTACCATATTGGCTTGCCTTCCGTGCGATCGCATCTCCGTGGATGATGTTGAATCTCGTAGACAGGCTTATATGTTGGTTACGCATCATTAAATAACTTAAGAAATTGAACAATGTAGATACAATTATAAATTAAATTATACTTTAATAACTATTTCCGATATTTCAGCAACGTCACGTTGCCATCTTCAAAAGGAACTTACAAAAAAAGGCACGTACACGTAGCCAATACAATACAGTAACTGAGAAAGAAGAGATGAAGCTATTGCTTTCCTAAAAGTCCTGATAGTGCCCTCTAGCAGGCTAAGTAGGCGTTCTTGGCCGTTGGGCTGAAGGTCTGCTGATGTAAGCCTCCTAAATTTGGGGCAGTCGATCACAACCAAATTTGTTGAGGTTTGGAGAGTTTTTTAGGGCTGAGGCAGATTCCATAAATAGTCTTTCGAATTTGTATTTGCTATAGTGTATTACTGTAGCTTTCTTCTACCGTATTCTGTGGCGTATATCCAGAGCATGGTCTGCAAGACCAGAATGGCTGTACTTGTGAAAACGGATGTAGTCCTTGTGTTCAGAAATTCTGATATTCACTGTCCTGCCTGTTTGGCCAAAGTAAGACCTATTTCAGCTCACAATGAACTCTGACTATTTCGTTTGGCAGGGAAAATTTTACAAACAAATAGAGGGGACAGCCATGGGTTCACCACTCTTCCCACCCTTGGCCAATTTCTTTATGGAGTCCTTTGAAGAAAAAGCTTTAGCCTCTGCCCCACAAAAACCAACCATATGGCTTCGCTACATTGATGATGTGTTCACTATTTGGCCACATGGCTCTGAAACACTCCTCTCCTTAATGCATTTAAACAACCAACACCCCAGAATCAAGTTCACCCTGGAAAAAGAGGAAAATAACAGCCTCCCTTTCCTAGACACACTAGTCACCTGCCAACCTGATGGAACCTTGGTTTTCTCAGTTTATAGGAAACCCACCCATAGAGGCAGATAGATTCACCAACATTTCCCCCCACACACACAACAATATGGAGTGGTGAAAACACTATACAACAGGGCTAAACTAATCTGTTCTAACGACATGGCCCTAAACACTGAACTAAATCACATCCTCAACACTTTCTCAGCCAATGGCTACCCTCCCAAAAAAATCCAAAAAATATTAAAACCTACAGACCACAGCCCCCCCCCCCCACCACCACCCTCCACATCAAGGATTACTCTAAATCCATCACCATTCTCTACATCCGAGGCACCTCGGAAAAAATTACTAAAATCTTAAATAAACATGACCTGATCTCCTGTTATAGGCCTTACAGAAAATTGGCATCCCTTATCCGCTCCACTAAAGACCAACCACTTCCCGTAGACCTACCTGGTGTATACCAGGTCCCTTGCAGTTGTAAACTGTCTTACTTTGGCCAAACAGGCAGGACAGCGAATATCAAAATTTCTGAACACAAGGACCACATCCATTTTCACAAGTACAGCCATTCTGGTCTTGCAGACCATGCTATGGATACATGCCACAGAATACGGTGGAAGAAAGCTACAGTAATACACCGTAGCAAATACAAATTCGAAAGACTATTTATGGAATCAGCCTCAGCCCTAAGAAACTCTCCAAACCTCAATAAATTTGGTTGTATGCGACTGCCCCAAATTTGAAAGGCTTACATCGGCAGATCTTCAGCCCAACAGCCAAGAACACCTACTTAGCCCGCTAGAGGGCACCATCAGGACTTTTAGGAAAGCAACAGCTTCATCTCTTCTTTCTCAGTTACTATATTGTATTGCCTACATGCACGTGCCTTTATTTGTAAGTTCCTTTTGAAGATGGCAACGTGACGTTGCCGAAATATCGGAAATATTTATTAAAGTATAATTTAATTTATATTCGTATCTACGTTGTTCAATTCCTTAAGTTATTTAGAAATTACATAGGATTACTATTTTTATTCCTAATTTTCAGAGGAAATTTATTACTGGAACTATTTAATTTGGTTAAATACCCTGGAAAACTGTAGCCAATTTATTTAATTGGTTAACTTCAACTGAGGCGAATAAAGAACTAAGCAAAATACCACCTGAACATCAAGCTTAGTATGATTTACTTTAACAATAAGAGGTTAAAAAAATCAGTGGAGACAATGTACATCCTTGTCTTATATTTAACTAGGCTTACATACTGCATTATACTACATTTTTGACAATGACACATGTAGAGAAAACATTAAGGGAGAAATATAAATAACCTTTCATGCAATATGAAATTGGGAGCAATATATAGGTTATTTTTAAACCTACAGTATCTTTTGTACCATGGGTGGGCTAAGGATTTTTTTTTTTCTATTTTTATCAATTTTATATATTTATTTTGTATGTTTAATTTATCTTTTAGATGGTCTATAAACCCTGCTCTAGAGACCAAACATGGAACATCTTAGCCAATTCAGGCCTCCAATAAGCAGGAAGGTGGTCTTACAGTAAGCAATAAAATTCATCTCCCACCTAAAGACAATCACAAACATCTAAGTCCATGGTGGGATTCAAAACCACAACCTCACCTCTAGTTAGAAGGTGGGTATGCTAACTACTTGGCCAACCAGGTTGGCATGTACCAATAATAGTGATTTTTAATTAAGAACTTCTATAATTTAAATATTATTATTATACTACATTATTATATATTATATAATACTATGCAGCATAACATAATATATTATTATTATTATTTGTGTCCATGCAGTTAGCCTAGTGGCTGTGCGCTTCGCAACCATATGCCTGGGGAAGGAGTGTCCTAGGTTCGATTCCTGTCAGTTACGTGAGGAGCTGAAGAATCTTCCTCAGCCATAGCCTAGTTACCCAGTCTTGAGTGTGGACAGTAGGGTTTTTTTCCCCAGTTTATCCTGGGTTTTTCATCCCGCAAAGCAGGCAAACCAGCCTTGAGAACTCAACACTACGGACATAGGATACACAGGGCCATAGGGCTGACAACTTTATCCTGTGAACAGATTGAGGTCTGATGATTAATAAACCCTCGACACCGCAAGGTAAAAGAGGGGAAAAGGAAAACGAGATGAGATTATTATTTGTAGAGTTCGACCTCCATCAACCATAAAATGCAAAAAATACTGTCTATACTGTATGATCTCATTACAACATACGTGTTTCTATCATATCTCCTCTATCTATTCTTCAAACTTTAAAACCACATCATTCCCTCAAATTGTTCTCATATGCCTGATTTCACAAGCCAGTAATCACCTTCGTTTTGCCTGCCATTACCTTGTCAACTGTTTACATTCTCCATAGAGTCCAGGCAACCATATCTGCTCACAGTGTAGTCTAGACATGGTCTTATCAAAGAATTGTAATGCAAGAGAATAATGTTACCTATAACAATGTAGTTATCCAATATGATGACTTAACCTCCTTGGCAAAATGATCCCTAAACTTGAATTCTCTGTCCATTATAATCTCCAAGTCTCAAGTTTCACTGACTATTTGCAGTAAATTCCATTAATGTAATACTTCAATGTTCAATGTTCTCCATCTGAAATGCATACAGTAATGCTGAACTGACATTCATTATTATTCACTTAATCCACTGTCAACCTGCTGATATAAGCCATACCTCTTATCACTCTCACAACATATCATTAGCTAATAACTGGATATCACCCTCTAGATCAGGGGTCTTCAATTCATGACCTGCGAAGCTCTTTGCTGTGGCCTGCCGGCCGGCCAGTTTGAAAAAATAACTACTTAACATTAAAACGCAATTAAATAAAAAATAATTTCAATGAAACCCGTAGGCCACTAAACTGTGGTATTTAGAATTGTAAGATGCTTTCCAGATTCTCAAGGAATGCTGTGCATTTGATACTTTACATAAAATCCTATAAAAATAAATATTAAATAGACATGCTTCTTCAGCCATCTACCAGCGGCAAGCAGTACTTAAGTACTAGTACTAACGTCACAGGTAGATGGCTAAAACAGTAGTTCATTTGAGTGCACTGTCTAGTGCCTTCCAGATACATCTTGAATACAATTAAGTGCATGACAGAAAGCTATCTGATGCATCTGAAGTGCTATAAGTGCTGTGCATTATGGGATACCGAGGCAATCAGATGTGAAGTAACATGGAATTCCTTGTTATTATTCTTGCCTGTCATGCAGGAGACTGGGGTTCAATTCCCTGGTGGGAAAGAAAAATTTTTACAAGAATCTGCTAGGGAAGCAGTAGCAATGTCATTGACCAGATCTCAGCTCTCCAAGGTCACAAAGAAGTCAAAAGCAGGAAAATACTTTTTCATAAAGGATGCTCCTTGATAAGTATCAAATTATTGCCAAATCAGCATATTAGGAGTAGTGGTCAAAGTATTGGAGAGCTGGTTAAAAGGAAAAATTCAGGAAAGGGCGATCTTAACATAGTGGGAACTTAATGTAGTCAATGTTCATCACGACACACATGGCAACAGATCTCTCTGCCCAAAATATGATAATCCACACCAGGAAGAAATTTGTTACAGTCCACGGTGGTCTAAAGGCAGAAGTTTATCTTTAACTAAGCCTAGAAAAGTAGATATCTTGTTGACAGGATGGAAGGATTCGTGTAGGCCAGGGATCTTCAACCCTTCAGGCAGTGTGGGCCGCATTAAAAATTTCAATGAAGCCCATGGGCCACCAATCCAGACTGTGGTATTTAGAACTGTAAGATGCTTTCCAGATTCACATAGAATGCATACAGAGTGATTCTATAAACAAGTGATGTCCTAGCTAGTAATATCTGACTATATTGTTCCATCATAATATGCATGTAGTTTCAGCCAAGATAGAATATAATTTGGCCAAGTTCAAGTTGTCAGCCCATGCATGTACATTCAGTATCCAGGTGTATTTCTAATAAAAGGGCACACCATAGAAAGGTAAAATTACATTGGGAATCTGCGTTGAGCTATCTAGTTTGATCCTTAAGTAATTGTTCCCTACGCTATACTTGTCTATTTATTATTATTATTATTATTCAGGTCTCCATGGAGTCAAAAGGCTCATCGCTGGAGTCCTTCCTAGGAAACACAAAGTCTATCAAGCCTCATCATGGGAGGTCCCTCTTAGGAAACACAAAGACTATTGTATCACTCCTTAAACTCATTGACCGTTCTCGCTCTCGGCACTCTATCAGGCAATGCATTCCATGGTTCGACCACCCTCCATGCAAAGAAACCATTCCTCACCCTCTTACTCACAGTTTCCTTTCGTAACTTCCAGGGATGGACCCTTGTCATCACTCCTTCACGCTGTTCAACCAAGCGAAAGAACTCCCCAGTGTCGACCCTGTAACCACCTCTCAACAGCTTAAAAGTCTTAATCATATTACCTCTCCTTCTTCTATCCTCCAAACTTTGCAGTCCACATTACCCCAGCAGATCCTCATAATTAACATTGCACAGTCCTGAAATCATCTTTGTTATTTGCCTCTGTACCCTTTCCACAGTTAATTTATCCCCTTCAAATCCTGGGGACGAAATCTGTGAACAGTAGTCTAAGTGTCGTCTGATCAGAGTCTTATACAACAGAATGATAACTCTTTTATCTCTGCTGGTCAGTGACCTTCTCATTATTGCAGCATCCTCTGTGTTACCTTCACCACCTTTGCAATATGTCCCCTAAATTTCAGGTTTCTATCAATCATCAACCCCAGATCACTTGTCTCCCCTACATCCTCCAGTATAGATCCTCCAATAGAGTATGCAACATCCCATCAATGTGTCCCAAACCTTAAGACCTTACATTTTGCTGCATAAACCGATACCCCCATTCATAGTGCAGATGTGGTAACCCTGCAAGAGGATTTATTCAAATCCTCTTGCAGGGCTACCACATCTGCACTGTTACTAATAACCCATCCCAGCTTCATATCATCCTGCAAAAAACTGACTATCGCCTTGCAATCCACTGGCAATGTCATTGATATAAAGGTTAAACAGTATAGGTCCTAGTACTGAGCCGTGTGGGACCCCACTTGTAACCCTCTGCCTCCATGAAACTGCCCCACCATACACAACTCTGTGATATCTACTGGCCAGCCAATACTGAATCCAGTTGAACAACCTGACATCCGGACCCATGTGCTGCAATAATAACCAAATTTTATCATGTCGCACCCTGCCAATGCCTTTGCTAAATCCAAGAAAATGGCAGTATATGCCTTTCCCTCATCTACTGCTCTTGTAAAACTATGTAGCTTGGAAATCCCAAAGCGCTTTACATCAATTTTTACAAAGGTCAAGTCTCATGAGATTGTTACAAAAATAATCTTGTTTGCCTCTATATGTTTTATGCTAAATATTAATGTAAATAACCTATGGGAATTGACTGTACTTACTGGTTCAACTAAAATTTATAGATTGTAAGAAAAACAAAGGCAATGCTTTGCCACCGGAATAATAGCATAAGAAAGTTGTTTACAATTTAAGTGTATGAGAAAGTTGTTTGCGAGCTCTGCACATAAACACCTTTAAAGTCAGTGTCAAAGAGATCAGCAAGGTTCAGAAAAGATTCCACTGCCTGACAAGATAAGATTTAAGGAGTGTACAGAGGAGATGAAAGAACGGGTCAGTCTTAACAGAAGATCAAGGAGTCATGCTGACTTCTTCGGGTTACAACCCTTTGTGCAAGGTCCCAGAGAAAGTGAAATAAAAAGGAACTGAGCCGAACATCATGGTTGGCAGTCAGAGTTGTCACAGTCAGCAGTTGGAGGCAGAAATATCGACAGTAGGATCCAGAGGACAGGATGTTACGGCGAACCCACACCAGAGGAGAAGAACTGGGAATGACGAGAGAACAGCCAATGTAAATACCTGAGGCAGTGTCAGTCAGATGTCTTTTTGCTGCGGGAGGTCAACCGAAGCCAAAAGCTGCAGACGATCTTCAAACCTGTATGCTGAAACCTCTTGCTTGAGCTTTTCGAGTACCGGAAAATCGCAGTCCAAAGCTTGCGTGTAATGGAAAATACTAGGGGTCAGAGAGTGCTTGACCTAGTAATTACATCTGAGGATTTGGCTGTAACAAATATGACCACATTGCCGCCAATCGGTGAGAGTGATCATAGAGTCTTGACTTGGGAGGCGGCTAAAAGTGCAGAATTTTCAATTAAGACAGGGTACATGTGGAATTATCGGGCGGGAAAGTATGACAAGCTTAGGAGTTTGATTGGCTCAGTGCCATGGCATGTACAACTGCAAGGACTAGAAGTTGATAGTGCATGGGAGGTAGTTAGGAAGTGCTTGCATGAAGCAATGGCTGACTGTATACCTAGAGTCCGAATAATAAATCAAATAGGGGTTAAATGGATGAATAACACCATTAAGCTTGAGCTGCAAAAAAAGAAACAACTATGGAGGGAATTTAAGGAGAAAGGTGACCGGCAGGCACATGAACGGTATAAAGCGCAGGCCAGAAGGGTGACGAGTGTGGTAAGAAAAGCAAAAAAGGATTACGAAAGAACATTGGCCATGCAGGCTAAAGAGAATCCTAAACAGTTTTTTAGATATGTAGCAAGTAAAAGGAAAAATGTACATGGCAGAATGATTTTAAAGAATGCCGATGGTAGGGAGGTAACTGAATCAGTTGATATAGTTGAGTTACTGAGTGAGCACTTTGCAAGAATATATCATCCAGGTGGTGACATTGCAGAAACGAATAAACCAGTAGATTATATGGGAATTGTAGTGAATGAAGTGGAGGTGAGTAGTCCATTGCATAACCTCAATGTCAATACATCTGTGGGATTGGATGGTATACCAGCTCGTGTAGTACGAGAAGCAGCTAAAGAATTGTCAGTACCCTTGACCATTTTGTTTAATTTGAGTCTCGGGTCCGGGTTAGTCCCAAGCAGGTGGAAGGAGGGGAAAATAGTTCCACTGCATAAAGGTGGTTCCAAGACTGCTGTTGTAAATTACTGACCGATTAGCATATCAGGAATCATTGTCAAGGTCTTAGAGAAATTAGTCAAGAAAAGAATACAGGATTAGATAGATGAAAATGGGATACTGTATGGGGGACAACATGGTTTTGTGAAGGGTAGATCATGCCTCAGTAACTTGCTCACGTTTTATAACACAGTGACGGCTGAACTGGATAGGGGTAATGGGTTTACAGTGATACTACTGGACCTTGCCAAGGCCTTTGACAGGATACCACATGGAACCCTAATCAGTAAACTGGAGCAGATGGGGATAGATATAGGGTTGGTAAGATGGATAAGAGGGTGGTTGAAGGAGAGATACCAGAGAGTGGTTTATTCAGGAGTGGAGTCAAAAAGACGTCTTGTGACTAGTGGAGTGCCGCAGGGCTCTGTTCTTAGACCTCTGCTTTTCAATTTGTTTATCAATGATATTGGAAAGGATTTGAGAGGAAGTGTTCACTTGTTTGCTGATGATGCAAAGTTGAGTAGAGCAATTGTGAGTGCACAGGATGTCAAAATTTTACAGGATGATTTGGATAGTTTGGAGGACTGGGCTAGGAAAAATGAATGTCAGTTTAATGTGGCAAAGTGTAAGGTTATGCACTTTGGGGTGAAAAGAACAGTAGCAGTATATCGCATTGGTGGAACCGTAGATTGATGAGGCCAGGGATTTGGGAGTGCTGGTGTATAGGGAGTTGAAGTTTAGGGGGCACATTGCAAAAGTGACTAAAACAGCTCACCAAATCACTTGGCTTATGAAAAATACTTTAACATGCAGAGACAAACAAGTTGTTGTTCCTCTGCATCGAGCCTTGATAAGACCCCATCTGGACTTCTGTGCCCAGTTATGGGCACCAGGGTTTCTTCGTGATGGGGAGGAAGTGGAGAGGGTCCAGAGACGAGTGACCAAGATGATAGCAGGACTGTGGGGAATGAACCTTATGAGAATAGGTTGAGGATTTGTGGGTTGCAGAAATTGGAAGATAGGCGAAGGAGGGGTGATATGATTGAGACATTCAAATTACTGAAGGGTTTTTATAAGATTGATCCAGAAGATATTTTTGAAAATATGACTGGTGGTGGGAGGACTAGGGGCCATGCATGGAAGCTGGGCAAGAGCGTGGTTGACAAGGGTGTTAGAGCTAGGTTTTTTACTTGGAGAGTGGTGAATGAGTGGAATATGCTTCCAGAGTCTGTTGTGGATGCTACGACCGTGAATGAGTTCAAGGCAAGATATGATAGATACTGTGTGAATGTTGAATAGTTGTTCCAGACATGATGTTAGGGCCTCCCTCGATGAGTCTGTCGACTCCTTGGAGTTTCCCGGAACAATAATAATAATGATAATAATATTACTGCTCTTCTGCTCAGCTCTTCACTATCATACCTAGGCAACACACACACACACACACACACACACACTATATTTCCTCTCTCTCTCTGTCTTCTTTCACACAACCTCAAGCAAGAATCTCATATCTCTCACTGCCCAATTTACATTACCTGTTAAGTCATTTGTTCCTACCATCACAATCATCTCATCCACTCCTCTTAATTGCCATAGCCACACTTTCTATCGTTCCTCCAGGCAAACACTCCTCACACATCCTATCTTGAACACCATGGATCATTGAGTATTATTTAGTATTAATGTATTTTTTTTTTAATTAAATGAAAAATAAAACATTAAATAAAAACTGAAAAAAAAAAAAAAAAGAAGGGATATGAGAAAATGAAGAACAGGAAGAGTTAACCTGTGAGTGTGAATATAAGCAACCTATGCAGGGGTAGTGAATATCAGAATTTACTTAGTAATCAGCAATTGCAGCCTGTTGGTTAGTCCATTGTGGTGACTATTCAAGCATGTATTCATTGTGAGTACATGAATTACTCAGCTAGCTTAGATAGCCTAGTAGTTCACATATCCAATCACCAACCAGCAGATTGGAAAGCGGGTACAGTTTCAAATTCTGCTATGGACATGGATGCTTGTAACTATCATTAGGTGGGAGAAGAATTTCATTGTCCAGTGTGAGACCCAAGTTATAGGAGGCCTGAAGTGATAAAAGCTCTATGTTTCATCTCTAGAGTAGGGGTTCCAGATTATATTAAAAATAATATTTAAAAAAATATTTTTACTTTTATTTAATTAATATTTTATTTTTAAAAATAAAACATTAATAAAATATTTTATTGCCAGAATAAATAAATAAATATTTATTTATTTATTCTGGCAATTATAATGTTTTCTGTAATTGTAAATAAATGTAAATAAAATGTAAAAAAATTTAAATAAAATAAATAAATAAAAATTAAACAATAATAATAATAATAAACCATCAGCCTGCCAATGGTACTAACATACTGTACATTAGATGTACAACATTTCATGCATAGGAGTCACATAACAAAAATTAAAGACTTGCAAGCTATTTTATTTATTTATTCATTTATTTTTATTTTTTTTACAGTGCTGAGTTATTTCCTTAAACTATGTGATTATATGGTTATTCTTCAAGACAACACACAGTATCAGGCTCAGTGGTTTAGTTGTTGTTCTTCAAACATATCTGCAAGTGCTGAAAGTGCCTCAATTTGGTGGATCAATAAGTATGGCAATAAGAATAGACTCTAAGAGAGTAAAAGGAAAAAGAAAAAACCTGGATAATTTGTGGAGATTCATGCTGTTGATTAGAACTGAAGTCTCCTGCTAGAAAGGTCAATAATAATGTTTAATTCATGTTTTCTTAGTATTTTTTCTTAATCTGCATATTTTCTTTATACAGGGTGTTTCAAATTAAAGTACCTCTATTCAGAGCAATCTGTAGAGGTAACCAGAATATGGGGGAAAGATTTTGACAATAAAAGAAAAAAAAAAGTTAAAAAATGACTGACAGAAGAAATATAGCACTGAGTAGGAGAAAATTATATTAATGTAAACTATATGATATGTGATTGTGAAATGATTCAGAATCAATGATAAATGAAGTTATTCAATGACATTTATTTTGCTCATTTCATAAAATGATGTGATACAAAAAACATATCACATACAGCTGACATGCTGCAAGGAGTTGTCAAGAAGATCGATGATCATGGTGGTGACATTCAATGTGTTTGTCTTTGTGCAAGACCAACAGCTGATAATGCCAAACAGTATTGTCTACAGTGGAACATAACCAATTTGTCAAAAGGTTTCACACATTATGTACAATTTGGTCTTTCAAATTTACCAAGTGAAGAACGTTGCTCTGATATACCATGCTTTTGAAGTAACCCAAAAGCCAAAAGTCACAGGGATTAAGATCTTGTGAACATGATGGCCATTTCATATAAAATGAGCAGCTGATTACTTTACTCTGCCCTCTGTGAAATGTTGATGCAATGATTGTTGTACTTCACATCCTATGTAGGGAGGTGCTCCATCTTGTGCCAGTTTTTGTGACACCTGCTATATTGACATTCCACACTTCTTTGCTATTCCATTTTGTGACAACTTATTGTCCAAGTCTTGATAACAGTAACGTGTTCTCTAAGTCCTTCCATTTTTGTGACGTCACAAAAATGGAAGGGCTCAGAGAACAAATCAAAATAAAATATTTAAAATATGTATTAACTGTTCTTGTTGCAAAAAAGACTAAGCATAAGTTACACACAGCTGCTTCAACACAAGGCACAATCTTGTCTCAATGTGCACTTATGAGGGTGGTCTGAAAAGTTCTCGGTCTCGACCATAGATGGCAACACTATCAGCAAGATTTTTTTTTCTAAGTTGGTATATCTGTCATAAGCATCCATGTGAAATTGCAAGTTATTCTATCAAGTAGTTTGTTTTATACAGCTGTCTGAAGCAAAAGTGTTGTCTGTATCCCTTGAAATGAATAAAATTGAGTATCGTGCAATTATAAAATTCTTTGTAAAAGAAGGTTTTCGCCAAAAGAAATTCATTCAAAGTTCATAAAAGTTTATGGGCTCTCTTCTACTTTGTTTTTGACAATTAAGAAATGGGCTGCCGAGTTTAAACATGGCCATACCACCCTTGAAGATGATCCACATGAAGGACATCCAAAAAATGTAACACCACCAGAAATCATTGATCGAGTGCATGATATGGTATTTGATGACCAGCGAGTCAAAAGTGTGTGAAATTGCTGAGACTATAGGCATTTCAAAACAACGTACAGGATATATTTTGCATGAAGAATTGCAAATGACTTTTGCACAAGATGGGTGCTGCGCTTGCTCGCAGAAGATCAAAAACGCCCTTGCATGAAAATCTCTGAACAGTGCTTGGAGCGTTTTAACAAGAATAAAACTGATTTTGCATTGATTTATTACTATGGATGACACTTGGATTCACCATTAAACACCAGAATCCAAACAGCAGTCAAAACAGTGGACAGAAGCCGGTTGTTCAATGCCAAAGAAGACAAAGTTGGTTTCATCAACAGGAAAGGTCATGACATCGGTGTTTTGGGAATCTAAAGGCATTCTGTTTATTAATTATATCTTGAAAAGGGTAAAACAATAACCGAGGAATATTATTCCGATCTTTTAACCACACTAGACAAAAAAATTTGTGAGAAAAGACCCAGTTTGCAAAAGAAAAAAAATCATCTTTCATCAGGATAATGCACCTGCCGACAAAGGTGTTTTGGCAGTGGGAAAATTAAGGGATCTGCACTATGAATTGTTGGAACATCCACCCTATTCTCCAGATTTGGCTCCCTCTGACTTCTATCTCTTCCCAAAACTAAAACTATTCCTTGCTGGTCAGCGTTTTTCTTCGAATCAAGAGGTGATTACAGCTGTAGAGGGGGTGTTTTGCAGATCTCATTGAGAACCACTATAGGGACAGGATAATAGTGCTGGAGCATTGCTGGAATAAATGTATTAGTCTTAAGGGAGATTATGTTGAAAAATAAAAATAATTTTGAAATTATAAATTCATTTTTTCATTGTTAGGCTGAGAACTTTTCAGACCACCTTCGTATGCATGACCAGGATTTAAAGCTATGTGTGGGAAGCATCTTAAAGAAACGGATAAGAATTTTTACTTATGAAATTAAGCATAATGCTTATTCATATATTATAATGCTTATGATTAAATACTACTGTTTTATGTATGTTGAGTTGTAAATAAATAACTTTTTTATTATTATTATTTGTTTTTTGATAGCAATATTTAAAAATAAAAACAAAAAAAAATCTGAGGAAAGAAGACATAAGGATTTTTGAAAAACATAAGGGAATTGATATGGATTAAAAAATTTTAAAAACCAATAAAAAGCTTTTTTTTTTCCCCAAGACATAAAAGTGCATATCTTTTCACTGTATTCCAGGCATTTCTTTTTATTAAAGTTAATATAACAGTAATCAACACACACACACACACACACACAAATAATACTATAAAATAAACATTTAGTGCTACCTATTTTACGGAGAGAGCTCCACTTGACATAGATGCAAGGGAAAATGCCAGCCATACCTGTCCTAAGATTTATACCTAGTATATATAAAAATATTAATTCAAAAATAAGAATGAGAAAAAAATCGAATAAAATTAAAATAATTATTATCAAAGAATGAAGCCTATAAATTTAGTAAAATAACAACATGCAATTAAACTATGATATTTGCAAAATGTTTCATGCACAATATTTCATACAGATATGGTTGTGAGTTGAATATTTATTTTTCAAAGACACCAAACTGCAATATTTACCTAGAAGTTTTTTTTTTTTTTATCTGATTATTATCTCTCAAATAGATTACATGCAAATATTGTACAATTTAGGTAAGAGTACTACATTTTCTTACAAATAGTTCAGTATACTGGTTATAATTAATATTATAATTTGCATAATTGATGCAACTGACATAAGAATATACTTCGTGTATATTGACTTATATACACAAAATTAGCAAATAATAGTAATAATTTACAGTTTGTTATTATAAGTTACAGTTTATACAATAAAAAAAATTAATATATTTTTTGATGAATATACGAGGGGGTGTTCAAAAATGACCAAACTTTTTAAATAGAGTGTCAACCAGCACAGCGAGCGTGCTGCAGCTACTGAGCGCACTCAGCAGCAGGTTTTGCCAACAAACGGCCATTTGCCCTGTTCTCCTATGACCATTAGTTATCGAGTTACATCTGCTGTGAACACGTGCACAAGCTGTTCGTCAGATTAGTGACAAAGTGACAATGAAAGAGCTTGAAGAACAACGTGTGTGTATGAAATTTTGCTGCAAACTTGGCAAAAATTTACAGATATTTCAATTGCTTACCAAGCATATGGGGAGGACTGTATAAGCCAAATGCAGTGCTAAGTGGTTTAAGCATTTTAAAAATTGCAGAACGTCAGTCAGTGAAGATCCCAGGCCTGGCCGACCTTCCACATCAACAGACAACAACCATGTCAAGAGAGTTCATGATGTGATTTGTGGAAATCATTGTTTAACTGCCCGAGAAGTTGCTGAAGAAGTGGGCATCAGCATAGGATCTTGCCATCAAATTTTGACTGAAAAACTTCAGATGCATAGCGTCAGTGCAAAATTCGTGCCACATTTGTTGACTGATGATCAGAAAGAGAACCCTGTTGAAATCAGGCAGGAACTGCTTGCCAGCCCCCAGCAGACCTTTTCCTGTTTCCCAAACTTAAAACCACTTTGAAAGGACGTCATTTCCAAACCATAAGAGGAGATGTAGGAAAATGCGATGAAAGAACTGGGCACAATCACAGAAAGTGTGTTCCAGGAAGATTCCAACAATGGAAGAAATGGTGGGAACAGTGTATCGCCATTAGAGGGGACTACTTTGAATGGGACAGTTCTTAAAATGTTGTAAAATGAGCAATAAATCTTTATAGCAAAAGTTCAGTCTTTTTTTTGAACACGCCTTGTACATTTTTTGACAAAGATTATTATCATGCAGGGTATTTACATGTAGACAATTAGATTGAAATTTCTGTTCAATTAAAAAAAAAAAATCTAAGTGTTAAGAGGATTCATTTTTTATAAGTAAAAATAATAGTAATATTACCACAACATTAAGGATACATCAGCAAAAATAATCAAAGTTCTATGCAAATATGATCTCCATGCCATTCACTAACTAGCTAGCCAACTTCATATTTTCTCCTGAAGATCAAACTGCCTCCTCTTGAAAATCCTAAGTGTACAAAGTTCCTCGTGCCTGCAGTGTAGCCTACTTTGAACAGACTGGTAGCTTAGTTAATATCTGCTGTGAAGAACACAAAAATTACATCCACGATCATCTGGTTTAGTAGACCATGCTCTGGATACTGCTTCACATAAGATCAGATGGGGGAAAATATCTATATTACATGGAATTTTTATTACATGGAAGTCGTTATGGGTCTGAGAGACTATTTTTAGAATCAGCATCAACTATGAAACAGCAATCTCCCACCTCAACTTAATTTACCAATGATCTGGGAGACTATCATTTTAAGACCTGATAGCCTGACTTCTCTAAATTAATTTTATGGCATTAGTTCTGTTTTCAGTCACAATTTGAATTTTTTTTTTCCACAATTACTTAGTTCAGTGCAGTGTGTTTGTTACAGTTATACAGTGCTCTGATGATGGTGGGTAGAAAACCAGCAAAATATTAGTGAATTTAACAAATGCATTTTTCCTTGGTCTGTGTTGTTTATACCATGAAACATATTATGAATAATCAGTGACACCTAAGCCTTTCTATGAGTGATAATAATAAATAGTAAGGATAAGGATAGTTAACTCAAACCTTAATAATCAGTGCATAAGTAAATGAACAGATAAATAACTGAAAAAAAAAAAAATTAAACCATGGGACTTGATTAATCAAGCCATTAGGCTGGAAAAATCCAGCTAGGAGTGAATCCATAGATGGGAGGGAAGGAGAATTGAAGTGTTACACTCATATTCTTCAAAACTGGTCAAACTTCTATGGTATTAGGAACTAGTAAGTGGCAGATGAATTTCATCTCACTTGAAAACACCACCACCACTATTACTTTGCTTACTGGAAGCTTCAAAATGCCGAAAACCATGATTCGACTTTTCAAGTCCTAGTTATGCTTTCCCCCCATTTCTTTTAGTATGCATTGTGATCTGGAACATCATATAGCTGTCACAACATTTTTTTCTTTTGTTGAGGATGCATTTATTCTGGTTTCTAGTTAGCACAATGCACTAAACTAAATGTGCATGCAGCAGTAGACAATGATGAGAGTCACAATTCTTAAAGGAGTCGTGTGATTCTTCAAAATGTATGCTTAGCAAAGAACTAATTTATTACTGCATGTTCCATGTCTCTCCTAATTTCCACTTAGTTTAAACAACTATACAAATTCAGAATTACATGAAAAAAAATTACATATTCACTTCATAAATAAAAATGGCCTCAGCTTTAATCTCAGTGATATCCAATTTCATCTCATATGTGCAAAATCACAAATACTATACTCTTTCCTAAATGATCTACCAGCTTCTTCAATCCCTACTCAATCTACTTTTTTCCCAAAGTCTGTTTCACATACTCTTCATCTCAAAAGTAGTAACTGCATATATGTTTATGCTGATTTTTCACATCAGAACGTCAAATCTAGAATCTCATCTTCTTGATCCTCTTTCACAAAATAGCTAACTCATTCTGTCAAACTAATTTATAGTCTCTATTATTAATTACTTAATATTATTATCATTATTATTTAAATAGACATTCCATGGAGTCCAAGACTCGATGTGGAAAACATACACTAACCATTATTCACACAATACCTATCCTACCTGCTCTTTGAATTCATTTACTAACAAAGCATTATAACTGCTTCCAGTAACTCGTTCATTACTTCCAAGCAAAAATATCTAGTCTTTACACCCTTGCTAACTACACTTTTACAAAAAGTGATCACTTATTCTTGCCTTTGCTGTGATGTACTGAAAAAAAGTGGTGAGAATACGAGGTACACACTCAGAAGTGCCTTTAATACATTAGATAGGAATCCTATGGGAGTCATAACTATTTCTTCGTATAGAATTTGGTTGATAATTGTGTCCATAATTTTTGAGTTGCAGTGATTGAACAGACGTTTCTTTACCTTTCCCTCTCTATACACTTAATCTTTGCCTGGAAACATGATTTCATCATGTGCTCCTCAAGTGCTCTTATTATCACAGAGTCTCAATACAAAACTCCCCCCCTTTGCACTTTAATACTCTGCTTTCTCTTCTCCTGTACCTCTCCCTTGTATTTCTTCTCTACCAAACTGCTCATTAGGCATTTCTCCAATCATTCTTTCTCTTGTTTTGTCCTGTCAAGGACTCCATGTGCATATGCTGTCACTCTTATTACCACCTCATCACTCTCCTCATCTTCTACTGTTTATTTCATGCTATCACTCATGTGTTGTTCACTTTTGCTCTATTCCACTGTATTTTCGCCTACAATTTTGTCGAAATACATCTCACACACAGTGTAGTATATACAATAAATACATCTCACACACAGTGTAGTAAACAAAATTCTGCATGCTAAATTCATTCAACATTGTTTTACTACTCACATGCACCATAATGAATAATATCATGCAATATACATAGCAGCTTTTTGCTAATAACTACTGAAGTAAATGCTTAAAAACAAACAAGAGGACATTCATAAAAGAATAAGCCATTAAAATTAATCCAGTTTAACTAATATTTTTCAAAATATGACAACTTTCAGCTCAAACATCACTGTTTGGATCTGCAAACAGGCTTCAACTTTTTTTTTTTTTAATTTATTTTCTTTAGAGTCCAATAGTAACCTACACATTGTATCATACCTTTCTTTAAATTCATTTAATGATTTGCAATCAGCAGTTCTACTCATACATAAATCAAGAAGCAAAAAATCAGATATTAAATCTACTCCACAAACCTTGCAATTCTCTCCCTTCCTGCCATATGCTGAAATGTTTCTTCTGCATCTAACCTAAAATGATTTCTATGTTTTTATCAGATTCCCTCTATTTATTAAGATTTGATTTGATTTGCACAACATGCAAATCCTTTATCTTCATAGGGGTGAGGATGAAACCATCTCAATTACTTGCCTATAAATCATCTTAATTATGGGCTTTCAGTCATTTCCTTCCATTTCCAGAAAACCTGAACAAAGAAATATGAGCACAGCAGTCCTGGTGTGGTTCATAACAAGCCCATATAAAGAGGAAAGCTAACTTCCTTACTCATAGATAACAACTCATCAATGATTTTCTCAACTTCTCTATTTTTTGCGATATGTTCTCCTGATCTTCACCTCCTTATCCATCCTAGGTCTCTAGCCTGTC
Organism: Typopeltis vanoorti; assembly: GCF_054136105.1. Lineage (NCBI taxonomy): Eukaryota > Metazoa > Arthropoda > Arachnida > Uropygi > Thelyphonidae > Typopeltis > Typopeltis vanoorti. The sequence goes on along the minus strand of NC_143550.1, from coordinate 62,555,329 downwards.
AGTATATTCCATTGAAGCACCATTGATGAAATATACACTTGTAACATCCTCAATTCAGAATGCATAACCTTCACTCTGTATCACTGAACTAGCATACATTATCATTTGTCCATTTCTTCAACTGTAAATTCATCTGCAGGATTTCCAGATACTTCATTTCAAACCATCCCCCAAGCACAGAGCAAAAACACTCTGTGGAATATTACTGATTACCTTCATTATCTTATAATAAACCCCCACAATATGTTATTATTTGATATCAAAGAATTCTGATACCATAGAATTTGCCATCAAAAGACCACAACCAGATGAAAACAATTATTAGGATACATGCATCAAACTTAATAAAATAAACATGCCCCATGTTGCAGAATGCAACATATGCAAGGGAGAAAAGATAGCCTTAAGAAATCTAAACCCTGAACAATAATATAATTATTTTTATTATTAACATTTGATCTCCATGGAGTCAAAGACTCATTGTGGGAGGTACATAATATCGCACACAAAGCTCATCCAATGGTGCATTGAACTGATTCAATGTATCTACATTCACAACACACTCAGGCAATGCATTCTACTCACTAACCACTCTCCATGTAAAGAACCTATTCCTCTGCTCACACTCTCCTTACAGTTTCCGGTGATGAACTCTTGTTCTATCCCCCTCTCCCATTTTATGAAAAATCTCTTCCAAGTCCAATCATATCCCCCCTACCTCCTTCTCCTATTCATGAAGCTTTGCGATTTACATTATCTCAAATCTGTCCTCGTACTCCACATTCCAAAGACCACTGACCACTTTGTGAATCTTCTCTGGAGGTGACCAAATCTGTGCACAATAATCCATATGACACCTAATCAAGGCCTTATACAATCACATCATAACTTCTTTATTTCTGCACATCAGGATCCTCTATATTATTGCCATTATCCAATGTGACATCTTCACAAATTGTGCAATGCAGCTCCTGAATTTCAGGTCCTTGTCCACCACCACTCCCAGATCTCTCGTCTCCTCCACCTCCTTTAAAGTTTCCCCACCAAGTGTATACTTTGCATCCCATTGTTGCTTACCAATTTCAAAACCTTACACTTTGCAACACTGAACTGCAGTTCCACTTATCTGCCCATTTATGCAATATATATTCACGTCCTCCTGCATGCTTTACCTCCATATGCTTAACTCTGCACTGCTCTCCCCAATTTTGCATCATTTGCAAACAGTTGCATATCACCAGTTAAACCTATCCCAATATCTTTAATATACAAATTGATCAACTACTACTACAACAACTTCATACTACTAGTGACTTTCTCTTTTTGGGACACTGTACCTCTATATGCAACACAGAACTCCAGATATACAGATTGCTCGATAATTTGTAGCAACAGCCTTATCACCCCCTTTATAAATGGAGCAATTTTATCTTCTTTCCACTCCCTTGGAACCTGTGCCATTGCAAGACTTATTAGACATACTACTGTCAATTCCTTGGAACATTCCCGTAAGTTGTGCAGTGATATGTCATCAAATCCTTTATCATCCATTAACATCATCTTCCCATAACCATTCTTCTTTCTACTTGGCACATATCTAAAAAACTCTCTAGGAGTTTTCTTTTCCTGATATTTGCCAATTTCTGCTAATACTGCACTTTTTGTTCTTACTAATCTTGTTCTTTATACTCTTCATATAACTGATTATTATCATTATTCATCTCATACTGCCACTAAATCTCCTACAGGACACTAGGTATATTAATTGCTTGATCTTCCTATGGGAGAGTAGAGATATCCATGCTATCGGTTGACCAGCCATCTATTAAGAGGCATGTCTTATTCTCTGTGATGCACTTTTTTTTTTCTTTTCTTTCTTTTTTTTTTTATTAATAAGAGGGCAATTACGTTTATTTTTATTATTATTTTTTTTTTAATAAGAAGATCTTCATGTAGTAGGACCATTTTCAGCTTATCCTCAGGAGTGAGTGAACATCAATTTTATTGTTTGATTCCCTGCCTTGCAGGAGGACTTGAATAGATTGCATGAATGGCCAGGTAAGTGGAACTACCAGTTTAATGTTGCAAAGTAAAACGTTTTGAAATTTGGTAAGCAACAATGGGATGCAAAGCATACACTTGGTGGGTAAACTTTAAAAGAAGTAGAGGAAATGAGAGACACAGGGCTGTTGAGCCAACAATGATGACTCAACAGCCCTGTGTGGGCCCTGGCCTTCTTTAGAAACTTCTCCCAACCTTCCTTATTTGCCAAACTCCTCCAATTTTTTACTCCTAAAACCTTAATAATCTTACATCACTCCATCTTCCCATCTTAATTTAAATCTTCCAATTTTTCTTTTCCCTTCTGGCTTAGCATTAAACATCTTAAATATTATATTACAATCCATGCATATAATGTGTCCAGCCCAACTTAATCTATTTATTTTTTTATGTACTTAATAAGGTCTGGCTCATTAAATAATCCATATAGTTCCTGATTATATCTTTTCCTCCACATACCATTCGCTTGTACTGCTCCAAAAATATATATGAGAATTCTTCTTTCAAACAGACCTAGTAATCTTTCATCTGCCATTGATAATACCCAGTTTTCAGAGGCATAAGTTAACACTAGTTTTACGAGTACTTTGTACATCATTATCTTTGTTTTTCTCAAGATCAGATGTGATAGGTGTTTCCTAAGTCCACAGAATCATCTATTTGTGGAAAGAATACATCTCTGAATCTCAGTACCATATCATTTTTACAATTAACTTCTGATCCCAAGAATATAAAACTATGTACAATTTCAAATATATAGGAACCAATTTCAATTTAAGAAGGATCATTATCACAAATCTTTCTAGTTACTGGCATATACTTTGATTTTTCTTGGTTAATCTGCAAATTCATCTTCTTTGCTGCCTTTTCTAAACTGATGAAAGTTTTTTTCCATTGTTTTTCATGTCCTTCCTATAATATCAATATAATCTGCATATGACATAATTTGTACTTATTTGTAGAATATAGTTCCCTTTGTATTAATGCCAGCATCTCTGAAAACCTTTTCAAGTGCTATGTTAAACAGTAAGCAAGCTAAGCCATCCTCTTGTCAAACACCATTTTTTATATATATAGGATCAGACGACATGTTCTGAATTTTGATCTGACTGTTGTATTTCTCATTGTAGCTTTAACTCAAGCAATAAGTTTTCATGGAATCTGTAGTTCCTCCATTGCAATAAATAAGTTAGATCTATCCATGCTATCCTATGGCTCTAAAATCTATGAAAAGGTGGTGTGTTTCAATTCCCAATCCATTACATTTTTCAAGTAATTGTCGTATATTAAAAGTCTGATCATTTGTAGTAGATCTTCCTTGAGAATACACACTGATAATTGTCAATAACATTTTCTACATAGGGATAAAGTCTCTTAAATAGAATGTTAGAGAAAATTTTATAAGTTGTACATAGCAAATTAATTCCTCTATAGTTAGAACATATTACATCACCTTTCTTATGGATAGGGCACATGATACTCTGGCTTCCATTCATAGAGAACACTGACATGTAGAAGGAAGGATGTTTTGATTCCATTTTACAAGACTGATCAGGTCACATATGGATTACTGTGTACAGATTTTCAAATTCTAGATTTTCAAAAGGATGACAAGATGTTGGAGAGAATCCAGAGATCATTGACTAAGTATTGGTTTCTGGTCTCTGGAATGTGGAATATGAGGACAGATTGAGAAAATGCAAATTACAGAGCCTAGTGGATAGAAGGAAGAGGGGAGACATGATCAACATGTATAAGTTGGTAAGAAATAATTACCAGATTAGCATGGATGAGATTTTTCGGAGTATATCTGGAGACGAGGGGAAGGGGAGAGAACAAGAGGCCATCCCTGGAAGCTGTGTAAGGTTGGTATGAGCAAGGAGATGAGGAGCAGATTTTTTTCATGGAGAGTGGTGGGTGATTGGAATGCATTGCCTAAGAATGTACTGAGTGCAGGGACAGTGAATGTATTTAAGTCAAGGTACGATGAGCTGTGTGTGTGTGTGTGACCTGCAACAATGAGTCTCTTGACTCCATAGAGGTCTGTTAATAATAATGTTCTTTTCTTCCAACAAGAACACCATTGCTACAGCTAAATGTGATGGTGTAGATTCTACATCTGCTCTTCTATTAATGTGCATGCTGTTGAATGGCATATTTTATGGCATGTGCAATAAAGGGGGTTTCGAAGTTCAGTACTTTTTTTTTTGCCGCATACAGTATACGTACATATATATATATATATATATATATATATGTGTATATTATTTTTTTAATGTGGCTTCCACCCACAAAAGTTGTAAATCTATATATCTAGTAGTGCACAGCCTAGGGTGAGCTAAGGATTTTTTTTCCCTACTTTTTCATGAATTTTATTTTCATTTAGTTTTCGTATTTTTATTTATTACTCACATAACTGGAAACCATGCTCTGGAGACCAAACATGGAATTTTAAAGCCACTTCATGTCTCCCATAAGCAGGATGGTGGTCTTAAACAGATCAAAGAAATTCATACCCACCTAAAGACAATCACAAACATTCATATCTACAGTGAGTTTCTAACCCACAGCTTGTTGGCAGAAGAACAGACATGCTAACAACTCAGCCAACCAGAATGACAAATTATAGTCATATTACTTTATTTCAATTTCAATTGGAGCTGAAGGATCTGGAAGCCACACAAAAAAACATAAGTTTTGCTAATTATTTATTATTATTATTATTTAGGCCTCCATGGAGTCAAAAGACTCATCATGGGAGGTCCTTCCTAGGAAACACAAAAGTCTACCAAGACTCATTGTCCCTCCTAGTAAACACAAAGTCTATCATACCACTCCTTAAACTCATTGACCATTCTTGCTCTCACCACTCTATCAGGCAATGCATTCCAAGGTTCAACCACACTCCATGCAAAGAAATCACTCCTCACCTCTTGCTCACAGTTTCTTTTTGTAACTTTCAGGGATGGCCCCTTGTCATCTCCTTCCTACTGTTCAACCAAGTGAAAGAACTCTCCAATGTCAATCACCTCTCAACAGTTTAAAAGTCTCAATCATATCACCTCTCCTTCTATCCACCAAACTCTGCAGTCCACATTCCTTCAGCCGATCTTCATAACTAACATTGTACTCCTGAAACCATCTTTATTATCAGCCTTTGTACCCTTTCCAACAGTTAATTTATCCCCTTCAAATCCTGAGGACCAAATCTGAGAACAATAGTCTAAGTGTGGTCTCATCTGGGTCTTATACAATGGAATGATAACTCTTTTATCTCTGCAGGTCAGTGTCCTTCTCATAATTGCAGCAATTCTCTGTGTTACCTTCACCACCTTTGCAATATGTCCCCTGAATTTCAAGTTTCTATCAATCATCAACCCCAGATCTCTTGTCTCCTCTACTTCCTCCAGTATAGCTCCTCCAATAGAGTATGCAGTGTCCCATTGTGTGTATATGTGTGTGTGTGTGTGTGTGTCCCCAAACCTCAAAACCTTACATTTTGCTGCATTAACCGACAACCCCCACTCATTTGACCATCTGTCCAGTTTATTCATATCCTCTTGAAGGACTACCACATCTTCACTATCACTAATAACTCTTCCCAGCTTCACATCATCTGCAAACAACTGAATATTCCCTTGCAATCCACTGACAATGTCATTGATATAAAGGTTAAACAGTATAGTCCCAGTACTGAGCCATGTGGAATGGAACCCCACTTGTAACTCTCTGCCTCCTTGAAACTGTCCCACCATACACAACTCTCTGATACCTATCGGACAGCCAATCCTGAATCCAGTTGACCAACCTGACAGCCAAACCCATGTGCTGCAACTTAAATATCAGCTTATCATGTGGAACCCTGACAAATGCCTTTGCTAAGTCCAAGAAAATTGTTGTATATGCCTTTCCCTCATCTACTGCTCTCTTTGTAACTTTATTATAAAAGGCAAGCATATTACTAAAACAAGAATGCCCCTTCACAAATCTATGTTGACTCTCACAGATAACATTACCCTCATCTGCCCAATGCTGTACACGGTCCCTAACTAATTTCTCCAAGATCTTAATAACTACTGATGACACAAACTGGCCTATAATTAGATACTTCCAGTCTGCTACCAGCCTTATGAAATGCCACTATCTCACCTTCCCTCCATTCCATGAGCACCTTTCCCATAGCAGACTTTTATTCAAAAGCAAGGTCAAAGGAGCTGTCAGTTTTTTAGTACATTCTCTCAAAACTCATGGTTAAATACCATCCAGTTCCACAGCTTTACTGACATCCAGAGTACTCAGTATTTGAAACACGCTCTCCTCCTGCACCCCCGAGCCTCGAATCTGCCCTATCCCTCTAGTATTAAAATTTACTCCTCCAGAATGAAATACTCTAATAAAGTTCATTGAACAATTCCACTATGTCCTCTGCATTAGTCACTCTATTCCCATTTTTATCCCACAATGTCATTCTTCCACAATCATTTCTCCTCCTACTGGCTAATCAATAATAAATTATCCTCCACCTCTTACATTTCTCCTCCTACTGGCCAAATGATAATAAATTATCAATATTTAAAAGAGACCTACTACATGCACTTAGGTTCAGAAATTCTCTAAATTCATTATATATACACATATATATATATATATATACACATATATATATATACACAGGTAACCCTTGCATAACATGGTAATTATACAACACGGTTTCGATATAACACGGTATACAAATTGTAGTAACTCTTGTTCAACGCAGTACTTATACAATGCGGATTCGATAAAAACAAGGTCTACAAATTGTAGTAACCCTTTATCTTTTCATATATTTTTCTCCGCGTGACTTAAAAAATCAAATTTTATCTTCGTTAAATTTGCATCTGCCCGTATCGCACATGTAGTTATAAGTCAAGAATTTATATTAGGAGAAATACCTTTTAGCACGCATGTACAATTGTTTACCTTATAAAGTGTTTATTGTTGAAAGTTGTCTTCATTTTCTGCCAGGAAAGCGCATTAAAAATCATAAGTGTGTTAATCTCAAGCTAAGCACTTTATTTTCTGGTGAGTTACATACAATATGCAATGTTTTCTTATGTAAAAATTTTATTTTTATAGTAATGGCCACTTAGAGGGCTTATGTGATATAGTTGATAACAAAATTAGTGAATTAATTGATGGGGAAATAGATTTAAATTAGGAGGAACTGGTGCGACTAATAGATGACTTCGAACGAAGTGGCATGGAACCAACTGTCGAAGATTCTGATTGTGATGAATCCGTTGAAGAATTCAGCTTAAAGAAATTAGCAGAAGGATTGGACTTGGCAAGAAAGTCAGAAAGCTATTTTACGGATAATGATCCCTCAATGGAGCCCTCCAGAAAATTCACAAAACAATTGGATATTTGTTTAACTCCATATTATGAACTTAATAAAAAATTGCAGCATAGTGGTAAGCAAGATCTTGTTACTGACCTCTTGATAACTAAACTAGATGAAGTATGCAATGAGAATTATAGAAACGATGTCCAGGATTTTTCAAGTGATGATGATGTCTGGCCACTCATAAATAAAGAACATCTACGAAATGTTCGTTTTGAAGACAGTGATGACGATTAAATTATGCACTTTATTTTATTTTGGCTAAAACATTTATGCATTATGGCAATGAAGTTTATGCACAATTTGTATTTTTATAAGTTTATAATATGTATTTTGTTTCATAGTTTCTGTTTTCTTAACTTCCATGAATTACTTAAATTAAATAAAAATATTTTTTGTTGGATATGTCATTGGTGTTTATATAATTTGAAAAAAAAAAAAAAAGATTTTGGAACATAACCTTACTTTTTCTATGTGATCTGAGTCTCACATAACGCGATTTATATGACGTGCATTTCTGTGGAACCTAACATCTGCGTTATACAAGGGTCACCTGTATAAACATACATACATACATACATACATACATGAATCCCACCTATGAAAGATTATAACCTTATAACCATATACTATTATAGTGCTGTGAAGAGTAATGGTTAAATAATTCACAAATCTGCTAAAGGTCTCAATACTAGGGAATAAAATTCATCTACCACATAAAGACATCACAAACACCATGTTACAAACATTCATGCCTGCTGTTGGATTCAAATGGCCAACCAAGCTAATTCAATTACACATGAAAAAAAAAGGGGGGGGGAGATTGGAATTTAAAATAACATTTGAAAAGGAATAATTGAAGTATAAGTTTGGTGTGTAAATGAAATTGAATTAAAAAATAAAGTAAAACAAAAAAGTAATGTTCAATAATACAAAAATTAACAATAATAAATTAAAATTTATAGTGAACCTTAAGAGGATAGGTTCAAGATTTGTGGGTTACAGAAACTAGTCAACAGGTGGAAAAGGAGTGATATGAATAGCATGACCATAAATACAGAAAAACAAAAATCTTGATAATTGGAAAAAATGAAGAACAAGTAAACTTCTCCTGGAATGGATCAACAATTAAACAGGTAAAACAATTCAACTATTTAGGAATGAGGGCAGAACAATTTTGTGTTAATCCAGTTCATATTATGGAAAGATGTCTGCATAAGTATGGTACTAGACGAGATCAGAGATCTGCAAGTTATCCAACTGTGTCACACAGACTACAGAGAAGAGTATACAAAATAGCATGCAAGTAACTTATTATGTCTGCAGAAGGATGCTAGGAGTATCAGAAACATAGCCTCCGGGCGCGCGCGCGCGCGCATGTGTGTGTGTGTGTGTGTGTGTGTGTATATACACACACACACATATATATATATATATATAGTATTCTCCCCTTTAAGAGCCTTAAAAAAAAAAAAAAAACTTCCAATACTGAATGAGACATAGAAATTACTGAAGAGTTTTTACAAGATTAATATCGAGGAAATTTTTCAGAAGTGGTCGTGGGAGAACTGGGAGGCCATACTTGGAAACAGAGCAAGTGTCAGAACTAGATTTTTTGCTTGGAGAGGGTGAATGGGTGGAATAGATTTCAGAGTCTGTTATGAGTGCCACGACTGCGAATGAGTTCAAAGTTAAGTATGATAGTATACTGCATGAATGTTGGATAGTACCTAGCATAATGTTTAAGCCCTCACTTGATGAGTCTAAGGACTCCATGAAGTAGACCATAATGATGATAATAATAATAAAAAAAATCAGTCACTTAATTAATTGGTATCACTAGGTGTCGCACTGATATGATCGTCGGCTTGTCAAGAGATCCTGAAAAGATTAGTAGTATTTTGTGTTATCATTGGCAATTTTACTAGAATTTTACGTAGTATTGTTTGCTTTTTGTTTCTTGGTGTGTCTGTGCAATTTTTGTGTGTTTTCTGTGTTATTTTAATTATTATTTTTAAGATAAGATAGCATACATATGGCACCGATAAAAAAAAAAAAAAAATGGCGGCCAGGTCGCCATGTTTGTTTAAGAGTTTTGATGTAAATGAATTTATACAATGTGCTGTCTGTGAGATGTATGCTTTGCGAAGAGCGGTGGGAGTCTGGTTAGATGGTGATAGTGGAGTTAATATGTGCAAAGTGTAAGGAGAATGAGGATCTCAAGCGTGTTTCGGGTGGCAAGAGTGATATCTTTAACAATAGTCAGAATGTAGAAAATGGCGGTGTGATAGTGAGTTGCGTGGCAGTGCCAGATAGGTGTGAGAGCATCGTTGAAAGTGTAAATGAAGATAGAAATACAGAACGAATGGATGATTTGATTGATAATGAAAATGATGAGATAAATGCGAGTAGTGAAATTGCACGTTTGAACGGAGCGATACACAGAGCAAAAAGGCAACTGGAGTGTATGGAAAAATGTGTGCTGAACGTACTGACTAATAAACAGCAAAAGTCTGTGACGACAAATAATAGACAAATAATGTTCGTAAACATCAATAAAATGAAGGAGCGAGTGCTGTATGGGGATTCGCTATTAAGAGGTGTGATAGTTGAGAGTATGACGAAATCGTACCAGCCGGGTGCGAACATAAAGGACGTCAGCAAATCTATTCAAGTGCAAAAACAGAGGGTGAAAGAGATGATAATCGTGGCAGGAACAAATGATTTGAAAGAAGACAAAATGGAAATGATAGAGGATGTGAGGGAATTACTTGAGGGAGCAAAAGAGAAGAGTGAAAGAGTTAGGATGGTGAGTATTTTACCGTGGTATGACAGTGAAGTGCTTAGAAGGAGGGCCATAATTGCCAATGACTTTATACATGGGTTATGCATGGAGAGCGGTGTGGAATTTGTGGATGTGTGAAGTGAGTTTGATGGGCGAAAGGATTTATATAAGATGGATGGGTTACATTTGAATGGAGTTGGTGTACGGAGGCTTGAAAAAGTGTTGATGAACGATGTGGAAGTGGATGTACAGACTCAGGGAAACTAGGTTTATTAAGGTGGGGGGGAGTAGATATGCAGACTTTAGGGAGGCAGTTGAGTGTATGAATGAGTATAATATGCCCGAGCGTGTATGAAAGCCATCAAATCAGAATGGGATAGTTAGTATAAGGCATCAAAGTAGAGATGGGACTAATGGACTTCTGCAATTCATGTACACTAATGCCAGGAGTATTAGGAACAAGAAGGAAGAGTTTTTGGCCTTGGTTGGCACTCTTCCAGGGAACAGGTTGTTGGTATTAGTGAAACATGGCTGACAGAAGATGATAAAGCTAGTGGGATTGAATGCGACGGGTATAGCATGTTCAGGAGTGACAGGGTGAATAAAAAGGGGGGGGGGAGTGTTATTGATGATAGCTGATGAGTTGCAGCCCAGGAGTATAGAAGCTGAACTACAGGATAGAGAAAAGAGCACATTTGAGGCTGTTTGGTGTGAGATAGAATCTAGCAGAACAAAATATGCAATTGGGTGCTGCTATAGACCAGGTGATGGAATAGATGGCGGGGATAGTATGCATAGGCAAATAGAAGATATGAGTGGAAAGAGGGTAATTATTATGGGTGATTTCAATTATGGTAACATTGACTGGAAAGAGGAGAGGGCACATGGGAGGAAGGAATTGGATTTTATGCGGTTATTAAGGGACAACTATCTGCGGCAGCATGTAGTGGAAAATACCAGGGGACAGAGAGTGCTTGACCTAGTAATTGCAACTGAGAACGTAGCTGTAACGAACATGACCATGTTGCCACCAATTAGTGAGAGTGACCATAAGGTCATGACTTGGGAGGTGGCTAAAGGAGTGGAATTTACAATTAAGACAGGGTACATGTGGAATTACTGGGCTGGTGAGTATGACAAGCTTAGGTGTGTGCTTGGCTCAGGGCCATGGCATGTAAAACTGCAAAGGCTGGATGTTGATAGTGCATGGGAGGTGGTTAAGAAGTGCTTGCAGGAGGCAATGGTTGACTGTATACCAAGAGTCCGAATAATAAATCAAGTAGGGGTTAAATGGATGAATAACACTATTAAGCTTGAGCTGCAAAAAAAGAAACAACTGTGGAGGGAATTTAAGGAGAAAGAGAACCATCAGGCACAAGAACAGTATAAAGCTCAGGCCAGGATGGTAACAAGGGTGGTAAGAAAAGCAAAAGCGGATTACGAAAGAAAATTGGCCATGCAGGCTAAAGAGAATCCCAAACAGTTTTTTCAATATGTTGCAAGTAAAAGGAAAAATATTCATGGCAGAATGATCTTAAAAAATGCGGAGGGTAGGGAGGTAACTGAATCAGTCAATATAATGGAATTACTGAGTGAGCACTTTGCAAGAGTATATGATCCAGGTGGTGACATTGCAGGAATGGAAGAACCAACAGCTTATACTGGAATTGTGATGAATGAAGTAGAGGTAAGTAGTCTATTACAGAACCTCAATGTCAATACATCTATGGGATTGGATGGTATACCAGCTCGTGTCGTACGTGAAGCGGCTAAAGAATTGTCAGTGCCCTTGCCCATTTTGTTTAATTTGAGCCTCGGGTCTGGGTCAGTCCCAAGGGGGTGGAAAGAGGGGATAATAGTTCAGCTGCATAAAGTTGGTTCCAAGACTGCTGTTGAAAATTACCGGCCAATCAGTATAACAGGAATCATTATCAAGGTCTTAGAGAAAATAGTCAAGAGGAAAATACAAGATTGGATAGAAGAAAATGGGATACTGTATCGGAGACAGCATGGTTTTCTGAAGGATAGGTCATGCCTCAGTAATTTGCTCACGTATTATAAGACAGTGACGGCTGAACTGGATAAGGGTAATGGGTTTACAGTGATTCTACTGGCCCTTGCTAAGGCCTTTGACAGGATACCACATGGAATTCTAATCAGTAAATTGCAGCATATGGGGATGGATATAGGGTTGGTGAAATGGATAGGAGGGTGGTTGACGGAGAGATATCAGAGAGTAGTTTATTCAGAAGTAGAGTCCACAAGACGGCCTGTGACTAGTGGTGTGCCACAAGGATCTGTTCTTGGACCACTGCTGTTTAATTTGTTAATTAATGATATAGGAAAAGATCTGAGAGGAACAGTTCATTTGTTTGCAGATGATGCAAAGTTGAGTAGGGCAATAGTGAATGCAGATGATGTCAAAATTTTGTAAGAAGATTTGGATAGATTGGAGGTCTGGGCCAAGGAGAATGGATGTCAATTTAATGTGACAAAATGTAAGGTTATACATTTTGGGGTGAAAAGATTAGCAGCAGTTTACTACATTGGTGGAACTATACTCCAGGAAATTGATAAGGCACGAGATTTAGGAGTGTTGATGGATAAGGAGTTGAAGTTTAGGGGGCACATTGCAAAAGTGGCCAAATCTGCTCACCAAATCACTTGGTTGCTGAAGAATACGTTGACAAGCAGGTTATTGTTCCTCTGTATTGAGCCTTGATAAGACCCCATCTCGATTACTGTGCACAGATTTGGTCACCTAGGTTTCTTCTTGATAGGGAGGAGGTTGAGAGGATCTAGAGGCGAGTGACCAAGATGATAGCAGGTCTGTGGAATGAACCTTATGAGAACAGGTTGAGGATTTGTGGGTTGCAAAAATTGGTTGATAGGCGGAGGAGGGGAGATATGATTGAGACATTCAAATTACTGAAGGGTTTCTACAAAATTAATTCAGAAGATATTTTTGAGAACAGGGCGGGTTGTGGGAAGACTGGGGGACATCCATGGAAACTGGGCAAAAGTGTGGTTAGTAAAGTGTTAGAGCTGGGTTCTTTACTTTTAGAGTGGTGAATGAGTGGAATGGGCTGCCAGAGTCTGTGGTGGATGCTGTGACAGTAAATGAGTTTAAGGCGAGGTATGATAGATACTGTATGAATGTCGAATAGTTGTGATGAATATTATTTGGGGCCTCCCTCAATGAGTCAAATGACTCCATGGAGTTGCCCGTAATAATAATAATAATAATAATAATTAATAATGAAACATTTAATCCAAAATCCATAAGATTCAAAACATGGTGTACACTTGTTGCTTTTAAGAATCGGATTTAGTTAATAAAGAAAACTAAATTGTTATCAGATTCAAAATGTCTTTATAATGTTATAACACTGAAGCTATGTTTATTGTTGAAATCACCTTCCCATTCAAAAAACAAAGGAACTAGAATCAAAGGTATATGTCATATTATGAATTTTGTATCTTAAAAAGTTTATATTTATTCAATTACTGTTTTATTAGTAATTTAATGATATTATTATTATTACTGTTTAATTTTACTTTACTTATTTTTGATTTTGATTTTATTTATCTATGAAGTCAGAATGTGCATATTCCTTTTCAAATGTCATTTTATCCTAAATTCTATCCTTCTACCTTCCTTCCCCATTCTTTCATTATAAACTATAACTAAATAAATAATTCAATACTTAACTGAGAAATTCCACTGCCTTCGAGGAAGGAAATCAATGCACAGGAAGGGAAATTAAGGCTTTGATGGTGCACTTTTAACAACCGAGAACGATATCCTCCACATATGGAGGGAATACTTTAAGAGTCTTCTTAACCCAGGCAGCCCAGCAGTTGTGGACATCCAAGAGGTGCAGATCGGGGCAATGACTAGTCTCACAGCAGAAGAGGTCCATTTAGCAATAAAATTGCTAAAATCAGGCAAGGCTGCTGGTGATGATGAAATTCGGCCCGAAATGCTAAAAGCCTTAAATCGAGATGGCATTCTTTGGCTGACTCGAGTGTGTCAGGCTACTTGGATATCTGGGCGAGCACCAAAGCAATGGCAGACAGGCATAATAATACCAGTCTTCAAGAAGGGAGACCAGAGAGATTGCAGCAACTATAATGGCATCTCTCTGCTCAGCCTACCTGGGAAAGTATATGCTAGGTATACTACCTGAGAAAGTATATGACATTTGGAAAGAAAGCTGCAGGAGCATAGTTGACTCAAAGTTACAAGGAGAACAATGTGCCTTTCGTCCTGGTAGAAGCACAACTGACCAGATCTTCACTTTAAGGCAAGCCTTCGAGAAATCTTGGGTGTCTTCTCCAAGTCCACAACATGTTTTGTGGACGGAGAAGGCATATGACCGGGTTCCTTGGGATAAGCTTTGGCAAGTAGTACAGGAATACAGAGTGGATGGCCAACTATTAGCTGCATCAAGTCCCTGTATGAATGCCCGGAGTTTTGTGTCAGGGTAAACAGCACAAAGTCTGAACCTTTCACAGGTGACAGAACACTCCGTTGGCCTCTGCCAAGGGTGTGTTCTGTCACCCCTTCTTTTCATAATATTTATGGACTGGATTGATAGGCACAGCTGAGGCAGTGAGTGTGTCAGAATTGGAAGATGTAGCATTAGACATCTGCTTTTTGCAGATGACTTAGTTCTGCTTAGCTCTTCCACAGATGACCTCCAGCAGACCCTGGATAGGTTTGTAGCTGTTTGTGCAGAAGCTAGAATGAAGGTCAGTGTGGCCAAAACTGAAACATTTGTGGTCTCAAGACAACCATCCCAGTGCACTCCACATGTGAATGGAGTCCCACTGAGGCAGGTGGAGAAGTTTAAATACCTTGGGTCCATATTCACGAGTGATGGAAAGTGGGATGTAGAGCTAGATACTCGGATTGGCTCAGCAAGTGCAATATTGCGGGAGCTTGGCCGTTCGGTAGTACTGAAGTGGGAATTAAGCCAGAAGGCAAAGCTGGCTGACAAAATTCTTTGTCATTACCCAACTCTCATGACCATAGGTGAGGATGGGGACATAGACTGTATTGAAGACGGACATGAATCCAAGCAGCTGAAATGAGGTTCCTTAGAAGGGTTGCAGGGCTGATAAGACTCGACAGAGTCAGAAGCTCTGCAATTTGGGAAACCCTTAATACTCAACCGTTGCTTCTCCGTGTTGAGAGATCACAGTTACGTTAGTACGGGCACCTGGTCAGAATGCCACAAGAAAGGCACCCCAAGCAGGCCTTCTTTGCCAAGCCAGAGGCCACGTGGAAGGCCAAGGACTCACTGGATAGATTATATCCAAAACCTTGGGTGGACATGTTTGGGAGTCCCACCAGAACACCTGAGCTTGGTGGTGGAGGATCGTGACCATTGGAAGTTCCTCTTGCAGCTGCTGCCCCCACAACCCAATTAGGAAAGGTGGGCCTTGAAGATGTATGTATTTTATCCTAAATTCTATCCTTCTACCTTCCTTCCCCATTCTTTCATTATAAACTATAACTTAATAAATAATTCAATACTTAACTGAGAAATTCAAGCTCTGTCATTGCTCTTTTAATTACATGGTTAATAATGTCAAAATAACATAGTTCTTTAAAAAAAAAAAAAAAAAAAAAAAAAAAAAATTAAAGTTCAAATACTGGCAGGCAGAAACAGGTGACTGATGAACTAGTTCAATGTTCTATACATGAGGAAAACTGATACAAAATGTACTTTAATCTTAAAAATGGAACTGTGAAAACAACTGTGCTTTAGTTATAGCCTATACTAATAAATATATTACTATGCTATACTACAAAAAATTGGCAGTTAGAAACTGAAACCTCAACATTTCAGAGAAATCAGTATAACAAAAAATTCCTAGCTTGAAGAACTCATCTGAAAGAGGTCTTCAGCAACATATTGCTTCCTCTCGATTTTAATAAAATATTAAATAAAATTGTCAAATAGAAAGTATTTTAGCAATACAGAATTATTTAACTAATCTCGAAGGAATTCACTGACAAGAATAAGCTTTATAGATGAATTGCATATTAGCATGCATGTGCGCATATACACAAGCAGATAGTTGCACAAAATTAAAAAATTGTAATTAATAGACAAATATGTATATATAACTTGGTTATACCTTCAAACCAAAGATCACTGCATTCCTTCTGGACAAAAACTGGATCACCTTTCTCGATCTCTACCTCATCTGAATGTCGAGGAATGAACTTGTAGCAACCAGAATGTGTTGCAAATATTAAAGGATAACGGAAGGGTAATACATGTGCAGTGCCACATGAGTGTTGTGATATATCTAAAAAAAAAAAAAAAAAAACTGTGTGTGTGTGTATGTATATATATCTAGATATATATATATAGAATTATACTAAAATAAAGACAAGAGACAAAATTAATTAGGATGATAACTGGTAGAAAGTCATATACAACACAGAATACAAAGCTGCATGCATTATTATTTACACCTCCATGGAATCAGAAGAGCCATCGGTCTGACAGGATGGTAACTACTACAGAATAAAATTAAAGATACCAAGAAATTATATTCTTGTTTAAAACCTCTAATTGGCATGTATATAGAGGCTGAAGTTACACATGCCAATTAGAGGTTTTAAAAGAAATAATTCCATTTCAATGACACAACAAATTTACAACATTTGATAATTCAACAATTATATAAAAAAAAATCACTTTTAAAAATGGTTCATCCAGTTCATCTACATCTATTTTCACTGGAATTTTGCGCATTAGCAACTGCAATATCCAACTAGATGATACAGCCTCACAAAGTGATAACTCAGTAACTTAATGTTTCTCAGCCCTAAGAAACATGCCAAACCTCAACAAATTCGGTTGCATGAGACTGCCCCAAATTTGGGAGACTACATCAGAAGACCTTCAGCCTAATGGCCAAGAATACCTACATAGCCCAGGGGGCACCATCAGGACTTTTAGGAGAAACAATAGCTTCCTCGCTTCTTCCTCATTTACTGTGTGTAGTGCCTGCATGCACTTGTCTTTATTTTAAGTTCCTGCGAAGATGGCAACGTGATGTTGCCGAAATATTGGAAATATTTATTAAAGTTTAATTTAATTTATATTCAATTGTACATTGCGAATTCCTTAAGTTATAAGAATATAATATAAAAAGCTTCAACATCAATAGAATTTTTTTTTATTAATTCACTACATCATGGGCATATCACATTATTCTTTATAATATCACAAAGTTATTACTGTTTTATTTAAATAACTCATTGTTAATGTTTTACTTTGTATTTACTAGCCTACCTGCTACTGTTGATGATTCATTAATATCTGATTGAAATATTTGGCAAGAAAATTTTTTTTTTTTACTTTTATATTTGTATTTTAAATGTTTCATTTATCCTTGTATCTATGTATAGTCTGTTCTCATCATTATGACACAAGTATCTCTTAAACACTGTAAAGTAGTGATGAATAGCCACTACACATCTTCACAGAGGAGAAGAGAGAGATTATTCTCATGATTTATTATTATTATTATTATAAATATTCAGTATTCAGACCTGCAAGTGACCACCTTCAAAAGAAGGTAACTTGTAGGTCATACCTAAAAGCCTTAATACTTATCCTACATCTCCTTAAAAATATTTTACTCATCACATGCAATGAGACAAACATGGAACTCACATGCTTCCTAACTACACCTCTATTCAGCTACCAGCACTGAATTCTCCCACACTTAGCATGTGCTACAAAATTTAACTTTTTGTAAGATCCTCTTGCTGACTTATATTTCATCATACCTTCTCTTCTGGTTCTCCAATTACTCAACAATTACAGGCCGTAAAGGTTAGTTGATTGATAGAGCCTCTGCTACTAATGGCTCAAGCAAAAAGTTAAGCAAGTTTGAGTGCAGTTAGTAGTTGGAAGGGAATCAATCGTTCAATGTTGTGGCATACTCTCCCTCGATGAGTCTTTGGCCTCCCTGGAGGTGTCAAATAATAATAATTCCTTCAACCTATCTTTATATACAAAATTCATAGGCCAGATATCATCTTGGTTATCCTATCCTCTTGTGATCTTTTCAACTGTTTCCTTATCTCCATGAAATTCAGGCAACCAGGAGTCTCACCAGGATCTTATAAAAGCATTATAAAGTGAGAGAATAACTTATTTATTCCTACAAAAGTTAGTGTTCTCTTCAGTATTGCAATTATCTGATGTGATAACTTAACTGCCTTAGCACATTGTCTCTAATCTTTAATTTATTATTATTATTATTATTATTATGTGACACCTCCAGGGAGTCCAAAGACTCATCAAGGAGTGTGCACCAACAGCATCGAACGGAACCCCTTCCAACTACTAACCACACTCAAACTTGCTTAACTTTTTCGTGAGCCATTAATAGCAGAGGTGCTACCAATTGACCAACCTTTGCTGGCTTATTGACCGCTATCATCCCTGGGTTTCTAGCTTCATCAACTACTTGCAGCAAATTTCAATTAATATAATATTTGCTAGTTTCAATATTAAATTGACACTCATTAAGGCCCATAAAATCAGTCATGCAAGGATTCTGTATCAGATATGTCCATTATTACTCAATCCAATTTATCATCATCATCATCATATAAATGGATATTCTCCTCCAAACCATCTCCAATGTCATTAATATACATCATTCATTTTAGAAGTCACTCTTGTATCCACGTTACAAGCTTATTTTGCATAGTCATCTCAGTCAGTGAATATGCATAATAACTTCCCATGTGGAATCCTGTCAAATGCCTTCTTGAGTCCAATAGTACAATGGTTTATCCATTTCCTCTATCAACTCTGCTCTGTCACTTTGTTACAATTCAAACCACTGAAGCTTAAAGTTAACAAGACATACTTTTAACACATCCATGCCATCCTCCACAAATGATTAACGATCATTCCTAGTTCTTATATGATGGAATTATCTTGTTCTTCTTCTTCCACTCATAAGGAATCATGTTCAGGTTGAGAGTCAAACTGAACAACCATATTAGTAGCAAATCTCTTGCACATTCCTTTAGGATTCACAATGATAGATATCCCATCTGTACCCACTTCACTGCTTGCATCAAACTCTTGCATTATCTTTAATATAGTCAATTCTCACTACAGCAATTATAACAGACTTGCTCACTATAACAAACTACTGATAAATCCTGACCAAATCCTGATAGACACAATGCTATAATAAAGAAAATGAACTATATCAAACTATTCACTATAACTCTAACTATTCCAGTGGTCCTTACTTATGCATTCTCCATAGTGGAATGCAATTATACCTCCATCTCATCCACCTCTTTCTTTTCATCTAGTTCTACCCTGGCTTCCAAAGAACTAATGTGCCTCTGGAATATATACTTTACCAAAGTGATTACTTAATAACTAAGCTATTCCAGTCGCAGGGCTGACTGCAACCAGATGGGTCCCCAAGTGGTGGATTGTGGATCATCCAATTCCCCCACCTCCAGATATAAAAAGAAACTGTCAGATAAACAGGGTAACCTGATGAATAAACAATCTAGACCAACAGCAGTGGCATCAGGGATGGTGGAG
This sequence comes from Typopeltis vanoorti, assembly GCF_054136105.1. Lineage (NCBI taxonomy): Eukaryota > Metazoa > Arthropoda > Arachnida > Uropygi > Thelyphonidae > Typopeltis > Typopeltis vanoorti. The sequence continues at coordinate 62,535,486 of NC_143550.1, read as the reverse complement.
TGACCCATGACAAGACCTCTCAAAATGCCATGGAACACTAAAATAACAATGTGATATGGTACCTTAAGACATCTTTAAATAAGCATGTCCCTGGGAAAGTACCCAAAGATCAAATGCAATGGTGAGGCTGCACAGTCATCTGCTCAGAATGGCCTCTGGGGATTTGGGAATTTATGGCAGCCTGCACCGTCCCCCTAACTAGGAAATAGAAACTTCTCACCTCAGGAGTCCAAAGGTCAATGATGGCATCCTTAACACTACAAGAAATGAGCACACACCATCAAAGTAAACATAGCAGCTTGAATGTCGCCCGAGTCAACAAGGTTTGCATCCATAACTTAGGCAGAAGGCTATGTTTGAAAAGTCCACTACAGTCTTCAAATGATTTCAATCACCTTAAAAATGAATGAAAATAACCAAACAAGAACACCAGGAAATGCTTGATTATCCTCACGCTAAACATTGGGGATTTACTAGATCAAAATCAGGTACCATATAATATGCTTGCAGGCACAAAGTGGGCATTGTTTCTCTACCAGAAATTCACCACACCTCACAGGAAAATAATATCATCCCTAATATTATTTTATTGAAAGATTACATCACCAAGCCTTGACGATCTACACAAAAACAAATCTGGAAAGCATCTCTGAATCTCTGGAATATTCATAAAGTGACCAAAGTTACAACTGACAGACTATATGTCAACAAACAGCCTCCACACTATAACAGCAAGCAACCACTGATGTGATCATGATAAAATATTTAGTTACTACAAGCCAGAGAATGTGGAGAGTTTGCCTTAGTTTGCTGAGAGAATTTGCCTTACCTAAGGCAAATTCTTTCAGCACTAAGGTTCACTAAGGCAAATTGGTAATTTCAACTGGAATGAAGAGGTGGCATCTGGGAATAAAGAAAATTAATTTCTTGAGTTCTTGACGGACAAATAATCTAGGCAACTGTAACAGAGGGTTGAAGATCTTAGATTTGATCATATCATTAAAGAATGTGGCAATGAATCTCCATCTGCTTGACCAGAATGACTATAAGTTGATATAATAAATTTAGTTTAATCCTTTATCCAAGTGTGAGAAAACAAAGTTTGCGCCTGAAAGTATCTTCAGGACTAGGGTAAGGTAGTACAACATCGGGCAACTCGTTGCAAAGGTGGAGCAAGCTTACATCATTCCTATCTCATTATCTCCCATAATGCAAAACACATCTCCTTGCGGATATGTCTAATGTCATGCATTAAGGGAAGGGCCACTACCCAGACTAGTTTCGACCTTTATTGAGGTCTCTTCAGTGGGAGCCAGGCCTTAGCAGGCCATACGAAGACTTCTGTGCAGAAAGGATATATGTGAAACTAAAAGATTGGTGATGATAAAAAGCAGCTTGGAGTTTTAGCATGGAATGAGGAGTTAGGAAGAAATTACTAAGAACCATCAAATTTAAAAATGTAACTATGTTGTTGAATACAATGGATCATTCCTCCTGCTCATTACATATATAAAAAAATTACCATTAACATCTATCTCTGGTCAGTCTTTTACAAATGACTATGTTATCCAAATTTTAATTATTCTGTCTCTCCAATAAAAGTTCTAATGAATTTTATTTTTAAGATCAATAATGGACTTTGTAACCTTCCAGTAAAATTTATTTTGAAGCACTATGTTTAATACTTAAAACCATACTGCCTCATTCCATAAGTAGAGTAAAATTTTAGCACTCTCTCTCTCTCCTTTCTCAAACAAAACAAGAATATTGTTATAATGAAAGCTGACAAAGGACACGCACTGTTCTGGTGCAAGATAAAAAGGAATATTTAAGAATATTCAATCTTCTTTTATGGAGTCATTCTACTTACTGCTGAAATTCAAGACATCCTACACATTCTCCAATTACAAAACTAAACACGATTCTAGATGAAGTCCAAACCTGGGATGAAGAAACAGCAAAAAAAAAGTCTGTATTAATCATGACAGAGGTTCTGAGCTATATTATATGAGCTTCCCAAAATATGTATGCTAAGAAAAATGATGGATTCTATATTCAGCATGCCATACAAATTAGCCAACATCTGCATGTACAGATAATTCTTCCTATATTAAGAATTCTGAATACTTCAAAAACAAGATCTTTGGTAATCTTTTATTACCTGCTGTCCATTTTAATCAGCTGCATGCAAATTATACTCCACAAGAAATTATAGCTTATTTAATCCTTTACTCTAGCAAACAAAGCTGGCAAATAAAATTTGAATGTGATGTATCGTCATGACTTTCTACAACTGATTTAGCTCTCAGGTCTAGCTTCCAGTGATGAGATCTCAATAAAGGTTGAAAGCATACTGGGTAGTGATCCTTCCATTATGCATAACAATATACATGTTTGAAAGGAAGTGTACTGTGCATTATGGGATACTACAGCAATCTGATATTATATGCCTCCAAATAAAAGTAGCCTACTTATTAAATTAAATTTATAGAATCAACTACTGTTTTGAGATAAATAACTAATAATATTAAAGTAAATTAAAATTAAAATTAATCTTAAAATTAAGGTTAATTTTTAATTAACCTTAATTTTAAGGTTATATCATAAATTCATTACAGCAGCCAATGAGAAATTGTTATCAGTGACATCAGTTATTAAACCTTGTAATTACTCCTGCCACTTTATATTAAAGTAATCATTCACCTTCTATTTTGGAAAAGTAATGGCTATGTTGGCATTAGTACTATATGGACATGAGTCAAGGACTCCTAAAACAAGAAATTAGAAAAATACAAGTATATGAAATGAGATTCTCACATGCAGTTCAAGTTCACACAGGACAAGTGAAAAAAAAAAGTTAGAAGGTAAGAATTGAATAATCTCTGTATATGATAAGGGAGAATAGAATGAACTGGAAAGTGTATTCGTGCATGATAAATAATGCAAGAATTCCAAAACAATGGACAACTTCAAATTGTCAAATTGCAATAGACAAAAAGATCTAAAGTCCTAATTTGGCACCCTCTAATAATAATTATTATTATTACACCCTCCATGGAGTCGACAGACTCATCATGGGAGGTTCATTCAACTGACAACATATTTATCATACAGAATTTTAAAATACTTAACACTCCTTGCATTAACAACAGATTCTGGTACTGCATTCCATTCACTGACAATTCTCTATATAAAAAATCTACTCTTCACACCCCTCTTCACCACACTTTTACATAACTTCCTGGAATCACCTCTGGTTCTTCCCCTCTCCCTTTCTACTCTTTTTATAATCCCTTCTGGATTAATCTGATAAAATCCTCTCACTAACTTGAATGTCTCTATCATATCACCCCTCTTCCTCCTACCCACCAAACTCTGCAATCCACATTTCTTCAACCTCTCTCTCTCTCTCCATAGCTAGCATTCTAAACTCCTGATACTGTCTTAGTCACTCATCTCAGGACCCTCTCCAATGTCTCCATATCACATTGAAAACCAGGTGACCAGATATGAGCATAATAGTCCAATTGTGGTTTGACCAGTGCCTTATACAGTGGCACAACCACTAGCAACATGCCCTCTAAACTTCAGTCTATTATTAACTATCACTCCCAAATCTCTAATCTCATCCACTTCCTGCAGTACAGCACCATCGATATAGTACACAGCCTTATATTTCTGCACTTCAAAATGCAACACCTTGCACTTACTAATATTAAAACTAAAATCCCACTTCTTTGTACAAGTAAAAAGTCTATTCAAATCCTCCTGAAGGAAATTAACATCAGCAGTGCAACTTATAATTCTTCCCAACTTTGCATCATCAGCAAATAACTGAAGATCCCCAAGTCAGTCCACATGATATATCGTTTACAAACAAATTAAACAGCAGGGGCCCAAGAACAGAATCTGGGGCAGTGGCATGCCCCAGAATCCCTCTCCAAACTCTGGTTACACTCCATTTTTTGAGACACTGCTCCATCATACACAACCTGCTGTGTCATTCAGAGAGTCAATCTCTGATCCATCTAACCAATATACTATCTCTTCCCATCCTCTGCAGCTTGTACATCAATTTATCATGTGGTAATCTATCAAGCGCTTTTGCAAAGGCTAAGACTGTATACAATTCTCCCTAAGAAGAATTGTATACAGTCTTAGCCTTTAATATCTTCTCCCTAAGAATATCACTGTATATGATTTAAAGAATGCTGTGTCCATCAGCCCGATTCTGTATTCTATTCCTTACCAATCTCTCCATCTTCACTACAACTGCAGTTATGCAGACTGGCCTATAGTTGGAGACTTCTGTCTTACCATGCTTGTGGAGTTGTACTATTTTGCCTTCTTTCCACTCCTTAGGAAGTCTACCCTAGGAAATAACCAGGTCAAGGGCATAGCCAACTGTGGTGCACATTCATTAAGAATATGTGGTGATATGTCATCCATTCCCACAGTCTTCTTTTCATCTAACAACCAACATTTGATATACCTCTGTTTCTTTCACTTCCAATTCTCCTAATACTTGCCTCTCTTCTATATGTTGCACCAGATCATTTACACCAGTATGATATATGCTGATAAAGTGCTCATTCAATAACTTCACTATATCCTTTGCAGCTGTTATTCTGCTGCTGTGACTATCTACCAATATTAATCTGCCATAATTATTCTTCCTCTTGCTTGCCATGTAGCAGAAAAATTCCCTTGAGTTTGGCCTGACCAGCCAATTTCATCTTATACTGCACCTTTTCTTTCTTTACCATGCTCATCACCTTTCTAGCCTGCACTTTATACTCTTCATGGATCTAATCACCACCAACTGTCTTGTACCTCCTCCATAACATTTTCTTTTCCAGCACAGCTTGCTTGATCTAGCTGTTCATCTGTTTCATTCCTACTCTATTTACTCGCTTAACTCTTGGCATTCAGTCATACATTACTTTTGTCAGATACTGCCTTGTAAGTTTCCATGCATTGTCAACATCTTTTTTGCTCAGCATATCTACCCAATGTACTGATGCTGACTGACTACAGATCTTCCTATAATCACCTGCTTTATACTTCCACATGTATCCATTTTTGGCAGTAATCTTTTCTTGTTTCATCACTTCCTAAATGTACCTCATGATCACTCTCTCACCAACCAGCAGTGTCAACACTTCATTAACAACTACATCTTTGTGAAGTTATCACCAAAACATTAAAGCCTCTAGTTGCTTCAATCACATGCTGCTTAAGATACTTATCTCTCAGAAATCCAAACTCACTCTCTTTATCTCTCAGAAATCTACAAACTTGCTAGAGAGTGAGTTTGTAGATTTTCTGAGAGATAAAGAGTTATCTCTCAGAAATTCTACAAATTCACTCCCTTTGTTTCTATACACTATCTCCTCCTTCCAGTCTATATTCCTGTAATTAAAGTTTCCCATCATGATCACCATCTTTTAACATGCCCAACTAATTTGCCTAAACACTTCACAATCAGTATTTTCTGCATTCCCTGGCCCATAACAGCATCCTATCAGATATATTAACCTGTTTATTTCAACTTCACACCACACAGATTCAAAATCTGTGCATGCACTATCAACTTCCACACTCTGCAGACACAATTCCTCTGCAATCATTAAGCATTCCCCTCTCCTCTTTTCGCATTTCTATCCTTCCAGAGAATTATATATCCTTCTAATTCTATTCCCGACATCACATCCTCCTCAGACAACCAAATTCACGTATTCCAATTATTTTTGGGCATACCGTCTCAACCAATGACCAATGCAACAAACTCAGCTCTTTTGTTTAGAATGCTCCTTACATTTGCGTATAAACATAACAATCGCTGCATGTTGGAGGCCATTCTACCAGCACCAACATTCTCTATTCTAGCTGCCATACAACACCTCTCTCGGTCTGAACACCCCCCATTTCCCTGAACCCGACTGATTTCCATTCCTATCTGTCTCATTCTCACCTTTATGTATTCCATCATCTTGTGCTGCTGCAACTGCATCTTCAACCTCATATCCATCTTTCTCCTGCTGTACAATCTGTTGATTTGTGATATCCTGTTTCACAGGTAGACGCTGATCATTTGCTACATTGACTCTGTGCCTTCTCAGAAAACAATAGCCTTTCTAAATGCCCAACACTAAACCTGTTAAAATTAATCCATCAGCTTTACACCATTCCAACTTCCCTTCAAATTCACTTCACAGATTTACAAATTGAACCCCCTTTGCTTCACACAACTCAGCCATCTTACTATTCATTATCTCTGCTCTCAATTCATTATTATCATATCTGGCAACATGCCTATGACTTTCCCAACAACGCTATTCTTCTTTACCTGCTGTTCTATACCTAATGTTGCATAAAAGAAGTTATTACAGTTGTGCAGGAGTTGATCATAAGATGACTATCTCCCAAAGTTTTGCAGATTAATGTAGCCATGCTTATAAAGATAAAGGTTAGGAGAAGCTTCACAGCCATTGCTGATCTAAAATCAGTCTCTCTGATCTACAGTGACTTCTATTTTCTTCCACTTAATCCTGTGTAAAAGGCTGTCCATAGTGTGATCTGAACAGTCCTGAATTGCCTTTGCATTTCTTATGTTCTCCAACTGTTACTGAGTCCCTGCCTGTTCATAGTATGCTAAGTCACAGGGAACTTCATACACTCTAGGATGTACTACAGGATGGAGTCTGTTGCTAATTTGATATGTAGTTTTTATGTGACATGCCTCAGATATATGCAATAGGAATAGTGGTGTTTTGTTCATGGGTTTGGAGAGGTGTGTGGAGGGGGGGGGAGGAAGAGACATTTTATCTATTTTGTGGGACCTATAGCCACTGGTCAAGAAAAGTATGACAAAGACAGTTGAGTACTGTGGAAAGGACTGCATCATTAAAACAGACGGTCTTGGCTCTATGTAAGTGTTTTGTGAATTCCATGCTGTTGGGCATCATTCAGTTTTGTGCTGTTAATCATCTGATGACGATTCTCATGAAATCTCCAACACTACCATTCTGTTATCCCACATATATATGTTATTCGTTTTTCTTCCTTTTTTGATCTTAAAAATGTGTAGTTTTCAGATTTTTCTATTTAAATTTTTTTTTTAAATCAAGTCCATTTGATTAATCATTTTCCTTGTTTGCTGTTTTTATTTATGCTTCATTATCAACATTGTCCTCTTACCACATTATCAGCTCAATCAAGTGTGGCTAAGGATATTTTGTCATCCTACCTTCTAAAATTATACAATTAGTATGTATAAATTAAAAATGTTACACTAGCATTTAACTTGGAATCTGGTTGGAGTTACAGGGTAGCTCAATTACCTAATAAGCTTTGCTATTTTTTATTATCATACAATAACTTCTTTTATATGGCATTAGATGATTCCAACTTAAGACTCTAGATCTTCCATTATAATTTGAACTGTTTTTTTCACTTACTGATTATTGCATATAAACTGTAACATGCTGTTTTATATGACGATGCTGGTTTGAAATGCAGTGAAATATAAGCCAATTATTCTAGTAGCAAGGCACCAGTACAGCCGCTCTGGGCTGGAAGCCCATGCCTTAGAAACCCACCATAAAATTCGCTGGAAGAAAACAAAAATAATTCATCGCAGCAAGTTTAAATATGAAAGATTATTCAAAGAATCTTCAGCAGCTCTAAAAAATGTTCCTAACCTCAACAAATTTGGGTGCATGAAACTACCCCAAATTTGGGAGACTTATATTATGAGAACTTCAGCCCAACTGCCAAGACCAAATTAGCTACGCTACCAACTACCAAATTAGCCCGCAAGAGGGCACCATTAGGACTTTAGGAACAATATTAGTTTCTTGCTTTCTTCCTCATTTGCTTTGTGTTAGTGCCTGCATGCACATACCATATCTTTATGTTCCTGAAGATGGCAATGTGACGTTGCCGAAATATAGAAGTTATTCATTAAAGTTACCTTTAATTAATATACTTTATATGCGTTGTTAATTCCATAAACTAATTACCAGTTATAAGCCAATTAATAAACATCTTTTATAATTTAGTATTTTGTTTGTGTTCTAATACTGTTAAAATCGTTATGAATAATATCCAACACCTAAGCCTGTCAAATAGATTTACTTGCTCTAGTTTTTCATTTATTCTTTGCAGGGGTAATAATACTTTTATCATCCAAGAGTTGAACTCTAAAGCAGTGCTTCCCAAACTTCTAGATGTCAGTGCCCCCTTTGCAAAAATTAAAATATTTCACGGCCCCCCCTCGAAAAAAAATCGTAATAGAGACATATATTATTATAATATTTATTGTATTTATATTCAATACAAAACATACAAAGCGAATATTGCAAAAATCAAATGCATATATTACATTTTTTGCCCCTTACCGTTTGGTTCTGAAGACGATGCGGGCTGTTCTGGTAAAATATGAAATACTGTCCTTTTTTTTTTTTTTTTGAATCTGTTTCTGCTTCTTCTGATTGTTCGCGGGATTTTTTTTTTTTACTTTTTATCAGCCACTCATCCATCTCAGGGTTAAATTTTTTGACGTAGAATGGATCAAATAATATCACCACTTACCGATACTGGCACACCACAGACTGATAACATGAAATTAGTGAATATTACCTGAATAAGGGAATCCCCAGACCAGGAACATTTTTCTCTTTTGTGACTTTTCTCCCTTTACGGTAATTAAGCCTAACGCGAAACAGATGCCAAAGGCAGGTTATTAAGATGTGCATGTGATTGGTGCGGTATTAACAAAAGATCGCACAACCGAAAGATAAAAGCATAGCTGACAATTGAGTTGAAATGCTAACTCTCTTCAACCGAATTTCATATGTGTGAAACTGCCATAACATTCATTATATATATATATATATATATATATTACTTAGTTTTAACACTTTTACGAATTTTAACACGTTTGGTTGAATTTTATTGCTGCCTAGGGAAATCGAACTCACATCTAATTAATAACAATAGTTTTTAGTTATACACCGTGTTTGCCCATGCAACATATGGTTTTGTTTCAGTCTATACAGCAGTTTCTGTATAAGGGGACATGTGATTCATTAATTAGTGTGTTTTTATCCCAGTTGTCTCTAATTGCACTATTTGTTGAGAAATATATTACACAGACTCCTCATACCTTATTCACTCGCATAATAAAAGTACTTGTTTTTATCGCCTCTGCAGTATAGTGGTTGTTAGGGAGGGGTGTTGTTTACCACTGCAAGGGAGTTCTATCTCCCCACATGAACTTGTTTAAGCTTTTTTTCATGTGTGAGGTATATGCGAAAGTTTTATTGGTAACAGATGACAGTGATAATATAAAACGAGTTTTGATATGTATATAAAGTCAATATCAACAGTCCCTGATTACGAACGCGTGATGAAAGGGACAGGAAGATTTGGAGCTTCCCTGGAGAGCATTCGAAGTAAATACAATTAACCACTGCTTTGAAATGAAACATATGAATAAACAATATTTACTAATATTCATTAAGTGCCGAAATACGCAGGAAGCAAAGTTTGTGAACCAACACCAATGTGTGAATTTTTGCATTAAAATATAAAAAATAACAAAAAAGAAATAATAAATAATAAAAGTTAAATACGTTTCTTTTAAAATAAAAAAAAAATCTACTTAGTCTTAAAACATTTTAAATTTGCTTTCATTATTTCACGGCCCCCCTCAACAAAACCTACGGCCCCCAAGGGGGCCGCGGCCCACAGTTTGGGAAGTGCTGCTCTAAAGGATTCCTGGGGACTTCTCTTTGCCAATGCAAATATGGCTAATTTTAAACCATATTGGAGGTATTATCAATTTTTCTTATAATAGATAATAATCTCATTATTATCTATTATATGTTTCATACACATTATTTAAAAACACTATGCTATTATTTTTTCCCAGTATCAGAAAGAAATTTAAAAAATATATTAGGATCAGAAAAAAATTGGATTAGATTCAACAATCCAAATAGTTTTCTTTAATTAGAGAAGAAAATGAAAGAAAATTATCTGGATCACTGAATAAATTTTTGAAGAAAACAGATGGGACACCAGAAAAAAGAAAAAAAGACTTCAGAGCTACTACTTTCAGCAGAATGTAGTACAGATGATAGTCTGTCATCTCATGGAACAGGTTATGAATTTATTTTCTGCCTCTGTGTCAAACATACCTGATGAATTTCATAAAAAGCATGTGGTAAAAAATCCAAGAGTCAATTAAACTGAATGTATGTACTTTCTGTCAGTTCAGGAAAAGTCATGCAATTTAAATATCAAAAAACAGTACACTCATGTTGAAAATTATCCACCTCAAGTAAGAAATTTTAACTTTACAAACAGTAGAGAGAAGTTTTTAGAAACATTAAACATGAATTCTTCCAAAAGCAGAAAAAAAAAATCACTAAGTACTTGTTTCTTTATTCAGTCTATCAAGTAACTAGAATTGGTCCTAGTTGCTTTATTCAGCCACCAAGAATTCTGCATTTTGTCTACATTGCATATTTTCTGGGGATGAAAAAAAAAAGAATGCAAATGGGTACAAACCATGGATGCATTTAGCACATATTATTAGTAAACATGAAGAAAGTGAAATACACATTAACAATAGTGTTGTTAAGTATTCAAAAGTGAAGCTTGATTCAAGAGAGAGAAGAAAAAATACACACATGTACTATCAATTCTGCAGAAAAGTGTTGTCAATCTACTGCTAATAAAGGCCTTTACAAGATTACTCCAAAACTGTCTGTCTGTCCATGGCTCTCCTTCCCCATGTTCTTCTTCTTCTGCAACTTTTCCCACTTAAGTAGGGTCGCTGTTTGTGGTGAGTCTCCTCCACAACTTCCTGTGTTGGGCTGTAGCCACATCCAAGTTCTTCATCCTCAAGTCCTCCTCCATTAACTCCCTCCATCTCTTCTTTGGCCGTCCATGCTTCATCTTCCCCTGCTCATCCATCTGAATGACTTTTCTTCCCACATACTCTTCCTCCCTCCTCATCACATGACCAAACCATCTCAACCTTGTCTCCTGCATCTTTGCTCCTAAGCTCGTAACTTTCACTGTTCCCCTTACATAATCATTTCTCAGATGACCCTTTCTGGTCACACCGCATATCCACCTAAGCATTCTCATCTCTGTTATCTCCATCCTGCTTATGTTATTTTTCCTCAGGGCCACAGTTTCCAAAGCATACGTCATAGCTGGTCTCACTACTGTCCTGTAAATTTTGCCTTTTAGATTGATCGGCACTATCACATAGCACTCCAGCCATCTCTCTCCAGTTCCTCCATCCTGCTTGTATCCTGCATCCCACTTCCTTCTCAGCCTCACCATCCTCTTTCATTGTTGAACCTAAGTATCTAAAGTCACTGACCTTCCTGATGACATTTCCTTCCAGCTCCAGATCTATCTCCTGGCTGCCATCCACTCTGCAACACATATACTCGGTCTTACTTCTGCTCAGTCTCATATCTCTCTCTCTCTCCCAGTACTTTCCTCCAACTTTCCAGTTTGGCTGCCACTTCTTCTCTTGATTCTGCACACAGCACGATGTCATTCGCATACAACATAGTCCAAGGTGCATCCTCTCTCACTTCCTCCATCACCACTTCCATCACAATATTAAACAGGAACGGACTTAATGCAGACCCTTGATGCAAGCCAACTGTCACTGGAAAACTTTCTGTCACTCCCAGGCAGGTTTGAACACTTGTCTTCACATTTCTGTACATCTCCTGCACCAACCTGACATATTTCTCTGGTACCTTCTTCTCTCTCAGACACCTCCAGACCTATCTCCGGATCAATAAATAACTTTCTCCGGATCAATAAATAACAAATGTAGCTCCCGTTGCTTCTCTCGAAACTTTTCCATTATCTGTCATACCCCAAACCCCAAAGACAGTATCTGTGGCCGATCAACTAGGCATGAAGCCAAATCACTCCTACAAATCTAATCGTATTAATCCACCATGATTTAGGTCAGTGTCGTGGTAACTTTTTTCTCTCATGGAATCCAATCCAGTACTTTTTTTGTCCATCATGGATCTTGTCTTCAAACAATAAGCCCAAGTCCACTGCCACTTCAGATAACAGATAAGCTTAGGTATTGACGATTATTCATAACTTATTTTTTAATGGCATTAACAACACCAAACAATTTTATCAAAGAGATATTTTATTAACTGCTTATATTTCACTGAATTTCAACTCAGCATCATCAGAGCACAACACACAGAGTACACACGACAGTGAATTAGTGAAACAATACAATTGCAATGGACAAAAGATCTAAAGTCCTATTTTCTAGCACCCTCTAATGGAAAAAAAAAAAAACAGCTATGCGGGAGTTTCTCTTAGGATAACAGTCTTCCAAATTTTTGGCAAATTAATGCAACTATATTTGTTAAGGTTGGGAGAATTCTTCGAAGCCATTGCTGACTCAAAAAATAATCTTTCAGATCTGTAACGACTCCTAAATAGCACATTCGTTTTCTTCCATCTAATCCTGTGTGAAAGAGTGTCCAAAGCATGGTCTGCCAGTCCTGACTTGCCATAGTAATAGTAGTGAATGTATTTTTCATGTTCTTCCAGGCGGATGTTAACTGATCTTTCTGTTTGCCCATAATAGGTCAAGACACAAGAAACTTCATACACTCCTGGGTATGCAAAAGGGTGAAGTTTATCCTTAGGTGAGTGGATTAGAGTTGCTAGTTTGACATGAGGTTTTAAAGTGGTGTGAAGGCCATGTTTCATCAATATTTTGGCTATCTTTTCTGATGTACCTCTGACATAGGGAATAAAAATGGCCATGTTGTGTATTGGGGGAGGGGGGCAGAGTAATGGGACTATGTAGTGTTTTATCTATTTTGTAGGGATTATAACCGTTGGCCAAGAACGTATGGCGCAGATATTTGAGTTCTGTGGTCAGAGCTATATCATTAGAACAAATGGCTCTGGCTCTGTGTGTAAGTGTTTTTAAAATACCATACTGTTGGACTGGATGATGATGATGTGATTGTTTATGTAGGTATCTTCCTGTGTGTGTAGGCGTTCTGTAAATAGAAAAAGAGTGATCCATCTGAAAGGCATGCGACTAATGTGTCAAGAAATGGTAACCAGTTATTTGATTCTTTTTCTACTGTGAAGTGGATTTTGCAGTGCTGGCTGTTTAGGTAGGTGACAAACGCATCCAAAGTGTCTTATCCATGGGGCCAGATGGCAAACACATCATCTACATAGCATAACCACAGTAGTGGCTTGTATGCAGCTGTGGTAAGTACTTTGTTTTCAAAGTGTTCCATGTAAAAATTTGCTAATGGAGGGGGAACCCATAGCAGTACCATTAATCTGTTTGTTGTAGAATTTTCCTCCCCATGTAAAGTAACCTGCATTCATAGTAAATTTAAATAATTGAAAAATATCAGGGGGAAATTTAGACTTGATTAAATCAACAGTGTCTATAAGTGGTACATTGGTAAATAAAGAGGCAACATCAAAACTAACCATTATGTCTGAATTTTTAGGATAAGATTTTTAACTACTGTTTTGAAATGGACTGAATTTTTTTACAAAAGTATATGAGTTGCCTGTAGGGGGAGGGGGGGGGGAGCAAGCGACTTGACTAAATGCTGGGCCAGTTTTTAGATCTTTTGTCCATTGCAATTGTATTGTGCTCTGATGATGCTGAGTTGAAATTCAGTGAAATATAAGCAGTTAATAAAACATCTCTTTGATAAAATTGTTTGGTATTGTTAATACCATTAAAAAATAAGTCATGAATGCCACTTCAGATGTTTCACTCTTCCTATGATGTCAGACCCTTTGGTTTGATTTCTTATCCTCATATTAGTTTTGGGATCCAGTCATGTGATACCAAGCATACTTCTTTCCAGATTAAATAGTGTTGTTCTTGATTTTGAATTTCCTTTGTCCATGTTTTGAAGCCATATGTCAATATAGGAAGAATACGTTGGTTAAAAACTTGAATGGCAGTTGGCTTTTGAATATTAACTGTAATTTTCCAAATAATTTCATTTTGTTTTCCATTGATATCTGTCCTAAGTATATGTAATGATCTACTTGTTTAATTTCATCATTATTAATTTTTGTTATTTCTGGTTGCACATAGTTATTGAACATCACTTGGGTCTTCTTTAGGTTTATCTTTAGGCCAGCTGTTTTTCTAGCAATTTGAAATTCATGGATATGAGTATGCAATTCATGTGTGGTTGAAGTAAAGATAACTATGTTATCTGCAAAGCACAAATGGCTTAAATATCTTCCCTTTATCTTCAGACCTTTTCCTTCCCAATCATGAAGTATGAATATTTCTTCTAGACATGTGAATAATTTTAGAGATATTGTGTTACCCTGTCTTATACCTCTATTCTCTGTATTTACAGAATATAGATGTTTCCAGTGAAATGAAATGCTGCTGCTACATTGGTGTATGCTGATTTGATGGTCCTGATGTACGGCTCCTCCACTTGCTGGTTTTGTAATTCTTTAAGTATTGCACAAGTTTTTACTAAATCAAAGGCTATCTAATAATCAATAAAACCAAGACATAATGGTAACTGACATTCATTGCACTGTTCGATAATCTGTTGAACAATTTGAATATGGTGCACTGTACTAAAATCACTTTGAAAGCCTGCCTGTTCTTTTGGTTGTGCTGCTAGGTCAAGAGTTGCACAGCAAATAACTTGGCTTCTTGGTAGCCTCGATTAGAAATACCTGCCTTTAATTGAAACCCAGTTAGAGGCAGGCATTTCTAATTGAGCAATAAAAGAAAGATGTACAACAGCGAAAGAATATTATGACGTTTTCAGTGGTCTAGATCAGTGCTTCCCAAACTTCTGGATGTCAGGGCCCCCTTTGCAAAAATTAAAATATTTCACAGCCCCCCCTCGAAAAAAAATCGTAATAGAAAGATATATTATTATAATATTTATTGTATTTATATTCAATACAAAACATGCACAGCGAATATTGCAAAAATCAAATGCAAATATTACATTTTTTGCCTCTTACCGTTTGGTTCTGAAGACGATGCGGGCTGTTCTGGTAAAATATGAAATACTGTCCTTTTTTTTTTTTTTTTTTTTTTTGAGCCTGTTTCTGCTTCTTCTGATTGTTCGCGGGAATTTTTTTTTTTATTTTTTATCAGCCACTTATCCATCTCAGAGTTAAATTTTTTAACATACAATAGATCAAATAATATCACCACTTACCGATACTGGCACACCACAGACTGATAACATGAAATTAGTGAATATTAGCTGAATAAGGGAATCCCCGGACCAGGAACATTTTTCTCTTTTGTGACTTTTCTCCCTTTACGGTAATCGGTAATTAAGCCTAACGCGAAACAGACAGCAAAGGCAGGTTATTAAAATGTGCATATGATTGGTGCGATATTAACAAAAGATCGCGCAACCGAAAGATAAAAGCATAGCTGACAATTGAGTTGAAATGCTAACTCTCTTCAACCGAATTCCATTTGTGAAACTGCCATAACATTCATTATATATTATACAGGACTGTACAAGGATAGTTATGAGGATTGGCTGAGAGAATGTGGACTGCAGAGTTTGGAGGATAGAAGAAGGAGAGGTGATATGATTGAGACTTTTAAACTGTTGAGAGGTGGTTACAGGGTTGACACTGGGGAGTTCTTTCGCTTGGTTGATCAGCAGGAAGGAGTGATGACAAGAGGCCATCCCTGGAAGTTACAAAAGGAAACTGTGAGCAAGAGGGTAAGGAGTGGTTTCTTTGTGTGGAGGGTGGTTGAGCCGTGGAATGCATTGCCTGATGGAGTGGTGGGAGCGAGAACGGTCAGTGAGTTTAAAGAGTGGCATGATAGACTTTGTGTTTCTCAGGGGGGGACCTCCCCTCGATGAGTCTTGACAGACTTTATGTCTTAGGAAGGACCTCCCTCGATGAGTCTTTTGACTCCTTGGAGGCCTGAATAATAATAATAATAATAATAATAATAATATATATATATATATTACTTAGTTTTAACACTTTTACGAATTTTTACACGTTCGGTTGAATTTTATTGCTGCCTTGGGAAATCGAACTCATGCACATCTAATTAATAACAATAGTTTTTAGTTAGACTCTGTGTTTGTCCATGCAACATATGGTTTTGTTTCAGTCTATACAGCATAGTTTCTGTATGACGGGACATGTGATTCATTAATTAGTGTGTTTTTATCCCAGTTGTCTCTAATTGCACTATTTTTTGAGAAATATATTACACAGACTGCTCATACCTTATTCACTGGAATAATAAAAGTACTTGTTTTTATTGCCTCTGCAGTATAGTGACTGTTAAGGAGGGTGTGTTGTTTACCACTGCAAGCTAGTTACTATCTCCCCACATGAACTTGTTTAAGCTTTTTTTCATGTGTGAAGTATATGCGAAACTTTTATTGGTAACAGAAAACTAGCTCGGATGACAGTGATAATATAAAACGAGTTTTGATATGTATATAAAGTCAATATCAACAGTCACTGATTACGAACGTGTTATGAAAGGGACAGGAAGATTTGGAGCTTCCCTGGAGAGCATTCGAAGTAAATACAATTAACCACTGCTTTGAAATGAAACATATGAATAAATAATATTTACTAATATTCATTAAGCGCCGAAATACGCAGGAAGCAAAGTTTGTGAACCAACACCAATGTGTGCATTTTTGCATTAAAATATAAAAAATAACAAAAAAGAAATAATAAAAGTTAAATACGTTTCTTTTAAAATAAAAAAATCTACTTAGTCTTAAAACATTTTAAATTTGTTTTCATTATTTCACGGCCCCCTAAACAAAACCTACGGCCCCCAAGGGGAACGCGGCACACAGTTTGGGAAGCGCTGTTCTAGATGACATAAGCCATTTTAAGAATTATGATGAACACAAACTATGTTAAAATTTGCAACTGGAACTGACATGGAGAAATGCAATACTAATCACATAAATGCATGAGGAACTAAAAACCTTAAGTTGTATTCTAAAACCTGGTATGTCTGAAATGGAAGTATTACACAAATGTTGCAGCAATACAGTTTCCTTTCGTAACTTCCAGGGATGGCCCCTTGTCATCGTTACTTCCCACAAGTGAAAGAACTTCTCAGTGTCAACCCTGTAACTGTCTCTCAACAGTTTAAAAGTCTTGATCATATCACCTCTCCTTCTATCCACCAAACTCTGCAGTCCACATTCTTTCAGCCCATCCTCATAACTAACATTGTACAGTCCTGAAACTAAATTTATTATTTGCCTCTATACCCTTTCAACAGTTAATTTGTCCCCTTCAAATCCTGGGGACCGAATATGAGAAGAATAGTCATGTCCGATCAGAGTCTTATACAACGGAATGAAGTCTTATCTCTGCAGGTCAGCATCCTGCATCCTTCTCAGTATTGCAACAATCCTCTGTGTTACCTTCACCACCTTTGCACTTTGCAATATGCGCCCTGAATTTCAGTTTTCTATCCAGCATCACCCCCAGATCTCTTGTCTCTCCTACATCCTCCAGTACAGCTCCGCCAATTGAGTATGCAGCCTCCCATCGATGTATCCCAAACTTCAAGACTTTACATTTTGCTGCATTAAACCGACACCCCATTCATTTGGCCATCTATCCAGCTTGTTCAAATCCTCTTGAAGGGCTGCCACATCTGCACTATTACTAATAACCCTGCCCAGCTTCACAACTGAATATTCCCTTGCAATCCATTGACAATGTCATTGATATGAAGGTTAAACAATACAGGTCCCAGTACTAAGCCCTGTGGAACTCCACTTGTAGCCTTCTGCCTCCTTGATATTGCCCCACCATACACAACTCTCTGATACCTATCAGACAGCAAATCCTGAATCCAGTTAACTAACCCAACATCTAAAC
Organism: Typopeltis vanoorti; assembly: GCF_054136105.1. NCBI lineage: Eukaryota > Metazoa > Arthropoda > Arachnida > Uropygi > Thelyphonidae > Typopeltis > Typopeltis vanoorti. The sequence goes on along the minus strand of NC_143550.1, from coordinate 62,517,537 downwards.
CAGTGTGCTGCAACTTAAGTATCAGCTTATCATGTTGTACCCTATCAAATGCCTTTGCAAAATCCAAAAAAAAAATGACAGTGTATGCATTTCCCTCATCAACTGCTCTTGTCACTTTATTATAAAAGACAATCATATTACTAAAGCAAGAGCACTCCCTAAACAAATCATGTTGATTCTCACAGATAACATTACCCTCATCTGCCCAACACTGTATATAGTCCCTCACTAATTCTCCAAGACCTTAACAACTACTGATGACACACAAACTGGCCTATAATTAGACACTTCCAGTCTGCTACCACCATTGTACAGTGGCACTATCTTACCTTCTTTTCATTCCTTGGGTACCTTTCCCACAGCCCGACTTTTACTGAGGAGCCAGTTTAATGGAGCTATCAGTAATTTAGAACATTCTCTCAAAACCCGTGGTGAAATATCATCCAGTCCCACAGCTTTACTGACATCCAGAGTACTCAGTATTTGGAACACACTCTCCTCTTGCACCTCTAAACCTCGAGCCTACCCTATCCCTCTAATATTAAAATCTATTTCTCCAGGATGAAATTAAACTTTAAAAAAATTTAACTAGAGAAAAGAGTCCAATGAATTAGCAATGGTCCAGTCAGCATATTGAGAAATATCAACAAGAATACAGCAGTGGAATTGTGGGATATTAGCTCTTGTGTTATGATAATGGAATGAACCTTATGGGAGCAGGTTGAAGATTTGTGGGTTACAGAAATTGGTTGATAGGCAGAAAAGGGGTGATATGATTGAAACATTCAAATTACTGAAGGGTTTTTACAAGATTAATTCAGAGGAAATTTTTCAGAACAGATCTGGTGATGGGAGAACTAGGGGCCATCCATGGAAACTGAGCAAGAGTGTAGTTAGCAAGGATGTCAGAACTAGGTTTTTTACTTGGAGAGTGGTGTATGAGTGGAATGAGCTGGCAGAGTTTGTTGTGGGTGCTATGACCATAAAAGAGTTCAAAGCAAAGTATGATAGGTACTGTGTGAATGCCGAATAGTTGTTCTTAATATGATGTTTAGGTCCTTCCACGATAAGTCTAAGGACTCCTTGGAGTTGTCCGTAATAATAATAATGTGCAAGAAAATTTAAACATTAGCTCTAACAATATTCCAAAGGAATAGAAAAAGAGCAAGATGTTTCCATTATGTAAAGAAGGTTCCAAGAGGTTAAATTTCAAATCAGCTGGTATCTCAGGAGCAGTAGTTGAAGTGTTGGAAAAGTTGGTTAAAAGCAAAATTCAGTAACATGTGGAAAGAATGATACTTCATAAATGACAGAATGGTTTTGTGAAAGGTAAGTCCTATCTGAAAATTTATGTATTTTATAAATTTGAACGATGGAAATGGACTTTGAGTAAAGGTCCACTTCCACTGTTCAATTCCATTCACTTCAGATATGAAGTAAAATCCTGGAAAATGAAACTGACCACTGCTGTTTAATTTGTATATCAGATGTAGAGAATAATATGGGAGTGGGGAATCCAGTTGTCTACTGATGATACAAACAATGGGAGGAATATACAGATAATGGACAAAAAAATGGAAACACTGAGCTATTAGGATGTGTTATTTGTAGTCGCAGTGCAGTTTACGATGCACCAAATACAGATGCAGTTGATATGCAAATGTTTTTTTTTTTTCATGTTGTGCCCATACACAAAAAGTTGGTTGATCAACCTATAGTACATTAGTACCGTATATGGGTAGATGTACTCCTGACATTCCTAGGGATGTGTGTGTATAAAGCCAAACAGAGGCCTGCCATTGTTTATTTTATTGTTTATTAAAATGGAATCAAAAGAGGACTTCAATGACTTTGAAAGCAGCATAATGTTGGAATCAAGCTGGCAGGTGCATCGGTGACCAGAACAGCTGAAATTGGGCATATTAGTCGAGGAATGGTCTCTAAGGTTATGTCAGCATGGCAGTCAACAGAACAAACATCATCAGCAAAATGCAATAGTGGACAAAAGTGCTTACTGCAAAAGAGAGAGAGATGTTCAAGCATTAGTGCACTGTATCACAAAGAATAGGCAAGTTACTGCTGATCAACTGTGTAAAAAATTCAACACCAATCATGAGAAACCCATTTCAACAAAAACTCTGTACCAGGATCTACACACAGTTGGATATCACGGTTGGGGTGCCTTACACAAGCCTTTGATTACTCCTGCCAACACACACATCATTGCATCCAGTGGTGCAAAGATCACAGGCAGCAGACTACACAACAGTGGAGGGATATGATATGGTCTGATGAATCTATGTTCATACTTTATACTGCAAATGAATATGTGTGACATCAGTCAAAGGAAACTTATCAGCCAGAGTGCTCTTATTTACAACTGTGAAACGTTTTGGTGGTTCTATAATGTTCTGGGGTAGATTCTTGTGGCATGGTATGGGTCCTATTGGAAGCAAAGTGGATGCACATTATCTTTCAATCATAAGTAATCATCTTCATTCCATGTTAATTTTTCTCATATGCAGCCATATGTGACATATGATTTTTCTCATATGTCACATTTCAACAGGATAATGCTCCCATTCATAGAGCAAATGTGGTCCCTAGTAGTTTGCAGAACATGATGGTGAAGAATCCTGTCTTCCACGGCCATCCCAATTGCCAGTCTTAAATCCTATAGAATATTTATAACACATTTTGGAGCGAGCAATCAGGCAAAGTTTCCCACCTCCAAAGAACAAAGGTGAATTGATCCAGTTTCTGTTGGACGAATGGTGTAAAATTCCTCCTGTTGAGTTCTAAGCCCCAACAAAGTCTCTTCCTCAACGAATACAGGCTGAATAGCTGCCCTTGATAGACCCATACCATATTAATGTTTTTTTGTTTTTTTTTTTTTTATAAATCAGCCCCACACATGAGACCTATGACATGACAGTGCCATAGGTCTTCTAACCAATAGGATTTTTTTTTTTTTTGAAGACCTGAAGATTGTAATCATTGATCAAATTGGTATGGAGAAGTATAGAATCAAAATGGTATGGAGAAGACTGTTCTAAGAGCAGAGATGTAAGGAATGAAGGCAGAGGATCAGAAGCAGATTCGATGAGTACAGAGCTGAATTGTATGTGTATGTATATATCATCAGCAGTCATTGTCAATCCACTACTGGATGAAGGCCTTTCCAAAATTACTCCAAGACTGTCTGTCCATGGCTCTCCTTCAAATCTGATGATATCACCAATCCACTATGATTCAGGTCAGCATCGTGGTCATTTTTCCTCTTGTGAAATCCAATCCAGTACTTCTTTTGTCCATCATTGATCTTGTCTTCAAGAAATATGCCCAGCCCATTCCCACTTCAGATGTTTCACTCTTCCTATGATGTCAGACACGTATTCCTTTTGTGATCTAGTCTTGTGATACCAAGCATATTTCTTTCTATACTAAATTGTGTTCTTCTTAATTTTTAATTCTGCTTTATATTTTAGTGTCCATGTTTCACAGCTGTATATCAATACAGGAATAATGGTAGTTGGCTTTTGAATATTGAATGTAATCTTCCAAATGCTTTCCACCCAAGCATTGTGCGTCTTTTAATTTTGTCCATGATATTTTGTTCCATTGATATCTGTTGTCTAAGTATACGTAGTGATCTACTCATCATTACTGATTTTTATTATTTCTGGCTGGACATAGCTATTGAACATAACTTGGGTCTTCTTTAGGTTTATCTTTAGTCCAGCTGTTTTGCTAGCAATTTGGAGTTCTTGGATACAAGTCTGTAATTCATGAGCAGTTGAAGTAAAGATAACTATGTCATCTGCAAAGCATAAATGGCTTAAATATCTTCCATTTATCTTCAGTCCTTTCCTTTCCCAATCAAAAAGTTTGAATATTTCTTCTAGGAACACTGTGAATAATTTTGGAGATATTGTGTCACCTGTCTTATACCTCTCTGTATTTCCACAGTAGAGATTTTTCCATTGAAATGAATTTCTGCTGTGGCATTGGTGTATGCTGATTTGATGGTCCTGATGTATGGCTCCTCCACTTGTTGGTTTCATAATGCTTTAAGTATTGCACAAGTTTTTACTGAATCAAAGGCTTTCTCGTAGTCAATAAAACCAAGACATAATGGTAACTAATATTCATCACACCATTCAATAATCTGTTGTACAATTTGAATATGGTCCATTATACTAAAGCCACTTCGAAAGCCTGCCTGTTCCTTTGGTTGTGCTAGATCCAGAGTCATACAAAGCCTATGAGCTAAGACTTTTGGAAACACTTTGTAAACCACTCATAGTAGACTGATGGGTCAGTAGTTCGTCAAGTCTTCTACCTTACCTTTTTATATGTAGCAAAATTAGCATAGCCTTCTTCCATTTTCTTGGTATATCATTTTTCTTCAGGCATAAAGTAAATAGTTTTGCTAAGAGTTTGTATATCATTTCCTCACCTGCTTTTAGAAGTTCAGCTATCTCCATCCTCACCTGCAGCTTTTCTCTTTTGGAAGCTATGGATGCTCCACATAACTTCTTCTGGTAGAATCTGTGGTACTTCAGCTTTCATAGTTGTCTTCTTCATTTAATACATCATCCTGATATAGTACTGAGTAAAATTCTTCAATTCTTTTTGCAAGAGCATTATCTATCTCTGGTTATGGTCTCTTCTTTTAGTTTGACTGCAACCATCTGTTTATTGCTGTTTGGCTTTTTTGAGACTACAATTGTTTTCAATTTTGTTGTATGAATTTACAATTGAATTTTCTTAATTCTTCTGTGACCCATTTTCTGATTGTTTTGCACAATTTAGTGTATTCAATTTTATTCTGTAGGTTATTTGATTTCATATATATATATGACAGAATGAGCATTAACTCGGTTAACATACATGGTTATATGAAAAATTGAATGACTAGAACCGAGATTTAAGTAACAAGGTTTTAATATAAAAACACTACTAGTTTCGGCCTGTAACAGCCCTCTTCAGGTGACATTATAAAAGAAAGAAAAAACACTAAACATTAAAGGTTAAAAGACTATGAACAACATAGACAGTCTCTATACATAATTAGCATGAAAACGTTGTAGTTGTATTTGAAGCTGTTCTTTCGTTCGTTGCCTTGTTGGGAGAGTGTGTGCTTGCAGCCTCACGTGAACGCCAGTACATGATTACAGCTGAATGACTATCTGGGAGGTTGTAGCTCAAGTTGTTATTTAGATGAACAGGATTGAAGATGATTCAATGCAACAAATGAAAGAACAGCTTCAAATACAACTACAACGTTTCCATGCTAATTATGTATAGAGACTGTCTATGTTGTTCATAGTCTTTTAACCTTTAATGTTTAGTGTTTTTTCTTTCTTTTATAATGTCACCTGAAGAAAGCTGTTACAGGCCGAAACTAGTAGTGTTTTTATATTAAAACCTTGTTACTTAAATCTCGGTTCTAGTCATTCAATTTTTCATAAACCTATGTATGTTAACCGAGTTAATGATCATTCTGTCATCTATAACCTTCATGAAGAGGCTTCTATTATCAATAATAAAAGAAACTTCAACAAGATACTAAAGAGGAATGGACTAAACATTAATAGATTGGTCTTCTTGAAATGTTGCAAATTCCATGCTGTCATTCTTAAATTTATATGCTTTAAAGAAAACATAACAACTGAACGTGCGAAGAGAATCTATCATAAAGCTAAATTAGACCTACTGTTTGAAAGAATCTCGGATACTAAATGAACTCTTGCTTTTCTTTTCAATAAAAAAAAGAACCATAGCTGAAAAACTGGAAGAATCTCAAGCAGCCAGAATACAATATAATAACAAAGTAAATCTTATAAGTAAATTTGAAACATTAAAAAGATTACAAAATAATAGGAACTTCTCAAAACCAAACATCAATATTGACAAAGTTGTTATCAACAAATCTTCTTATATACTTTCAGATGTAGAAAAAAGCATCCTTAGTAAAGATCTAAACTTTATTCCTTCCCCAAAATTAATACCAAAGGAGACACTACTTACAAAAATAGAAAAAGCTACTTCTTTTCTCCCTCCACAAGATGCAAATCTTCTACGTATTGAATCTATCTTTATTATCAATAATGCAAAACCACCTGCAGACAACATTACTTCAACTGAATGCAAAGCTATTAAAAGTTTAAAAAACAACAGAGATATAATCATCCTCCCTGCAGATAAAGGCAATGCAACAGTCATCCTTAACTCTGAAGATTACCAGAATAAAATGCTTGAATTACTAAATAATGATACCTACTCAATACTCGAGGGAGATCCAACTCATGAACTTCAAAATTGTACAAACATCTTATTAAAAACAACAACTGAATTATCCCGAAACATTCGTTTATCTCTATGCTCTCTCCATCCGTTAATTCCTCGCATATATGGTGTTCCTAAAATCCATAAAGAGAACATGCCATTACGCCCAATCGTAGAAGGTATCAATTCTCCTACGTACAATCTTTCAAAATATCTTGCCAAATACCTAAAAAGTTTTTCAGACCAGTCACCATCCTTTATCAAGAACACTACAGAATTTGTTACATATATCAAGGATATTACAGTTAATGAAGATGACATCATGGCTAGCTTGGACATAACTTCTTTGTTCACTAATGTCCCAACAGATGAAGTCCTAACATCACTCAAGGACAAGTTATCCAAAAAAATGTTAGCCTTGCTTACACATTGCATCAGGTCCGGTTACTTCAAATTTCAAGATAATATATACAAACAAAATCATGGACTGGCTATGGGTAATCCTTTATCCCCTGTACTCGCAAATATTTACTTAGAGGATTTTGAAACTAATGCTATCTCTTCCTTTATTTTAACACCTAAAGTTTGGAAACGTTATGTGGATGATGTCTTCATTGTTTGGAGCCATGGACGTGAATCCCTTATGGTTTTCCTCGAACATCTCAATAGCCGACATCAAAGTATTAAGTTTACTGCTGAGCTTGAAACGGATAATTCCTTGCCTTTTCTTGATGTCAAACTGACTCGCTCTTCTGGTAAACTAAAAATATCGATATATAGAAAGCCCACACATACCAACAGATATCTGCACAGTCAGTCTCATCATTTCCCTCCTCATAAGCTTGGAATAATTTCCACCTTGGGACATAGAGCCCATTCTCTTCTTGATGACCCAAATGAACTGCTTACAGAAATAAACCATCTGAAAACTTCTTTCGAAGTTAATGGATATTCCAAGAAAATCATTGACAAATTCATTCTTAATCCTCCTAGACATCACTCAGAAGAAACAAATTGATTCAAAGGCAATATATCTATTCCTTACATAAGTACTGTTTCACACAAATGTTTCACACTTCCAAAGATCCGTTCCTTAATTAGCCACCCAAAACCTTGTCATCATCAACTCAAATACCCTGGTGTATATAAAATATTATGTGACTGCGATATTCCTTATTTCGGGCAGACAGACAAATCTGTCGAAATGCGTATGGAAGAACACAGGAGAGACATTACAAGAGAGAGACAGCGAGCGAGTGCATTATCAAGTCATATCCTTTTCTCGGCTAATCCTAATGATGATAACCAAAGTCACAAAGTCTGCTGGGAAAAATCTACTAACATCTTCCGTTGCAGTGACGAAATAGAGAGAAAAATTGTGGAATCTAGAGAAATCATCTTCAATCCTGTTCATCTAAATAACAACTTAAGCTACAACCTCCCAGATAGTCATTCAGCTGTAATCATGTACTGGCGTTCACGTGATGCAGCAAACACGCACTCTCACAACAATGCAACAAACGAAAGAACAGCTTCAACTACAACGTTTTCATGCTAATTATGTATAAAGACTGTCTGTGTTGTTCATAGTCGTTTAACCCTCAATGTTTAGTGTTTTTTCTTTTATAATGTCACCTGAAGAAGGCTGTTACAGGCTGAAACTAGTAGTGTTTTTATATTAAAACCTTTTTACTTAAATCTCGGTTCTAGTCATTTAATTCTTCATAAAACACAATATATATATATATATATACAGTCCTCAAGGTATATAATCCTCAAGGGCTCACTCTAGTGAGTACGGGCATGGTGAACCTGAGGCACCTGAAGCTGGACCATGCCTTACTTCATGTAATATACACCTGTTATATTATCTGTAGACTGGTCCCTAATCTTCTTTCCCTCTGTATTTCTTTTCATCTTGCTCCTTCCGCCCAATGCTATTAGAGTATTCAAGGGCTAGGGGTGATTCTGTCCTATTTATCTATTTTTTTATCTCATGCACCTGCCCACCCCAGTTAAAAATGGTGAAGACAAATCAGAAGTCTATACTGCAATGGTCGTCGCGCAGGTTACCAAGGACTGCACTGGATGTTAGGCTTCCTGGACAGCCAGTGACAAATGGGCTACAGAAGCAAGATCCACAGAACTCGAAAGTATTTACTAGAAAAAAGTGGAGCATGGCTGAAAATAGACAAGTCATGCAGTGCTTCTACAGTTCAAACCCATCAGTTAGGGGATTTCAGAAACGAATGTTCGAACTTTGGCTTGAACGACACCCAAATTCTGAAATTTCATTCGAAAGGCTGATGCATCAATGCAGCTTCATTATCAAATGCAAGGTATTTAGTGAACTTGAGCTGGAAGCACTGAAACCTCAAGCTGTAAAAGGAGACCGTACTGACCCTGAAGTGACCAAGAATATGAATAATGCAGAACCAGATTCCAACATGCAGAATGTTGAAAATTTTGAAAATATACAAATAATTGAAAGGAAGCTATCAGATAAGGAACAAGAACTCACATGAAAAATTATCGAGCAAATGAACAGCAACCAGGAATGAGTTAGGCTTCCAGTATTGAGACAAATACCTCAACAAAAACTGCAGGAACTCCTACAAGAGGCCGATAAAGCTGCAAGGGATATTCCTACTGGAACTATTGGGCAAACGAATCAACTTATGTACTCAATAGCCTGCATCATAACATCTGAATTAGGATATAAGATTAGTAGACCCAAGAGCAGTAAGGCTCAGGAACCAAAATGGAAGCATCGGCTGGAGAATAAAATTCTTAAACTCAGAGCAGACGTGAGCAATTTGAAAAACCTTAAGGAAAAGAAGCTGAAAAACACAAAAATCTGAAATAACCTCATAAAGAGATATAAAACTGGAACACAACCTATTCATGAAGTATTAGAGGAAGTGAAGCAAAAAATAGTTGCAGTTGCAGCTAAAATAAGAAGATGCAGTGCACGCATTGAACAGTACAAGCAAAATTCGATGTTTCGCGCAAATCAGCACCAGTTTTACAAGAAAATTGATTGCTGCAGGAATGATAACCTTAAAGAAAATATAAATATAAATACCAGAGACAAAGAAAATACACTAAAGTTTTGGAAAAACCTATGGGACAACCCTAAGAGGCACAATAACAAGGCAAAATGGATTGAACAAATCACGAACAAATCTCTAGAACGAAAAATGGACCAACTGAAAATAACAACTGAAATGGTTCAAAAGCAAGCTAAAAAAATAAAAAATTGGTCAACACCTGGGAAGGATGAATTACATAGCTACTGGTTGAAATATCTAACAGGCTTACATGAACGACTTGCTAACCAATTTTATGATGTTTTAGAAGGAAAATGCAAAGAAGAGTGGCTCACAGCAGGGAAAACGTTTTTGATCATAAAGGATAAAGAAAAAGGTCCAAACCCAGAAAACTTCTGACCAATAACCTGCCTGCCAACAACATTTAAGCTACTCACAGGCATACTAGCTGATAAAATATACAGCTATCTTAAAGCAAATTCTCTTCTCCCAATTAAACAAAAAGGTAACAGCAAAAATTCAAGAGGCACAAAAGACCAATTGCTGATTGATAAAATGATTCTTAAAAATTGCAAACATAGAAAAACCAACCTTCATTTGGCCTGGATAGATTATAAAAAAGCGTTTGATTCGGTGCCTCATAGTTGGATTTTAAAATGCACAGAACTATTTGGTATAAGCGAAAACGTGCAAAACTTTTTGCAATCCAGCATGAAAATTTGGAAAACAACGTTAGTTATAAATAGAGAAGAAATTGGTGAGGTAAACATAAAAAGGGGCATCTTTCAAGGAGACTCATTATCTCCTCTATTGTTTATATTGTCATTGATCCCCTTAACTAGAATTTTAAATAAAATTGCTCATGGTTATTAAACTGCGCAAAAGAGTGCAAAGATATCTCACCTTTTATACATGGACGATCTGAAGTTGTATGCAAAATCAGAGAATGAACTCAGATCGTTGCTAAACTCTGTGCCCATATTCAGTCAAGATATATCAATGGATTTTGGTTTAGACAAATGTTCAATTGCTGGAATAACAAGAGGAAAGTTTGAAGATATGAACGAAATTGAGCTGCTCAATGGTGAAATAATCAAAGCAATAAAATTCGAAGACAGCTACAAATATTTGGGAATTTTAGAAGCATCACAAATTCTGCACAATAAGATCAAAGAAAGAACTTGAGCAGAATACATAAGACGATAACGATAAGAAAACTCCTTAAGTCTTAAGTCAATGCTTAATGCTGGAAATTTGATAAAAGCAATTAATACCTGGGCCATACCTGTTCTGAGATATTCAGCAGGCATTGTTGAATGGATCCAGCTAGTGATGGAAGATTTAGATCGAAAAACGCGAAAATTAATGACAATACACCATGCCCTCAATCCTCGCAGTGACACTGATAGGCTATATCTATCATGCAAAAAAGGAGGTAGAGGATAATTACAAGTGATGCAAGTTATTGAAGAAGAAAAAACGAAATTTAAATGATTATCTGCAGCAAACAACGGAAAAATGTCTAATTGAGGTAAGGAAAGAGGGTTTATTTAAACCCATGGAGACAAAATTGGAATACAAAACCAACCAAGTAAAAGTAAGAACCGAAAGATGGAAAAATAAGGCATTATATGGAAAATACCTTCACAGCATAGAGGACAGCGCTGACAGCAACTTGACCTGGCAATGATTGAGAAATGGAGCACTAAAGAAAGAAACAGAATTGGTAATTTTTGCAGTACAAGAACAGACCAACGTTATGAAGGCAAAAATACAAAAAATTCAAGAAGACAGTAAATGTAGATTGCACAAAGAAAAGGAAGAACCGGTAGACCACGTTATAAGTGGATGCAGCAAAATCGCAAAAATTGAGTACCATAAAAGGCATGAAAATGTAGCTAAGATAATCCACTGGCATTTATGTAAAAAGTATGGGTTTGAAGTATCTAAAGACTATTGGAAGCATAAAGTTCACCAGAAAGTGGTTGAGAATGAAAAAGCTAAAATACTCTGTGATTTCAAAATCCAGACTGACAAAAGCTTGGGATGTAATACACCCGATATTACAGTGGTTGAAAAAAAGTGAACACAAGGGGGTTACGTTTATCGAAATATCGGTACCAGGAGATAGTCGGATTGACAACAAAGAAAATGAAAAAATTACAAAATATCGCGATTTGCAAATCGAAGTTGAACGAATCTGGCAAAAGAAAACGAAAGTTGTTCCCATAATAATAGGTGCTTTAGGCGCCATCCCTAAAACATTGAAAAAACATCTAGAAGCACTCAAGTTAGATGGATTAAAAATTGGGCAGCTGCAAAAGGCCGCTTTGTTCGGCACAGCTTTCATTTTCAGAAAGTATTTCCACAACTCATAGGCCCTTGGGTGGGGCTCGAATTAGTGGAATATAACCAGCCTTTTCTTAAGACTGAGGAAGCAAATCAAGCTTTGATGAATATTATATATATATATATATATATATATATATATATATATATATTGTGACTAGTATTGACTCAGCTTGTAGACATTTTAAAAATTAATGATATACTGACTAAGAACACCGAGAAAGGTAAGAAAAACTTTAATATAACACGACTAGTTTCGTCAGAACGCTGATTTCTTCAGGTGTGTAAATAATAACAAAAAACTGGAAAAATAACAAGGTAAAAAACATAGACTTCTCAAATTAACAAAATAGGAATAGCAACATTCATATTTGAACTGGTGTCCGCATGGCAGGACTAGCATGAGTTGTAAGTGAGTGGCAACTGATTTGAGAGCACCAGAATTCAAGATATAAAGTCGTGTTATAATAAAGTTTTTCTTACCTTTCTCAGTGTTCTTAGTCAGTATATCATTAATCTTAAAAAAATATATATATATATATATGGGTAGTGACTAGCAGCTGTTAATGTTCATATATGATCAGAAGAAAGTTGAGGTAGAAACGACTAGTTCAGTGATACACCTACAGAAATACCTATAGAGGAGACATAATGCAGCAACAGATCATATAGGGAAAGCGAGTGGAGGGAGTGAATGAAGGAGCAGACATCAATTAGGCAAACTGCTTGCTTCTGAATACATTGAAGAATTCTGAGGAAGGTCTTATGTGCACCACTTTGTGGGAACATTATTCTAAGGTTGAACAGATCTGAGATTTATAAAGTATCAGGAGTTGAGCAAGAAAGAGAAACACTGTCAGGAACAAAAAAAAAAAAAAAAAAGACCACCAAGCTTTTTGAAGATTGAAGAGGCTTTGGATCTAATGTGCTTATGCCAGGATAATTTAGATGTGAGAGTTAACATCAAGAAGAATATTGTCAAAAGTAAGGAAAAGAGAGAGTCATGGTCTTTCTTTATTTCTTCTTGAAAATAAGATAAGATTCCATTTAAGTGACATTAAAATTCACCACATAATCTTCACCCCACTGGAGAATGGCAAAATCAGTGTTTAAAGCAGTAGTTTAAGATCTTGAAGCATAAATTACCTGAGCATTACTCATGTTTGCTTAATGGAGTGAAACAGTACAGAGAAAGGATTAAAAATATTATTATTATTATTATTATTACATGACACCTCCAAGGAGTCCAAAGACTCATCGAGGGAGGGCACCTACTCTACACCTCTCCATCTCCACCACTCAAATCCACCAACTACAATGAACTGCAACTACCATCATCATCTACACCAACGATATTTACCTCCCTCCACCACTAGCATTTTCACAGACAATCACAAACATCCATTCCCACGGCAGGATTCGAACCCCCCCCCAGCCTTTCGGCTGGAGAGCGGATACGCTAACCACTTGGCCAACCAGGCTAGCAAGGACTCATCGAGGGAGGGCACCTACTCTACAGCTCTCCGTCTCCAATCCACCAACTACAATGAATCACAACTATCATCATCTACATCAATGCAGCCAACAGGATTCGAACCTGTGCAGGGAAACCCCTAAATGGATTTCAAGTTTATCGCCTTAACCACTCGGCCACGACTACTATATTATTTAATTCTTCCAATATTTCAGTTCAGTCATGAGACTTGTAACACACTCACCCACCCACCCACCTACCCACACACACACACATAAAGCCAACACAAAACTAAGCAAAAACTAAGGGAAACACGTGGGCAAAAGAGTCCTAACTAGGTTAGGACTCTTTTGCCTAGGATGTAATCTGGGAACTCTAAATATTTTAGGAAGTTTTATGCAACCATATGTATTTAAATTAGGCCAATTTCTGGAAGCAGCTGCAGATTCCAAATATAGTCTTTCTCTCCATGCACAGAGAGAAAGAAGATGAGCTGATCTTTAGTAGAATATATGATAGCAAGCTTTCATTGGGGCTTGAAAACTATGCAAAAGATTGTATTTCTTTAAGACTCTGGCTATTTTTTCTGAAGGGCCTTGGACACAGGATGATGATGATAGCAATACTAAAATCTTTCTGAAGAGAAGGTTGAGGATTGGGGGAAGGAGTGATTTAACTAATTGAGAAGTCTCAACATCTAGATACCTGAGCACTACATTTGAAAAAGAAAAAAAAAAGGTGAGTAGAGAGTACCATGAACAACAAAGCTATAAATAGGATTGGATGTCAGAGAGAAAGAATATCATTGATGCATATGAGGAAGAGCATTTGTGAGTAAGGACTGCAATAATGGTAAACTGGTATATTCGCTTACTTGTAAATGGAGCAAAAAATCCTTCTAAAATATAACAGTAATTTGGTGTTTACTACCAATATTTCAGAGAGAAGTTAATGAGTCTTGTGGCTGTGTAGCCACATGCGTATGTTAGCTGTTGACTACTTACATTATTAGCTCAAATATTTCGCGATTAATTTATTTTGTAGTACTAGTATCTCGTAAACTATTAACACATTCATACCATGCTGTCTTGTGCCAGTTGTATATCAGGCAGTAACTCACTTAACCTTATAACATATCCCTCTGGTATCTAGCAGGCACATTTTTAACTGCTAAATATATATGACATGCTGTTTCAATTCAGCACTTTTATGATTAAAAATGGCATTTGTTAACCATCTTAATGGTAAAAAATAAATGTAACATTATCTTACTTCAAGTCATAAAAAAGAAGAAACAAAAAATAGAATTTGCTTTGCATATAACTTTACTGAAAATATAAAAAATTACCAGTGATTTTCCTGCATTGTATATAGTTTAGGGAAATTAACAATGTATTTGTTAATAAATAAAATTATTTACTTATTATCCCATATTTTGCTGAAGTTAAATCAGCATCATCAGGAATTAATGTACTTGTATAGACATGTGCATGCAGGCACACTTCAGTAACAAAGATGAAGAAACTGGAGAGATACAAGAAGACCTAAAGTGCTACAATTATGTCACCTATTGGCTTCAGGTTGGGGTGTTCTTGGTTGTTGGACTGATGGCTGGGATAATTGGTAAGGGTTGCAGCTGATTTCAAGAAAAAAGTCTCTCAAACTTGAATTTGCTCTGGTGGAGTAAGGTGGCGGCCAACAGATCCTGTGCCCATTATCCAAGGCATGGTCTGCTAATCCTGAGCAGCCATAGTGGTGGAATCAGATGTAATCCTGATGCTCTAATATGCAGATGTTGGCTATACTACCTGTTTGTCCATAATAAAAAAGGTTGTAGCTGGTCTTTGAGAAAGCAGATAAGGGCTGCTAGAAGTTTTTTTTTTTTTTTGTAGTTTGTAGGTGGTCACAATATTGTGTTTTTTAAATATCTTGGCCACCTTTTCTGAGATGCCATGGATATAGGAGCACTGAAAGAGGGGAACCCATGGCCTACCCTCGATTTGTTTATAGAATTTTCCTTTCCAAACAGAATAGCCCAATTTTGTATACTAGACTTAAAATAGGCTGAGTTTTTGATATGCGATAAGGTACTGCCAGTAGTACAGGAAAGCACTTTGGCTACATATTTAGCGTAGACAAAGTCTATACCATCTACAAGTGGGCATAGAGGTACATCCTCTTAACAAAGTGGGATAAGAGAAACTTGAGCTAAAGCAAATCACATAAAGAGGATTGCAGATCCAATAACATTTGGCATTGGATAAAAGACCTAACAAATGTACAATCTCACCCTTCTTACAAAAGATAAGAAGGGTGAGACTCAACTTTCCTCATTACATCATGAAAGATGTAACAAGAAAAGTTGAAGTGAAAAGTTGTTGAAAAAGATGCCAGTTGTGGTTCACGATGAATGTGTTGTTAATGCAAGGAGTGTTAAGGATTTTAAGATTCTATGATAAATATTTGTCATTTGAATGACCCTCCCATTATGAGTCAGGGTGCCACATGATAAGCTGATATTTAATTTGCAGCACATGGGTCTGGATGTCAAGTTGTGAACTGGATTCAGGATTGGCTGTCCGATAGGTATCAGAGAGTTGTGTATGGTGGGACAGTTTCAAGGAGGCAGAGGGTTACAAGTGGGGTCCCACAGGACTTAGTAACGGGATCTATACTGTTTAACCTTTATATCAATGACATTGTCAGTGGATTGCAAGGGAATAGTCAGTTGTTTGCAAATGATGTGAAGCTGGGTAAGGTTATTAGTAATAGTGCAGATGTGGTAGTCCTGCAAGAGGATTTGAATAAGCTAGACAGATGGTCAAATGAATGGGGGGGGGAGTTTAATGCAGCAAAATGTAAGGTCTTGAGATTTGGGACACATCGATGGGATGCTGCATACTCTATTGGAGGAGCTATACTGGAGGAAGTAGGGGAGACAAGAATCTGGGGTTGATGATTAATAGAAACCTGAAATTTAGGGGGACATATTGCAAAGGTGGTGAAGGTGACACAGAGGATTGCTGCAATAATGAGAATGACACTGACCAGCACAGAGAAAAGAGTTATCACTCCGTTGTATAAGACTCTGATCAGACCACTTAGACTACTGTTAACAGATTTGGTCCCCAGGATTTGAAGGGGATAAATTGTGGAAAGGGTACAAAGGCAGATAACAAAGATGGTTTCAGGACTGTACAATGTTAGTTATGAGGATCGGCTGAGGTAATGTGGACTGCAAAGTTTGGAAGATAGAAGAAGGAGAGGTGATATGATTAAGACTTTTAAGCTGTTGAGAGGTGGTTACAGGGTCGACACTGGGGAGTTCTTTTGCTTGGTTGAACAGCGTGAAGGAGTGAAGAAAAGGGGCCATCCCTGGAAGTTACCAAAGAAAACTGTGAGCAAGAGGGTGAGGAGTAGTTTCTTTGCATGGAGGGTGGTTGAACCATAGAATGCATTGCCTGATAAAGCGGTGAGAGCGAGAATGGTCAATGAGTTTAAAGAGTGGTATGATAAACTTAGTATTTCCTAAGAGGGACCTCCCACGATGTGTCTTGATAGACTGTTTCCTAGGAACGACCTCCTGCAATGAGTCTTTTGACTCCATGGAGACCTGAATAATAATAATAACGGTTGCAAGTAAAATATTGGGAAATTTAAAGATTTTTTTACTCTTCCTTTCCTTGGTATGATCTTGTTTCTGCTTATTAGGCTTTAAACCATTTCTGAAAGAGTCACATAAATCATTCTCACTCGAAGGGAGACCTACATCCCTCCCCCCCCTTTCTACAAAAAATTCTCAATCACTTTCCACATCCTGGTTTAACATAACATGTATCAAAGGAGTTAAAGAAACAAAATCCAGCTTACCATAGGAGACTCGCATAGAGACCCCAGCTTAATACTCAGTTTATGCCAAGGCATGTAGGAAATGCAAAACTGTCATCAGCAGATCAAAAACCCAGTTTCATAAAGGCCAACAGCAGATAAACATGCCTCCTATCATAATGGAGGTCATGCCTTCTGTTCCCGTGCTAAGGCTATTGGATGCAACTTCGACTCACTCACTCACTTCCATCTCTCTCTCTCTCTCTGATTATCATGATGGCATCCCCCCCCCCCAAAAAAAAAAATAGTGGAGAAGTCAACTTCTCCACTATTTAGAGGCCCCACCAGTTAATCGGCAACCATCAATATGAATTCCAGCATTCAAGATCCACAGTTGACCTCTTAACTTACATCACGTACCACTGGACATGTTTCATGGAAATGTTTGGTGAAACTGTAACTCTTGACATTTCCAGAGCATTTGACTGCTAAACAAACTGCCATCCTTTGGTCTCCATGCCACCAATTATAATAAAGTATAATTTTATTATTACTAGTCCACCCTCCATGTAGTCGACTGACTCATCATGGGAGGTTCATTGACAAATATTTATCATATAGAATCTTAAAATCCTTAACACTCTTTGCATTAACAACACATTCCAGTAATGAGTTCCATTCAATTCTCCATGTAAAAAATCTACTCCTCACACCCTTCTTCACCACACTTTTACATAACTTCCAGGAATGACCTCTGGTTCTTCCCCCTCTCACCTTCCACTCTTTTTATAATCCCTTCTGGATTAATCGGATAAAAATCCTCTCACTAACTTAAATATCTCTATCAGATCACCTCTCTTCCTCCTATCCACCAAACTCTGCAATCCACATTTCTTGAATTCTTTCCATAGCCAGAATTCCAAATTCCTAATATTGTGTTAATCACTCGTTTCTGGATCCTCTCCAATATCTCCGAATCACACTGAAAACCAGGTGACCAGTAATTTGGTAGTCAGATTTCTCTCTGGTCATTCTTAGCAATTCATAGTAGATGCCTCCCTCTCTTCAAGCTTCACTACCAATGCAGGAGTGCCTCAAAACTCTGACCTATCACCTACTATCTTACTTAATAATCATCACTAATTCTAACCTACAGTTTTGTTGATGACAGTATTCTCTCCATTCATCCTACTCATTTGACAAACTATGCAGTACTCTGACATCTAAAGCTATAAGCTTATCTACAAGTAGTGCCTTAAACACATCTACAGTCTATCCTTCAATGGAGCAAAGACAATCTTGTCATGTTCAATGTCACCAAAACACAGTCTTACTTTTCTCTCATGAAAGAGATATCAACTCACCAATCCCTACCCTCAGAAATACACAATCACTAGGCAAGATCAGATCTCTCTACTTGGACTAACAATCACCTCCAGTCTCTCATGGCATAAACACATCAGTAGCCACAGCATCCAAAAAAACAATCATTCTCTTTCATTCAAGATGTTTTACATCCAACCAACTCTTAAATCTACCCATGCTTAGAATACTGTTGCAATGTTTGAGGTGGTGCCTCTAAAGCTTCCCTAAAAATCCTTGATGCTGTCCAGAGAAGAACAATTCAGCTCATAGATGATCCCTCTCTTATGGATTCACTTCAACCTCTGTATCACAGACATAGTATTTCAGCACTGTGTCTATTCTAGAAGTATTTCAATGGTCATTGATCCACTGAATTGCCAACCATCATTCCTCCACTTTCTGTTGCACCTTTTAACAAAACAAAAGTGGCTGCCAGCATCCCTTTTTTATGCAACTGCAAACATACTGAACCTGCTTCTATTCTGTCCATGTTCCTCTGGAACAGCTACCTCATGAAGTATTGCCAAACAACTACAACCTGCAACTCTTCAAAACAACTTCAATAGACTTCTGTCTCAGTTCTCACCTGCACACTACGCATGGTACTGATGTGCTTATAGGTTCTTCGACCTCTCATCGATGGGATCACTATAAAAAATAAAAAATAAGAAAAAAGTTTAATGTGTAAAGTATAAGGTGATGCACTCTGGGCTGAAGAGATATGTATTCTGCAGGAAAATTATGAGGCTATAGATTTGGGAATGATGGTGAACAGAGTCAATGCTCAGAGTTCATACTTAAAACTGGCTCTCTGAGCTATTTTTCGGTATGAACTCTAAGCATTGACAATCTGTTCACCTCTGAATAAACACGGCTACTTTGATGTTACTTGACAATGCATTATAACATGTTGACAATAGAGATGGGAATGCTATTATTACTTTTTTATCACTGTCTCTTGACTACTGTTCAAATGGGTTTCTTAGGAATTATTATTATTATTTCGGGCAACTCCAAGGAGTCGACAGACTCATCGAGGGAGGCCCTAACATCATGTCAAGAACAACTATTCGACATTCACACAATATCTATCATACCTCGCCTTGAGCTCATTCACAGTCATAGCACCCACAACAGACTCTGGCAGCTTATTCCACTCATTCACCACTCTACAAGTAAAAAACCTAGCTCTAACACCCTTGCGAACCACATTTTTGCCCAGCTTCCACGTATGGCCCCTAGTCCTCCCACCACCAGTCCTATTCTCAAAAATATCTTCTGAATTAATCTTATAAAAACTCTCCACTAATTTGAACGTCTCAATCATATCACCCCTTTTCCACCTATCAACCAATTTTTTTTGCAACCCACAAATCTTCAACCTGTTCTTATAAGGTTCATTCCATAGACCTGCTATCATCTTGGTCACTCATCTCTGGATCCTCTCCACCTCTGCCCAATCAAGAAGAAACCGTGGCACCCATATCTGGGTACAATAGTCTAGAGGGGCTCTTATCAATGCTCTATACAGAGGAACAATAACTTGTTTGTCTCTGCTTGTTAAAGTTTTTTTCAGCAACCAAGTGATTTGATGAGCTGATTTAGCCACTTTTGCAATGTGCCCCCTAAACTTCAACTCCCTATCCACCAACACTCCAAAATCCCTGGCCTCAATAATCTCCTGGAGTACAGTTCCACCAATGTGATATACTGCTGCTAATCTTTTCACCCCCAAAATGCATAACCTTACACTTTGCCACATTAAATCGACATACATTTTCCTTAGCCCAGTCCTCCAAACTATGATAGATACTGTGTGAATGTCCAAATCATCTTGCAAAATTTTGACATCCTGTGCACTCACTATTGTTCTACCCAACTTTGCATCATCATCGGCAAACAAGTGAACATTTCCTCTCAGATCCTTTCCTATATCATTAATGAACAACTTCAAAAGTAGTGGTCCAAGAACAGAACCCTGCGACACACCAATAGTCACAAGCCATCTTTTTGGACTCTATTCCTGAATAAACCACTCTCTGATATCTCTCCATCAGCCACCTTCCTATCCATCTCACCAACCCTATATCCATCTCCATATGCTCAGTTTACTGATTAGAATTCCATGTGGTATCCTGTCAAAGGCCTTAGCAATGTCCAGTAGAATCAATGTAAACCCATTACCCTTATCCAGTAGAATCATCAAATTCAGAATCAATGTAAACCCATTACCCTTATCCAGTAAAATCATCAAAAATCAAATTCAGCCGTCACTGTGTTATAAAACATGAGCAAGTTATTGAGGCATGATCTAACCTTCACAAAACCATGTTGTCCCCCCATACAGTATCCCATTTTCATCTATCCAATCCTGTAATTTTCTCTTGACTAATTTCTCAAAGACCTTGACAACGATTCCTGATATGCTAATAGGTGGTAATTTACAACAGCAGTCTTGTGTTAGATCTGAAATCGGTGCCTTCAGAATTTTCTGACGTGACCATTCCAGAATCTAACAATTTACATAAAATCAAAATTACATACTTATCTTTTAACAGTAAATATGTGTTTTTGTTTGTAACTACTTTCTGTATAATAACTTTGTGAATTTTGAAACTTATACCTGAGTGTCTAGAATAAATACAGGTCTGAAAAAAGGGCAGAATAAGAGGGGAATTATTAACAAAATAATGCAAAGAAAGAATGCGAATTATTCAACAACATAGGACAAAGATCACCCTAAATGCAGTAAGATCAGAGAAATATCTGAGGGCACTATATCTTAGAAAGCACGCTGACGCATACGTTCCCCGAACCAAGAAGTCCCGTATGTAAATCGATGTAGTCACCCGAACGGAGACCAATGGATGAAACGATGGGAAATTTCAAATGTGAAAAGGTGGCGCTCTTGGAGAAGGTATATAACCCGTGACATGGAAGGAAATCACCCCTGTTTTTTCTTGTTCCTGAAATTTCTCTCTGTGTGCTTCGAGAAGTCTTCATGGCTCAGCTCTCATATTTGAGGGCTGACTTTTGACAGAGTTCAGTATGTCATCGTAGTAGAGTCGGCAAGATAAAATCGCAGGCCGTAGTAAGAAGTCCAACTACGTAAAAACCTAGGCAGAAGAATAGCGTCCATCCCAACGAGCGCATGCAAACCCACGTGGCATTGATATCGAGAAATCAAGATTTGAAAACAAAGGACGAAAGACGGCAAGAAAACCGAAGACAAAATTAGATAAGTACTCTCACTTATTCTAGCCTTTTTTGAGATTGACTTACATTTAAGAGAGGGGGATTTAAGATTGTATTAGAAGAAAGTGTGAAAAGTTTAGATCTGAATATAAATGACTATGTTTTCTTGAGATGAACTTTTGGAACTTTCACCCCGATAAAGATTCTGTTATGATTGTTCTGAGAGAATTCGAAGAGTGTGTTAAAGTGCCTTAATGAGAGAAATGAATTGTAATTTTAAGTTTAATGTGTACTGAGTTAATGAAGTATTGAGTTTTACTAATACCTTGAATTTAATGTATAAAGTGAATTGTAAACTTAAAATGTAACATGTATTGAGTCATTGAAATATTGAAATTTTGCTTATATTCTGAACGTAGTGTTAAAATTGAATTGTGATCATAAGTGTAATATGTATTAAGATATTGAGACATTGAATTGCTGATACTTTGAGGTAGAATACTAAAATTAATTTAAGATTGAAAGAGTGAATGAGAGGTAATGATTTAACTTTAAAATTTGATAATCAATTTAATTTGTGTAGCTTCATTAATTGGATTTAATAAATGTTTGATTCTTTAAATGTATGTGTATCTGATCATGTTGACTGACTCTGACCCTTCATAAAAATTCGAACCTGAGTACGTGTGAGTGTGCGGGAATACCCCAAGTGAAAGTAAGGGCACGACTGCAAACAAGAGCAAGATTATGCCAGAGATTCCAAGTCTCTAGGAAATTAATTATATTGCTAGAAACACCTGAGATTCTAAAGTTAACCTAAAGGTAGTGTTTTTCCCTAATTTTAAGGCTCAAGCTGGCGCAGTAAAAAATAAATTTGCTTGAGTAATAAGGATAATACATAGGATTCAGGGAACGGGTAATCTTCTGGTGGCCCATAAAGATTAAGTTAAATAAGAAAATCATAAAAGAAATGGGATATAAGGCTTAGTTCATTATTATTAATGTGGAACGCATAACAATGACGCAAGTCTATTCAACATAGAGACATACGCGATAGAATTGATATTTGCGACTGTAATAATAAAAGTAATAACAAAGAGTAATAATAATAATAATAAGAGAAGGGCACACACTTTATAACAATGGCGCAGCAGACCCGTTATAACACTTAGAACCTCCTTTATGCAGTGGAACTATTTTCCCCTCTTTCCACCCCCTTGGGACTAACCCAGACACGAGACTCAAATTAAACAAAATGGTCAAAGGTACTGACAATTCTTCAGCTGCATCACGTACCACACAAGCTGGTATACCATCCAATCTCACAGATGTATTGAGATTGAGGTTTTGTAATAGACTATTCACCACAATACCTGTATAATGTATTCGTTCGTTCATTCCTGCAATGTCACCACCTGGATGATATATTCTTGCAAAGTGCTCGCTCAGTAATTCAACTATATCAACCAATTCGGTTACCCCCCTACCATCAGCATTCTTTAAAATCATTCTTCCATATAATTTTTTTCTTTTACTTGCAACATATCGAAAAAACTGTTTGGGATTCTCTTTAGCCTGCATGGCTAATGTTCTTTCATAATCCGTTTTTGCTTTTCTTACCACACTCGTTACACTTCTGGCCTGCTCTTTATACTGTTCATGTGCCTGACGGTCACCTTTCTCCTTAAATTCCCTCCATTGTTGTTTCTTTTTTTGCAGCTCAAGCTTAATGGTGTTATTCATCCATTTAACCCTTACTTGATTAATTATTCGGACTCTAGGTATACAGTCAGCCATTGCCTCATGCAAACACTTCCTGCCTCCCATGCACTATCAACATCTAGCCCTTGCAGTTTTACATGCCAATGGCACTGAACCAATCAAACCCCTAAGCTTGTCATACTTACCAGTCCGATAATTCCACATGTACCCTGCCTTAATTGTAAATTCCACACATTTAGCCAAATCCCAAGTCAAGACCCTATGATCACACTCACCAATTGGTAGCAACGTGGTCATATTCGTTACAGCCAAATTCTCAGATGCAATTATTAGGTCAAGCACTCGCTGACCCCCTAGTATTTTCCATTACATGCTGTCGCAGATAGTTATCCCTTAATAATCGCATAAAATCCAATTCCTTCCTCCCACTCCTCTCCTCCTTCCAATCAATGTTACCATAATTGAAATCACCCATAATAATTGCCCTCCTTCCACTCATTTCTTCTATTTGCATGCATACTATCTCCACCATCTATTCCATCACCTGGTCTATAGCAGCACCCCAACTGTATATTTTGTTTTGCTAGTTTCAATCTCACACCAAATAGCCTTAAATGTGCTCTTTTCTCTATTCTGCAGTTCCACTTCTATTCCGCTTGGATAGCTCATCAGCCATCATCAATAACACTCCTCCTCCCCCCTCTCCCCCATTTTATTCTCCCTTTTACTCCTGAACAAACCATACCCCTCACATTCAATCCCACTAGCTGTGTCATCACTAATGCCAATAACCTGTGGGCTGGAATTGCCAACCAAGGCCAAAAATTCTTCCTTCTTGTTCCTAATACTTCTGGCATTTGTATACATGAATTGCAGAAGCTGATTTGTCCCATCCCTATTTTGATGCCTTATACTAACTATCCCATTCTGATTCATGGTATTTCCTACTCGCTTGGGCATATTACACACATTCACACACTCAACTATCTCCTTGAAATCTGCATATCTACTTTCCCCCACTTAATAACTCTCGTTTCTCTGATTCTGCATATCCACTTCCACTACATTCGACAACACCTTTTCAAGTCTCCGTACACCAAATCCATTCAAATATAAACCATCCATCTTATATAAATCCTTTTGCCCATTGAACTCACTCCACACATCCACAAATTCCACACCACTCCTCCTGCATAAATCACACACAAAGTCATTTGCAATTATGGCCCTCCTATAATCTTCATTGTCATACTGTGGCAACAGACTCACCATCCTAACTCTCTCACTCTTCTCTTTTGCTACCTCAAGCAATTCCTTCACATCCTCACTCATAGCCATTTTGTCTACTTTCAAATCATGTATACCTGCTACAACTATCAATTCTTTCACCTGCTGCTTTTGCATTCTAATTGACTCGCTTACATTCTTAACATTCACACCATGTTGGTACGATTTTGTTAAACTCTCAACTAACACACCTCTTACTAAGGAATCTCCATATAACACTCGCTCTTTCATTTTGTTTACACTCACTATCATAGTCTTATTTTTTCTATCATACTTTTGCTGTTTATCAGTCTCTACACTCGGTAAACATTTTTGCCAACACTCCAGCTGCCGATTTGCCATGTGTATCGCTTTGTGTAACCAAGCTATCTCACTCATTGCATCAGGCTCATCATTTTTATTCTACGATAATTCATTCATTTGTTCTATATGTTTACCTTCATTCTCACTTTAATGAGGAATGAGGTGGTGGTGGAGGACAGGATCCAGAAGAAAGTGATTAAGATAGTGACATTCATATTGAAGAATTTATGGAGACAAAAACACACACATGTTCGAGTAATTACTTTACTTATAATTAAGAAAATAACACTTGACGTTTTGCACAGGACATAAGCTATGTGATATTACATAGTATGAAACACCCAGAGCGAAGTAAGTGGGAAAAGAGGGTCATAATATCACCCATTCAGAAATACGTTCTGTATGAGAAGAACAGTATCAATGATCAGGACATAACTGAAAAGGGCAGTTATGTCAAAGCTGAGTAATAAATATTCATCATTAAGTGTGATATTTCTAATTTTGGGGTGCTCAAGGGTCAAAGCTGTAAAACCGAGAGGAGACCTCCACATAGCCTTTAAAGGAATGCAGAGAACCGACCAGGGCTTCTAACCTAATGTCCAATCCTCACCTTCTCGTGGTGCACCCTGTTGGGTGTCTACCTGGATACTGAACGAATTTGGATGGGCTGGCAATTCGGGATTTAGCCGACCAAATTGTATTCCTTCCTATTGGTTAAACCAAAATACAAAATGATGACACAGCATGACAAAATTTCATGCCGGCTGGGGGGGTCGCCTGGTTAAACAAGTCCCCCATTGTTTTCGTCAGGAAACCAGGGCGAACAGCAAAAAATCAGCTACTGGAACAAATCTGAAAACACACCCCAACACAACATCACCAGAGTTAAAGATCGGTACTATCAACATAAGAAGCCTGAATGGAAAAGAAATGGAGCTAGTGGAGGAATAAGATAAGTACCAGATTGACATAACATGGGTGACTGAAACAAAAAAGACAAAAAATGGTGAGATCTTTCTGAGCAATAAATACAAAATGTTATATTCAGGCAATGACAATCAAGGGAAAGAAGGAGTAGCCATAGTATTCAACAACACAAAATACAAGGCTCCTCTTCTTGAATGGCAGGCAGTCTCAAGTAGAGTAATGTGGGCAAATATGACAATGGAGAACAAGACAACGAGACTTATTTGTGCCTATGGCACCACTGAAGGTTCTACTAAGGTAGAAGTGGAGGAATTTTTTGAGGCTCTAGAGAAAGCTACTGACACAATGAAAAAGGAAAAGTTGGTCCTTGTTGGGGATCTAAATAGCAGAGTAGGAAGTGATTGTCAGACATACAAAAATGTTTTGTATGTCTAACACCATGTTCCAACATAAAAATGTGCACAAATTCACATGGAGAGAAGAGGCAAGGAATAAGAAAAGTCTGATTGACTATGTTATTGTTGACAGTGATGTTTTCTCCCTGGTGCAGGACACAGAGTGTACAGAGGATTTGAAATTGGAAGTGATCACTATTTAGCTTTAGCAGGATAAAATTGAATTTCATATTGAAAAGAATAACATATAAGAAAGTTTTAAAGCGAATTAAAGTTGAGCAGCTCTCAGATGTGAAGTGTAGACTAAAATATACAAACATTATTGAAGAAAAAACGAAAGAGTTTGAGAACAGGACCCAAACCTTGCAGATTAAATGGCAAGCCTTGAAGAAAACCCTGATTGATTCAGCTAGATAGGCATGTGGTGTCTGCAAGGATAGAAAAATTAGAACTCCATGGTGGACACAGGAAGTTAAAGAGGCAGTGAAGGAAAAGAAGAAAGCACATCAAAAGTTCCTGCCAAACAAGTCAGACTGTGCTCTTAGAGAATACAGAGAGAAATGTAAGAAATCTAAACACTGTGTAAAACTAGCTAAACAAAAGTCATGGGAGGACTTTGGCAAGAACATACAAAATAAATATCAAGAAGGTGGCAAAATATTCTGGAGGTTGTTGAAGAAGCTTAGGAATGGAGGAAAGAGTGCTGTAAAAGGAGTTAGAGATGATAAAGGTGACATGAAAATGGGAGAAAAAGATATCCTTGAAGTATGGAGTAATTACTTTGAAAATTTGCTAAATGAAACAAGCAGTGATGACAGGACAGTGATAAAAAACACTGACCAGGCATGCAATTAGGAATACATATCCATACTTGAAGTAGAAAAAGCCATCAAAGGCTTGAAATATGGAAAGGCAGCAGGAGTAGATGATATTCGACCAGAAATGCTGAAGTATGGTGGTATAAAAGTCTTACAGTGGCTGCACTGCATAGTTCAGAATGCCTGGACAGAAGGGCGAATTTCAGACGATTGGAGTAGAGCTCTCATAGTACCCATATATAAAAAGGAGAATTACAGAGGTATATCCCTACTGAGTGTTCCTGGTAAGATATATGCAAGTATCCTTGAGAAACGGTTGAGAAGAATTGTGGAAGAAAAGTTTGGTGAAGAACAAGCTGGATTCAGGTCAAATAGAGGCTGTCATAGTGGAGAAATCATGGGAATATAACAAAGCTCTGTATTTAAGTTTTATCGATTTGGAAAAGGCATATGACAAGGTGCCAAGAGAGAAGCTAATCCAAATGCTACAGTTATATGGTGTCAATGGGGCATTATATCAAGCAATATTTAGTCTTTATTTGAGTTGTAAGAATTGAAGGAAGTACAGGAAGATGGTTTAATGTTATATATGGTGTGAGATAAGGATGTACATTATCCCCTCTGTTATTCATTATCTATATGGAGATCACATTATGAAGGAAAGTGGTATTAAACATGATATCAAAATTGGAGATGTTAATGTCAGCTCTTTGCTTTATGCGGATGATGTTATACTTCTAAATAAATCTGCTACAAGTCTGCAAGATTCTCTGACTAAATTGAATAACTGTTGTAATAGATATGGTATGAAGGTCAGCAATAAAAAGACAAAGAAGTGTCAACTGTGTTGTGAATGGAGAACCTGTGGAACAAGTAAAACATTTCAGCTACTTAGGTATGATTTTTAGTGAAGATGGTAAATTAAATATGGAAATAGACAACAGAATCAACTGGTATGGTAGGAAGTCAATTGAATAAATTCATACGGAATAAGAGAGAAATTAGTCGGAACAGTAAATTAGCTGCATACAAGACAGTGTTCAAACCAGTTTTAACTTATGGATCTGAGAGCTGGGTCAGAAGTAAAACACTTGACCAAAGACTAGAGACCACAGATATGAGAGTCCTGAGAAAGATTAGAGGCGTGAACAGATGGCATCAATGGCAATATTAAAAACGAGAATATTAGGAAAGAACTTGACATTGTCGGCATCCAGGAATGCATTAACAGAGCTAATCTCAGGTGGTATGGTCACTTAGAAAGATTAGAGGCGTGAACAGATGGCATCAATGGCAATATCATATTAAAAACGAGAATATTAGGAAAGAACTTGACATTGTCGGCATCCAGGAATGCGTTAACAGAGCTAATCTCAGGTGGTATGGTCACTTAAACAGAATGGGCGAGGAAAAATTAGCAAAACACGTGTTCTCTGCCAAGTTGGCAAGAAAACGACCCAGAGGAAGACCAAGATATAAGTGGATTGATATGGTACAAAGTGCCTTAGACCAGGGGTGGCCAACCTTTTATAGTTCATGCATCAGTTTTTTCATTTTTTAGCTAAGATGTGCCATACAAACTTATAACACTTTTCTGCCCTTTTAAAATTTAAAATATGGCAATATGGATATATTTATATTTATGCATAAAATGATTTATTATATATATGGTAATATAAAAACTTTTAGCAGGTTTAAATAAAAGGATTTCATATAAAGACAAGATAAACATTAATTATTTTATTGAGACTTTTGAAATTGCTTTGCTTTTGCTAAGCTTGTAATGTTTGGAGTTAAATCGCTTACAGAAAGCATCAAACAGTTTTTCAAATTTGAATCAGTGAGTCACGACTGTAGTTTGTTCTTAATCATTTTCATCGATGAAAATGCTTGTTCGCATCTGTATGTAGTTCCAAAATGACAGATATAACTCTGAGAAAATTTTCTCAGGTCTGGAAAATGTTCACAGGGCAACGATCGCCAGAAATTAATTATATCAGAAGCATCTGGGAGTGATGGAAGTTCGTTAAATTTCATTTTCAATAAAGAATTGGTTTTGAGATCAATAAGTTCCATTTGTATGTTACTAGGCATGGTTAAGTTTTTTGTACAGTAAGTGTAAAGGGATTTATAAACGCAAGCATGCCGTCTTCTTTTTTGGCAAAATCACTAAAACGACTGTTAAAGGACTCTTGCAATAATCTGAGTTTCTCAGTATATTCTGTAAAGTTGCCATTATCTTCAACAGATTCACTATGTTCTTTTAAATATGGAAATTGACTTAAATACCCGTTTTCTAACTGGGAGATGAACAGTTTTAATTTTATTTTGAATGCACTGATGTCATTTACTAAGCTAGGAAACAATTTGTTCTTGCCCTGCAGTTTCAAATTTAGATCTTTGAGGTGGCTGGTAACATCAACTAAAAATGCTAAATCAAATAGCCATTTCTCATCACACAACAAGGCTTTCTCCTCATGCAGCTCATCCTTCTCTTCCAGAAAATTACGAACACTTTCTTTCAGCTTCCAAAATCTACTGAGAACTTGTCCTTTAGAAAGCCAGCACACCTCACAATGAAGGATGAGATCACCATATTCCATATATAGCAGTTCACAATATTCTCTGAATTTTCTTCTGTTTTAACCCTCTTGCTCTAATTTTATTCACAAACTTTACAACTGGTATCATAACATGCTTCAAATTTAGAGTTTTTACACACAGAGATTCTTCATGTATAATACAGTGATACTTTAGTAGAATGACCTAAAAACCTTTCAAGTAAAGTTACAGTCCCAGAAACTTTACTTACCATTGACGGTGCTCCATCAGTGCAAACACTGATGAGCTTACTAGAATCTAGTTGTTGATTTTCTAGACATGACTTTACTTTGTCATATATGCCTGACCCTCTGGTTTTTCCATGAAGTGACTCAAGACCGGTAAGTTCTTCAAAAATGTTAAAATTACCATCAATTCCTCTTATAAAAATGCTTAATTGGGGTACATCACATATGTCAACAGATTCGTCCAAGGCTAAAGAAAAGAAAGAACAAGCATGAATATGGTCTTTCAATTGCTCATAACATCATGGGAAAGTTCTTCGATGTGTCTTGTAATTGTTTGCTTGGACAGATTTGGTTTGCTTTTCTTTCAACATTCTTATCACCAAGACATTTTGCAAATTTTTCGAGACAGGGCTTAACAACTTCCTCTCCATCAGAGAAAGGCTTGTGTTTTTTAGCCAACACAAAGGCAATTTCATAAGATGCCTCCAGAATTGCCACACTTTCACAACTTCATTTCACAAATATATTTTGTCTCTTTGTTATTTCTTTCTTTTTCTTAACCACATATTCTTTCCGCAACTCAGACCCAGGAACTAAGTTCAGTTTTTCTTCTAATTCAGCTTGATGTTTTACAGTGTCTGTTAAGATCATGTCTTCTATTATCTGAGAGAGTGCTTTCACGAACAATGCACAGTTTTCCTAAAGGACCCGCAATAAATAAGAACTCATTTTCCCACAGTTCATTAAACTGGTGCTTGCTGTCACCTTCTGCTTTTCTTCTGCTCATTTTCTTTTGCAAAGTGATGGGTAGCTGATTGTAAAAAAAAAATTTTTCAAAAAGTAAAGCTTATTATTAAATAATTCATTTAAATTATTTTAGCGTTTTAAACATTCAAAAACAGTTCTACAAGTTTAAGATAAGATTCCTGTTTTCATGAAGGCCCAATACAGTTCTATAAGTTTAAAAATCATATAATATATATATATATATATATATATATATATATTATTTTTTTTTTTTTCATAGAGAGTTTTCGTCTCTCTCATAATAATATTATGTCCAATAAAATACGAGATCGCTTCCTGCCATAAAACAGTCGATCAGCTGGCAATCACTCACACACACACAACCCAAACATCCTCATAATATGAAAGCTTTGCTGATGATCAGTTAAATTTTAGGAATAAACCTACTATACGTAAATAAAAAGGAAAGATATTGTATTAAAAAAACATAAAAACAAACACACATACAAATACACTAAATAATTGCAGGTTTCAGTAATCAGCAAATTGGGGGAGCAGACAAGAACTTGACAAATTTATTTGCTCTCTTATAACCTGGCATGATTTACTTAACAGAATAAACCCTGTGAATAAAATACTTCAAGACAAAAATATGAACATTACGCTTGCTTTAGAATCTATCTAAAACTTAAAAATATTCTTACAAGAGTATCGATCAGACACAAATTTTAAAGAAGTTCTAAAAACGGCAAAAGAACTGGGTGAAGAGGTGGATGGAGAATAAGAATTTAAAACTGGTACGGAAGTTCAACGACGAAAGAAGCCACGACAATTTGACTAGGAGAATCATGACGAAATGCCGCAATTTTACAAAAACATTGTGATGATTTAGAGATTCTCTTGAAGGACGGTGACAATAAAGACATAAATGCAACAGAACTACAGGTATATGACGAGTTATGTGCTTTCCGGGATATTTTTCGGAAGAATAATTTAAATATTCAAAACCCTTTTGATATTCTTAATTTTACTGTGTCCAATAATTTATCTTTCTTTAACTTTTCAATTGCTTTAAGAATACTATTAACCTTTCCTGTTTAGTGTAGCGAGTGGTGAACGTTCCTTTTCCAAGTTGAAATTGATTAAAACCTACTTAAGAACAAATATGCACAAAAAAAGGCTTGTTAGTTTGGCGTTAATAGCTATTGAAAATGATATATGTGCGGAATTAAGACGTTAAGACCATTATTTCTAATTTTGTGAATATGAAATCAAAACCCCTAAAATTTTAATTAAAAAAATTTCAAGTATATTTATGTAATTTAATTTATTTTCTGTTATTCTGTAAAGATGTTATTTTTGGAACACTTATATTAAATGTTCTACTTATTTCTGAATTCATTTCTTATTTTCTCATCTATCTTGAGTTTCTTTTATTTTCCTAAAAGATAGTTCCACTTATAAAAATTATTAAAAAAATTTTACAAGTTACTAAGAATTTAGTAACTTGTAAAAGTCATTCAAATAAATGCATTCAAATAAATTTTAACTTTAATTAAAATTCATTTTAATTTTTTTAGATTCTGGTCGGTGAGAAGGCTATAATCTCTGTATCAAAACTTTGAGAATTTTTTGAATATTCGGGTTTTTAACGATTATCCTGCCTAGTCAACACTCCGGCTCATTACATTTAGCAAACCAATGTGTGGCTGTTCTGTCAAAATTTATTTAAGAAATTTCAAATAATTTAAATTTTTATTATCGTAAAAGAACCACACACCCAAATAGTTACAGGGGCGCTTCGATAGAAATTGCATGCGAGCGATAAAGACCCTAGCGCCAGTTCTGCATGTCAGCATTTGCCGGTGCCTGTTGCTTCAAGATCAAACAAGTATAATAAGTGCGCACTCTAGAATTCAATGGTAGGTTAATTGTATGTTTATATATATATATATATATATATATATATATATATATATATATATATATAAATCGTATACAAATTTTTTTTTAAATTTTTCTCTGGGATTCAGTGCGCCAGTTCTAATCACACAATGCGCCACTTTTGGCACATGCGCCATTGGTTGGCCACCCCTGCCTTAGATGACAGAAATATAAGATCTGATAATGTTGGAGTCTTGACAAGTAACAGACTGATTTGGAAGAAAATTGTAGATAGGAAGTTAGTAATGATGTAAATTTTTCATGTAGTATTATCATATCCTGTACACCCCTTGAGGGTACCATGGCAGGAATTTGATGATGATTTCTAATTTTGTTTACAAAGTGTTGTGTATGTTTTATGCAGGAGTGGGGAATGACCTGCCAACTCCTGGAGTGTAGCTGCAAGTTTCTTGGCTAAGTGATAATTGGGGCTGTTGATTCCTTCGACTATCAGTCATAGCAGTGTTTGTTTTGTGGATTTTAGGCATGCCATAAATTTAGGAGCACAGGCATAATGCAGTAATAGCTTTTTAATTGTTTTCTCTGGACATGTGATCACTGACTTGATTCTGTTGTTTCTTTTTGATGCAATTTGTAGGATTGTAACTGACCAATTGGTATATGTTGTGGTTGGATACCAAATGGTTCATTTATTCAAGGTATGCTGTCCGACCAAGAATGACAACAGTATTGCCTTTGTCTGCCTTGGTAATAACGATGTCTTGGTTAACCTAGTAACCTTGGCAACCAAGGCAGATAAAGGCAATGCTACCGTTCTTCTTGATCAGACAGTATATTCATTGGAAAAAATGAACCAACTGGCCCCTGCATCACACAAAAACCTGGCTTGAAAGAAAGTTCAAGGAAGCTTGTGAGATGCTGAAACATCATCTGATCTAAACAAGAATAGTGGATTATTAATTCCAAGAATCTGCTAGATCTATCTGCCACCTATATAGTAGCGCTTCCCAAATTGTGGGCCACAGCTCCCTTGGGGCCGTAAGTTTTGTTGAGGGGGGGGGGGCATTAAATATTGAAAACAAATTTAAAATGTTTTAAGACTAAGTAGTTTTTTTTTTAATCTTAAAAGAAACGTATTTAATTTTTATTATTTATTATTTCTTTTTTGTTATTTTCTATATTTTAATGGAAAAAATCACACATTGGTGTTGGTTCACAAATTTTGCTTCCTGCGTATTTCGGCGCTTAATGAATATTAGTAAATATATGCTTATTCATATAAGTTTCATTTCAAAGGTATTGATAAGAAGCACAAAAAAGCTTACAAACACAAAGTCTTGAATATAAATACAATAAATATTATAATAATATATGTCTGTATTTATGATTTTTTTTGATTGGGGGAACAGTGAAATATCTTAATTTTTATGAAGGGGGGGGGGGCTATACATCCATAAGTTTGGGAAGCATTGCTATATAGCACCCAGAACATGATGACAGAACCCCAACACAAGAAAACCTTAATATAAGAGGACTGTAGAAATGTGTTTAATGTAGTTCTACTATAAAACTTTATTTATTTAGAGATTTTTTCTATTATCTGTATATTACTATACTGATATGTCTAAAAAATTTATTTTATTTTGTTAATTAATTTATATTTTTGTATATATTTTATTTATTATTTTTTTTCACCAGAGGTCAGGCTAAGATAAATGATTCACAAGGTATTTAGATTCATCTTACTTTTGTGCAGTATCACGTAGCTCTTGTCATGTACATAGGCATGTTTTCCTGATGATGACCTCAATACAGAGGTCAAAACGTCATGTTATTTTCTTAACTTATAAGTAATTACTCCAACACATATGTTTTTGTCTCCATAAATTCTTCACTATGAATGCAGACCGTTCATGAGGAAAGATTGAAGGTGTGAGGGTTGTAAAAACTTTAGTTTGTGAGCAGGAAAGATGTGATATGACCAACTTAACAGTTTCTAAAGGAGTTTTATGATAAGACTGATGCAAAAAAAAAAAACATTTTCAATACATAATGAGCAGGAAGAGAACAATGGGTCACACCCAGTTAATAAGAATGTGTAATAATAGAACAGTATGGTGAATAGGGGCATGAAAACTAATTTTTTTTTTTTTTTTGCTTTGTGAGTGGCAGTCTATTTTAATAATTTGGAATGATTCGAACAGATTGCCAGAAGTAGTGAAGAATGCCCTATCAGTGAATGAGTTTAAGGAGAGGTATGACAGACAGTCAACAACCGTTATTGTGGGCCTTTCACCAATCCTCACGCTCCACAAAGATACCTATATAATAATAGTAATAATAATAATAATAATAATAATAATAATAAATTATCTAAATTTTGTTGTTTTTTGTATTATAAATAGTGTATAGATGGTGTTCTAATAAAGAATATGTACAAAAATGATTCTATAACTTTTCCTTTGTGAAGAAAATATCATCATCATCATCATCATCATCAAATTCCTGCCATGTACCCTCAAGGGGTGTACAGGATATGACAGTACTACATGAAAAAATTACATCATTACTAACTTCCTATCTACAATTTTCCTCCAAATCAGTCTGTTACTTGTCAAGACTCCAACATTATCAGATCTTATATTTCTATCGTCTAAGGCACTTTGTACCGTATCAATCCACCTATATCTTGGTCTTCCTCTGGGTCGTTTTCCTGCCAACCTGGCAGAGAACACTTGTTTTGCTAATCTTTCCTCTCCCATTCTATTTAAATGACCATACCATCTGAGATTAGCTCTGCTAACGCATTCCTGGATGCTGACAATGTCAAGTTCTTTCCTAATATCCTCATTTTTAATATGATATTGCCATTGATGCCATCTGTTCACGCCTCTAATCTTTCTCAGGACTCTCATATCTGCGGTCTCTAGTCTTTGGTCAAGTGTTTTACTTCTGCCCCAGCTCTCAGATCCATAAGTTAAAATTGGTTTGAACACAGTCTTGTATACAGCTAATTTAGTGTTCCGACTAATTTCTTTCTTATTCCATATGAATAAGAAAGAAAATATGTATGTGTGTGAAGAAAATATGTATATTAAAATAAGCACAACTATAAATTGCACTTAATTTAAAAACTACTTGTAAAAATTAAATGAAAAAAATAATTTTTTTAGAAATCTGCACAAAAAACAAAATATAATTAACATTCATAATTAACCTTTCATTTTAATAATAAAAAAAAAATTTAAAGAAGTACAGAAAAAAATGTAAATCAAATATTTTTCATTTGGCAATCTGTTCTAAAATAAACAACCTCATCTATGTAATCACAATTTATTAACTTGATGAACAGTTTTGCACCTCTAGTGAAACACCTGAGGGCCATTCCTTATATGAGAAAGTCGGTTTTATCAGATGAATAGTCATTTTCATATTTTTTTTATATGATGAAACCTATAGTGAATTCATCACTAAAAACACACATATAAACACGGTGATTACGTTTTAATATAAATATTTCATCCCAAGTATCTTGGAACATTCTCAGTACAGTAATTCAAACAATACTAGGAATAACATACAGTTAGGGCACATGATTACAATGGAATCTCAATACGCATGCAGTAACGTGTTATAGAAGTAAATAAAATAAAAAAAACATATATAAAGAGACTATTTTACACAGTTTTGGATGATAATTTCCCATACTTTAGGAATAGTAAGAACGTTGTTGCGGTTTAAATTTCGTCTGTGTAGTAGGGCTTCAGCACTTTCTTTATATAGACGTTCATGTTTAAATAAAGATCTATGTAAAAGTTTAGACTTTTCCCAATGGATCCTATGGTTTGGGTTCTCAACTCCGTGTTGAGAAAGACCAGATTTCTGCCACTTGAAAAGATGAATGTGGTCTTGATGTTCCGAGATGTGTTTCTGAACAGATCTACCTGTCTGTCCAAAGTAAGACAAATTGCAGAGCATGGGATCTCATAAATGCCAGGTAACATCAGAGGTGAGAATTTGTCCTTAGGAGAAGGTAACAAGTTATAGATCTGGTTGATGGGTTAGTAAGTAGTGGCAAAATTGTATTTCTTCATAATTTTTGAAAGACGTTCGGAGATGCCTTTGACATATGAAGTCCATAAGGTATGGGAATCTTATGGACTTCTTCTTGCCTAGGTTGATGTGTAGGGAAGTGATTGATGATTTTATTGAGTTGTTTTAAGATTATATCTATTTAATATGGCTGTATTTTTGATTATTTTATGTTCATGGTTTAGAGATTCTTCAGAGGAGCAGAATTTGTGTGCTCTGGCAACTAGATTTAATGATGCCAAATTTCTGAGATGGATGATGATCGGAAGAATCGTGAATGTAGTGACCTGAAAATGTAGGCTTGCGATAGACAGATGTGCCGATGGAACATCTTCTTTTCTTTGAATGTGTAAATCCAGAAAGGAGATACCCTGTGGGGATTCTTTTTCTAGCATAAAGTTGATGGCAAGGTGAAGAAGGTTTATTTTTTCTAGAAAGGGGTCTCCTTTATCACCAAACTTAGCAAACCTGTTTCTAGAACACCTGGAAGAAAAGATTTTCATTTTTGAATCCAAACCAAAAATTTGGTTACGATATGTTGACGACGTCTTTGCAGTCTGGGATCATCCCAAACATAAATTATACCTGTTTCTAGACAAAAGAAACCTTCTTCACCCTCGTATCAACTTTATGCTAGAAAAAGAATCTTCACAGGATATCTCCTTTCTGGATTTACACATTCAAAGAAAAGAAGATGTTCCATCGGCACATCTGTCTATCGCAAGCCTACATTTTCAGGTCACTACATTCACGATTGTTACGCTCATCATCCATCTCAGAAATTTGGCATCATTAAATCACTAGTTACCAAAGCACACAAATTCTGCTCCTCTGAAGAATCTCTAAACCAAGAACTAGAAATAATCAAAAATACAGCCATACTAAATGGATATAATCCAAAAACAACTCAAAAAACCATCAGTCACTTCCCCATATATCAACCTAGACAAGAACAAGCTTGTACAAGAACAATACCTTATGTCAAAGGCATCTCCGAACGTCTTTCAAAAATTATGAAGAAATACAATTTTGCCACTACTTACTAACCCATCAACCAGCTCTATAACTTGTTACCTTCTCCTAAGGACAAATTCTCACCTCTGATGTTACCTGGCGTTTATGAGATCCCATGCTCTGCAATTTGTCTTACTTTGGACAGACAGGTAGATCTGTTCAGAAACACATCTCGGAACATCAAGACCACATTCATCTTTTCAAGTGGCAGAAATCTGGTCTTTCTCAACACGGAGTTGAGAACCCAAACCATAGGATCCATTGGGAAAAGTCTAAACTTTTACATAGATCTTTATTTAAACATGAACGTCTATATAAAGAAAGTGCTGAAGCCCTACTACACAGACGAAATTTAAACCGCAACAACGTTCTTACTATTCCTAAAGTATGGGAAATTATCATCCAAAACTGTGTAAAATAGTCTCTTTATATATGTTTTTTTTTTTATTTACTTCTATAACACGTTACTGCATGCGTATTGAGATTCCATTGTAATCATGCACCCTAACTGTATGTTATTCCTAGTATTGTTTGAATTACTGTACTGAGGATGTCCCAAGATACTTGGGATGAAATATTTACTTATTAAAACTAATCACTGTGGTTATACATGTGTTTTTAGTAGTGAAGTCATTTTCATAGTTATTTAGGGATGGAATGTCACAATTGTTCCACCTATTTCTGAATTTTTGGAGAGAGAGCAGGGAACTTTGTCACTCTCCTGGTGTTGCTTGCCATCAGTGTGCAACAAACGGTAAAAAAAATTATTTCAGATTTGTGTGTGTGCGTGCGTGCGTGCGCATACGAGTGTGTGTGCATTCGCAGGAGGGATAAGAGTGAATCATATTCGTCTTAAAGAAGTCAGCTTTTGCCTGTTTAAGTTAAAATATAATAATAAATTTAGTTTAATCCTTTATCCAAGTGTAGGCAAACAAAGTCTGCATCTGAAAAGATCTTCAGAACTGAGGCAAGGTGCTACATTTGTTGGCAACTCGTAGCAAAGGTGGACCAAGCTCTCATCTCTCCTTGTCTTAGTATCTACCATAATGCAAAGCACATCTCCTTGCGGACATGTATAATGCCATGCATTAAGGGAAGGGTCACTATCCAGACTGGTTTCGACCTTTATCGAGGTCTCGTCAGTGGGAAGCAGACCCAGAAGTAGTGATACCAAGGCAGAAGCAATGGAGAGGTAATATTTACCTATATGAGTTGCCACAGGGTGTATCACCTTATTATTAAATTACTCTGGATTTAGAGAAAGATGTTGGAAGTTCATTTTGCACTTGGTTAGACTATAACTTTCAACATCTTTCTCTCTCTCTCTCTCTCTCTCTCTCTATATATATATATATATACTGGGGGCTCTGCCCCCCCGGCACCCCCCCCCCCCCCGAGTTCTGGACTGGTAGTCTGGTTCTCCTTGAATTCTGATGACTCGAATTTTGAAGACTCAAGGGGGCGTCTTCCCCCCTCTCGAGTTCCAGACTGGTAGGCCGGTTCTCCTTGAATTCTGATCACTCGAATTTTGAAGACTCGAAAGGAGATCCCCCCCCCCCCCTGTGCCTAGAGTAGCCCCTGAGTTTCAAAACATTTCAAAAAATGTGACATACAAACGTGACATAAAAAGGCTTATATTATATATATCTATATATGACAGAATGATCATTGACTCGGTTAACATACATAGTTTTATGAAGAATTAAATAACTAGAACCGAGATTTAAGTAAAAAGGTTTTAATATAAACAAACTACTAGTTTCGGCCTGTAACAGCCTTCTTCAGGTGACATTATAAAAGAAAAAACACTAAACATTGAGGGTTAAAAGACTATGAACAACACAGACAGTCTTTATACATAATTAGCATGAAAACGTTGTAATTGTATTTGAAGCTGTTCTTTCGTTTGTTGCATTGTTGGGAGAGTGTGTGTGTTTGCTGCATCACGTGAACGCCAGTACATGATTACAGCTGAATGACTATCTGGGAGGTTGTAGCTTAAGTTGTTATTTAGATGAACAGGACTGAAGATGATTTCTCTAGATTCCACAATTTTTCTCTCTATTTCGTTACTGCAATGGAAGATGTTAGTAGATTTTTCCCAGCAGACTTTGTGACTTTGGTTATCATCATTAGGATTAGCCGAGAAAAGGATATGACTTGATAATGCACTCGCTCGCTGTCTCTCTCTTGTAATGTCTCTCCTGTGTTCTT
Organism: Typopeltis vanoorti; assembly: GCF_054136105.1. NCBI lineage: Eukaryota > Metazoa > Arthropoda > Arachnida > Uropygi > Thelyphonidae > Typopeltis > Typopeltis vanoorti. Next base: position 62,477,772 of record NC_143550.1, on the reverse strand, counting down.
CCATACGCATTTCGACAGATTTGTCTGTCTGCCCGAAATAAGGAATATCACAGTCACATAATATTTTATATACACCAGGGTATTTGAGTTGATGATGACAAGGTTTTGGGTGGCTAATTAAGGAACGGATCTTTGGAAGTGGAGTGAACAAGGTTCTGATATTGTATTTTCTTAGAACTTTTGCTAATTTGTGTGAAACAGTACTTATGTAAGGAATAGATATATTGCCTTTGAATCTATTTGTTTCTTCTGAGTGATGTCTAGGAGGATTAAGAAAGAATTTGTCAATGATTTTTTTGGAATATCCATTAACTTCAAAAGAAGTTTTCAGATGGTTTATTTCTGTAAGCAGTTCATTTGGGTCATCAAGAAGAGAACGGGCTCTATGTCCCAAGGTGGAAATTATTCCAAGTTTATGAGGAGGGAAATGATGAGACTGACTGTGCAGATATCTGTTGGTACGTGTGGGCTTTCTATATATCGATATTTTTAGTTTACCAGAAGAGCGAGTCAGTTTAACATCAAGAAAAGGCAAGGAATTATCCGTTTCAAGCTCAGCAGTAAACTTAATACTTTGATGTCGGCTATTGAGATGTTCGAGGAAAACCATAAGGGATTCACGTCCATGGCTCCAAACAATGAAGACATCATCCACATAACGTTTCCAAACTTTAGGTGTTAAAATAAAAGAAGAGATAGCCTTGGTTTCAAAATCCTCGAAGTAAATATTTGCGAGTACAGGGGATAAAGGATTACCCATAGCCAGTCCATGATTTTGTTTGTATATATACAAACAAATTACTTCAAATTTCAAGATAATATATACAAACAAAATCATGGACTGGCTAGTCTTGGGGGGGGGGGGAGATACTTTATGAGGAAGGCTGTTTCACAGCACGGAGAGTGGAAGGAGTGAAAGATGAATGGAGTAGCAAGCTCAGTGAGTCACCACTTCAGCTATAAACTTCAGCATCTGTAGTTGGGTAGTTGTTGCTTGTGCTTATGCTATAGGTTTAGCAGCAATGAGAGGCATATAATAAATGGTAGTTCTCCTGAGCAGTATCCATGGAAATGGATAAAAAACTGACCATCTATGAGACTGCAACCAGAGAGAGAGAGAGAATTTGTGAGAGATTGGTCGTCATTCAACTGAACAGCACTGAGAAATTTTAGAAAAGTTATAGATGCTCCACTCCATGTGAGAGACCAGTACTATTCTCACATAGATCAAAAAAAGAAGTGCACATACCTAGTAACTGAACACATAAAATTTTTTCTTTCAAAAATTAGTCAATTTTTTAATGAAATTATTGATAAATATACAATAATTTATCAATATATTAAAAATAATAATAAACAATATATTAAAAACAATAAAAAAATAATTAATTTTTTTTCTAATTAATAACCAATTTATTAATAAATGAATCTGTAGATTTATTATTTTTTAATTATATAATTATTTTTTCCCTGATTAGTAACCAATTTAATAATAAATAAATTTGTATATTTATTTATTAATAAATTGGTTACTAATTAGGGAAAAAAAACTTTTTTAATTTTGTATAGGCAGCACCCCCCACTTAAAATTCGGATTTCATATGTAAGACCACATATATATATATATATATAATAAATATGTGGTCTTGGCTGTTAAGCTGGGCATTATCAAAGGTAAGGGGAGAATAACTAGGATTTTTTTTTTTTTTTTTTACAAAAAACAAAGCAAAACTGTGTTTTGGAAGTGGTGAAAGTGATGAAGTTATTATTGCACCACTAAAGGATGACATGGAGTAACAACTCCATCACTTTCACTGCTTGTAGATGATCTTGAAGCTTCAGATGTTAAAGCACAGCAAGGTTTGTTAGTTACAAGAATAAATAGAGAGTGCTATCATTGACAAAGCTATGGATGGGGTTTGGGGTCAGGTGAAAGGTTGTTTATGTATACAAGAAAGAGGATGGGTGAAATAACAGTGCCTTGAGGTGCACTTGCATTAGTCAGAAAATCTGGAGAGAACATGGTGAAGAGAGAGAGAACACTCAATATCATTAAAGACAGTGAACGATCCAAGAAAAAATTGGCAATTCAGTTACAAAAGGAGGAAAGCAAACAATAAGATGGCCATTTGCTTAGAAGTTCTCAATACAAATGCCTATCAAATGTCTTGGAAATGCCAAGTATACAACAGCACAGGTTTCCCCAAACCTTTCCATGGCATATGTAAAGAGATGTAATGTAGATGAGACATGCTATGGATCCTGATTGGCAAAATCCATACTGGTCACTATTAGTTGACAGTTCTCCACGTGTTGAAGAAGTTGGCTGTTGATGACTTTCTTCCATTTATACAAAACAGAGATAACAAAAAAGCAATAGGTTAACAGTTTAATGAAAAGCACTTTTTTTTTTTAACTTATGTGTGTGTGTGTGAGAGAGAGAGAGAGAGAGAGAGAAGTGGCTGTGTATAGGCTTACTTCCATGCTGTAGGGTGGATGCAAACTGAGTATGGATGATGATGCTAGTCGATGACACTGGCAGATTGATAACCCATGCAGAGGATATAGTTGAAGTATTCAATGAGTAGTTTATCATTTATCAGTGTGTTTCATTCTCATGAAGGCAATATCAAGAGAAGCTGGAATGTAGAGGAGGGACTGATGGTGAATGAGCAGAAAGTATATGAGTAATTAAGTAAATGTGATATTAATAAGGCAATAGGAGTTGAGAATATATCACCATGTGTCTTCGGGAAATGCTCTATGAAATTAATACCACCTTTGGCACACACCTGTTTAACATGAGTCTTGCAACAGGGAGAGTCCTAAAGGAATGGAAGGTGGGAAAAATTGTTGTACTTCAAAAAAAAAAAAAAAAAGGGAAGGGAAGGGAAGGGGATGAGACTGAGGCTAGATTATGTATTACAACAAGGCAACAAATTCACTCGATAAAGAAGATGCATATACTTCTTTATCATTGATAGACTGCCACATGATAAGCTAGTAGCTAAACTGAAACAGATGGGATAGATAACAGACGAGTGAGTTGGATAGCTGATTGGCTGTTGGACAGGTATCACCAGGTTGTGTATGGATGAGTGGAATCCCAAACGAGGAAAGAAACCAGTGGAGTGCCACAGGAATCTGTTTTGGAACTATTACTGTTTAATTAGTACATTAATGACATTAGGACCAGCTTAACTGGAGATGTGCAGCTGTTTACCAATGATGCAGAGTTAGGAAGAGTTACGAGAAGAAGAGCAGACATTGTGGCTTTATAGGAAAATCTGAACAGATTATGTGAGTGGAGCCATTAATTTAATACTGCAAATTACAAGGTCATGAAATTTGGTAGGCAAGGCTGGGATGCAGTGTATACAATTAATGGAGAAATTCTGAATGAGGTGAAGGAGATAAAAGATCTGGCATGGTGGTGAACAGACTTGAAGTTTAGGGGGTCACACTGCTAAAATTGTAAGAACATTCCAATGGATTATTATGATTTGTTTCTGCATGCCAATGTCCTCTGCAATAATGAGGAGGACATTGGCATGCAGAAACAAAGAGGTTATGATACCCTTGTATAAGGCTTTGATAAGGCCACATATTGACTACTGTGCACTGATTTGGTCACCTGGTTTTTCAGGACGATGAGAATGTATTGGAGAAAGTCCAAAGAAGGTTTACTGAGCTAGTGTCAGATCTATGAAATGTCAGATTTCTACAATGAGAGATTGCAACTTGCCTTGTGAATAGAAGAAGAAGAGAGGATACGATTGGTTGTTACCAGATTAATGTGGAGGAGATTTTTCATAAAGTAGAGGGAGACAATGGTAGAACTAGAGGCCATTCCTGGAAGCTGTATAGTGTGAGCAGGGGAGTGGAACGCAGGTTCTTTGCATGAAGAGTGACTGGTGAGTGGAACACATTGCTTGAAAGTGTGGTAAATGCAGAAATGTGAATAGGTTTAAGGCATGGTTCCATGACCTTTTTGCATGAGAGAGAGTACAGACCTCCTGCAATGAGTCCTTTGACTCCATGGAGGTTCAGATATTAATAATAATAATAATTATTATTATTATTATTATTATTATTATTATTATAGCAGTTTGCTGCTATGATAAAGCATTATTATACCTATCATATAATTAAAGGTGTAATATTTTTCATAATTTCCAATAAAAAATTAGTTTACATATCAAGGATTAACATATGCACTAGATACACTTATACATTAAAAATGCAAATAAATATAACTTTTATGTCACAAAAATTACTCACCTGCAAAACTCACTGCAGGAATACTTTCAAAACAATTGATACCAGGGAAATTATTATCATTAGTAGATTCACTGGGCTGATGGTTCTTAGATTTACAGCAATTGTTATTTGGAATAGACAAAGTTAAACAATTCTTATCAGTAATTAGGATAGAATGGCTATTGTTACTGGGACTACTAGGAATAGCATCTGTTATGTTGGAAACATTTTTGTCAAGTGATGAAGAACTAGGAATGCAATCTTCATTATATATAGAAGTGTTAGGTTTCATACACACAGATGTTTCTCTACCAGGAATAAAACTGGCACTAGACAGAAATGGAGAAACGGAGGGCAAATTTTCAGAAATGCTCGCATTTTCGGCATTTAAACACTGAGAAATAACACCAGAATTCTCACAATCCAAAGAAACGGTTGCAAGTTTACTGGTAAGTTCCACAGAATTAATGGAAGTAGACACAGAATTATTACATTCAGGCAATGTAAACTCCAAGTTGTCAGAACAACCGAAAGAAGCTGAAGTATTAAGTGTCACACTTGACTTTTCAGAATAATGAAAAACAGAATTTGCAGAATTAATTTCATATTGGGAATGAACATCCAAATTTTTAGGCTGAAGATCATCAGGTAATAGGGTGCATCCAATTAGACTAGAGGATATATCATCATTACCAGCAACACCAGAAAAGGAACCAGAATCAGAAACCAAAGAAAGCTTACCACTAGGACTAGCAGAACTAATACTACTAGTCCTAGTGCTATCAGAACTGGAAATACACGATTCAGAACTACCAGAACATGAAACAAAGGTATTCACAAATGGAACACTATTAGAAGAAGATAAAAAAGACTTTTCAGTGCTTGAATTGAGAAGACATTTAGTACTCGCAAAATTGGAATCAGATTTGTTTTCATGGTAATGAGAAATACTTGGATGGGTAATGCCAGAATTATGGGTATAATGCACATGGAAAGAATCAGATTTAGGGGATGCAGTAATCATGGAAGTTTCTGGTTGAACAGCAAAACTAGAACAATCGGATTTACTAGTAATAGGCTTTGAAGTAATAGGCTTAGTAATAGAATTAACATATAGAGAACAATCAGAATCACAAGCAGATATTGAATAAGCTAATTTAGAAGAATAATTTAAGTTATTATTAAAAGACAAAGTAGGATTACTGATGTCAGAAACAGTTGGTTTAGAAGTATCAGAACTTAATATGAACTGCTCTGAATCAATCATAACGGTATTAAAATCATGTAACCTGCCTAACTCAGAATCATGAACTGATGCTTCAATACATTCATTGCTAGCAATATCAGAATGCTCAGAAAAAAAAATTTTTTTTTCTGAGTTACAAGGAGTATTTGCTGTGCTTTTGGCACATACAGCACTAGAATCTGGTGCACTATAATCAAGAGTAACAGGCACAATTCCATTAGAGTTAGAAAGTCCCATCACATTCTTGTTAATACCAAAATCATTATCACCAATATCAAAAAAAACACTTTCAGAATCATGAATTATTTCTGAGCTGGTTACAACTAATTTAGGGGTATTGGCTAAATGAGAACTTAAATCACAAGCAGACAAAACTGAATCATTAACATTTTGCAAAGTATGGGATGGTAATTCTTCACATCCTAAAATAGGAATGCCATTTGTATTTTCATTATTGATATCCTGGTTATCAGCATTGCCATTAGGCATGTTAATAGACTCTTTATTAATATGAACAGGACTCTGCTCACTGACAGATGTTAAGTCAGAAGTTAAAGGACAATTAATTCCCATAATCAAATCTTTTGTGTCAACATTATTTATGAAGGATTCATCACAATGACTAGATAATGAATTTTTTGTATCGTTAAATACATTAGAATTTTCTATGTTAGAGCTAACATTATAAAAACCACTATTAAAAATATCACTTTTATTCAAAGGAACAGCAAGTTGACTGCATTCAGGAGAGGTATCAAGGTGATTGCTACATAACTTGTTATTAATAGGAGAGACGTTAATATCATTATTTGCACAGTTAGCAAGAATTTGGGTAAAATTGTTAGTACTAGAGTTGGATATAGTGGAACTACCACCCTCAGAAGTGGGAATTGCAGAAATGCCACAGTTAGATAAAGGATAAGAGAAGTCACCATCACTGTCCACTCGGCTATCATACCAAGACTCTTCAGCAACAGCTGTCTCCACAAGAGAGTCTGATGTTTCAGTATGAGATTCTATCCTAGAGAATCAAGAAAAATACTGAAGGTTTCTATAAATCTTGATCTTTCAAGAACTAATTTGATGTAGGTGCTTTTGTAATAAACTATTATTTATCTGTCATGTTTTATTATGGAAAGAGAGAGAGAGAGAGAGCATAACTGTATTTTGTTTTCAAAAAAAAAAAAAAAAAAAAAGCCCTAAATTAATGTTTGATACTGATAATATAATAACTATACACTACTGCTTTAATATAGTGTGAGATCATGAGCATTTACACAGGTTGGCCAGGAAGAATGTATATGAGTGAGTGTGTATTAGCATTAAATATTCTAGTAAAAATGAATACACACACACACACATATATATATATATATATGAACTATGCTGGTCAACAACAGAGAAAAAAATCAGGTAAGAAGATTAATGAATCTCACATATGACATGGATGTTTGCAAAAGCATGTTCAGAGACAACTTAAAGCAGCTTTTAAATTTTATAAGGCTTATTAAGTGGGTGATATGGAAGTAAAGTTTAGGTTTAGGAATACAGTGGGTCTCTGCATGTTGGGATACTGTGACCTCTACAACACCATGATTTTTTTTTTCCCCTTTTGGAAGGCATTTCCATGATTTACCCAAGCAATTTTTTTTTCTCTTCAGACACGTAAAGTTGATACTATCTATTAGCAACAAGTTTGTATTTGGGAGTAACATACTGAACTCAAAGGTTGTCAATGCTATAATATAGATATTAAACTGAATGAATACTTAATGTTTTTTTTAAGCCCACAAAATTTTGATCAACTTTTTCTGAATATTTATGAATTAATCAGATCTCTTTTTGTTTCTTGTTATTCAGGAAGAAATCTTCAATTTTTTAAAAAATTAGAAATGCCAAGAAATTATATTCTTGTTTAATCCTTTATCCGAGTGTAAGCAAACAAAGTTCACATGTCAAATTTCCTCACAACTAGGCTACTGGTATATAAGGACTAATGATAATGCAAAGCCCACATCCTTTTGGGCATGTATATATAATGCTATGCATTATGGGAAGGACTACTGCCCAGATCGATTTACTGGTCAATTGGCTTACACTGGGATAAAGAATTAAACAAGAATATAATTTATGCATAGGTTTCTGTGGTTAAGAAGTTCAAATGAACTTGTTTTTCGTAATTTCTTATAGTTTGTGCTTTAAACTGTTAGTTCTCTTTACCCCTGAAGATGTTAATCTTATGACTAACGAAACTTGTTGGGTTATTTTTAGTACTTGTTTAGTTTTAAAACAGTTCCCTAATAAACATGTGGTCACAAAACCAGAATATTTCTATTGAAGAATATAATTTCTTGGCAGCTTTAATTTAATTTATAACCACGTGAAAAAACTTTCTTCAACTAGCTCTAATTCAGAGTGTGACACTTTTTCACTACTTGGATAGAGGATATATGCGACTTGTGCATTACTTCAGTGTCTTGGTATCCCTTCTGGGTCTGGCTCCTACTGATGTGGTTTTTGCTGGGGATGTGAGAAGTCTGCTGAAGTAGTGTTGTGGCCACTTTGATGGATGTTTTTCCCTGGGGTATGAGCAGCTCTGTTTGTTGGTAGGATGGGTGCCACTGAGTAGAACCACCACTGAGTAATGAGTTAAATGATCCTTTGGATCACTTATTGAGATTAGAGTGATCTGAGGGATCACCCAAGTTTTTGGAGAATTCCCTTTACTTATATAGTGAGATATCCACTGAGGTGGTCTTGTGGCCACCTCGGTGGATGCTTTTCCCTGGGATATGAACAGCTCTGCTCAGAGGTGGGGTAGACCTGCCAGTGGGTAGAGCCACCGCTGAAGGTTCTGCTCAGTGGCAGAGTGGGCATATCACTGAGTAGCACCACCACTGAGTAATGAGCTAAATGATCTTTTGGGTCACTCACTGTTTGGTGAATCTGATGAATGACCCAAGTTTTCTGAGAACAACTGGACTTAAACAGTTCCATGGATGTGGGTTCTGTTGGGTCTCCATCACTACATTCCATTAGATGCCTGCCTATGGTATGGTTTCTACTGATGTGGCCCCTATTGGATCCTTTAGTGGATGCCTTGCCCTGTGAAATGAGCAGCTTTGACTGGCAGCTTATGGAGGTTGATATTTGACTTAGTGGTGGATTTTGCCTGCCATTGGGTGGAGCTGAGGCCTCTGCAGGTTTTGTCTTGCAGAACCTCCACTGAGATTATTATAGTGTAATGAGTTATAAGATTCTTCAGGTTACTCATTGAGGTCCGAGTGATTAGAAGGATCACCTAATTTTTAGAGAAGACCCTTTACTTATACAAAGGTCCAAACTGGTCTGAGTTGGTCCCTTCCCATAATGCATAGCATTATATTCATCAGAACAGATGAGGGCTTTGCATTATGGAATACTATGACAATTCACGTGAAGTCATTAGTACCTTTACACAGGTAGCCCAGTCGTAAAGAAATTTCACATGCAAACTTTGTTTGCTTACACTTGGATAAATGATTAAACAAGAATATAATTTCTTGGCATTTTTAATTTCATTTATAAGTGAAAAAAACTTTCCACTTCATTTTTTTTTTCATTTCATCTCATTACTATATCATGCTGTAGTAATGAAAGTACATCTGTTTTAAGTACAAAAGAGACATAGGTAAACGTTCCATGGCCTTGCCAAGAGGTTGTATGCTTTGTATGTATGCTTTGAGAATTCCAAACACCTGGATAATTTTCATTATTAAAAGTGGACTTATAGTGATTCACTATAATGTATACAATTTGGTAAGTTGCTTAGTTGTTTGTGATGCATACACAAAAACTGAAAAGCAACGATAATAAATTTGTTGCATATTTTGTTTATGTTGCATAACATAAACACAAGCATACTTTTGCTACAAATCTATCTAAAAATAAAATTGATGGATTTGAATACAATACTATCATAGAAGAAGCTGTTTATATGAACGGGTTTGAAAGAAAACACATTTCAAATTTCATTTAAGTGTGTTTTTTTGGAAACAATACCTATAACAAATATTTTTTATTTTCACGTGTATATTTTTTGAAACTGGAAAGGTTGTGAACACATTTTTTTTTATTTATTTTTGTAAGAAAATGCTATCTATATATTATTACAATAGAACATAAAGCAACAATTTAGGGGAAACTATGTGTGTGTGTGTGTGTGTGTGTGTGTGAAGGAGGAGGGGAGAACTTCCCCATTGATCACCAATTGTGAAATATGCTTACAAAAACGCTTTTTTTTTTTTGTCCTAGTTAATCAGAGTAAATGGACAAGTGTGTTGTTTCACCATAGAAATAAGGGACAAATTACCTCAGTTAAAAAAAAATAATAATAAAATAAAAATCTTGTATTCATTAAAATAAAAAAAAATTATATTCATTAATTCTGAAAGAGACACTTAGGTTTTTCACCCTGCAAAACAGGAAAAACTGTTAAAAAGAAAATACACAATTAACAGACATGATATACCTACACTGGCCTCACCAGTGGTGTAGCTAGAGCTTTTTGCCGCAGGGGCGATCCCCCAGTTTTCCGCCCCTTTCAATACACACCAAAAATACTACAAAAAGTTAAAATGACATATAGGGAAATAAAACAAAACACTATGTTTATTTTTGAAGTAAATCTTAAATTTTAACATTCTAAAACGGTATTTTTCTTGCTTTTCTGTTAGCAAAATCATCGATAACATTGGCAAAGTCTATTTCATAGTAACGTAAGTAATTCTTAATCAAGCAATAAACAATTGGTTATCGATCCAAAGAATAAAATGGATTGAACATGTGGAAAGAAGTGAAGATAGAGCAATAAAACAAGTCTACAGTTGGAAACCAAAGAATAAGAGAAGAACAGGTGTATATTAATCAGGTGTATAATGGCAGACATTGGAGCGGAGGTCAAAAGCATGGTTAGAACTTACCAGCTAAATTTAGAAAAACTCCTCTCGCAACTAGCAACATTTACAGCAATTGTAAGGAAAATTTGCAGTAGTATTACAATATTTGGAACTGAGTTCTCGAGACTGCATTTTAGAATTAACTGCAAAAGTTCAAAAAAGGTTCAAAGTGCTGCCTGGGGCAGACTGCCCCCTCTGCCCCACCTACACCTCTGGGCCTCGCAACTTAGATACTACAGCAATAATTTCAACCAATCCAAAGTTTAAATCTGCAACCACTGATGGGATGAGTAACAGCTGTTAGGTGAATAAGTGTTCAAGATATTGCAAAGGGATATATTGCACACTTGTTCACCTAACATTTATCATATTCATTCAGTAATACATAGTGAGAGAGCCTCTGTAGCTTAGTCGATATAGATGAAGCCCTTTGGTCAGAAAGACCAGGTTTCAATTCCCATCCATGATTTGAGAAACTTTTATCTGGTCTTTTTTGACTAAAGGTGAGTTAGCCGATCTCATATGGATGTGGAGAGGGGGGGGGGGTTCTTCCTGGAAACTTGGCTTCTTGTTCTTCAGAACAGCAGGAAAACCAGCACTGTATGCACACTACAGACAAAAATACCTCTCTTCTCCTTTCTCACAACATCAGGCTTGGTGACGTCGGTTTGGATCATGTGCATAAGATCGCATCATGTAAAAAAATTATTATTATTATTATTATTATTATTATTCCTGATACCTCCAAGGAGTCCGAAGACTCATCGTGGGAGGACACTTACAACTGTCTCAACCACTACACTGAACCTCTACTACGAATCATCTCCATCAATGCCATTACAGCCCACCACCACGACTAGTATTTTTTGTCTGTAAATTGTGTGTGTTCTGAAGGGCCAATTTGTCTGTATGCGGGATGAAAAACCTGAGTTTCCGGGAGAAAAAACCCTGCTACCTCCGTATGAGATCGGCTAACTCACCTTCGATTGAAATCGTCCAGGTAAAGATAAAAAAAAAATGCCAGCCCCAAATAGGTGGGATAAGGCACAAGAGGAAGAAGATTCTGTAATACATAGTGATGAGAAAATATTATATATTTCAATTATATCTCGAATATCAAATTTGCTTCCATGTTCCCACCGAAATAAGTAAATTATATATAACAATACATATTCACAAATATAATTACAGGTTTATCATCTAGCACAGTGTTTCTCAGAGTGTGGTATGCGTATCCCCAGGGGTACGCGAAAGGTCGTTAGGGGGTACGTGGCAATTTTCGGCTATGCATAATTAAAGGGGTCATTATATTTTTCAACAAACAGTGCAATTAGAGACAACCTGGATAAAACGGCACTAACTAAAATCACATCCCCCTCTCCAACAGAAACTGCTATATAGACCAAGCAAAACCATATGTTGCCGGTTGAACATATGATTTTGCTTGACACCACTCCCGTTGCTAATGTGTTAAAACTAAGAAATATATAGTGAATGTGTTTCAGATATTATGGAATTCAGTTGAAGGGAATTAGCATTTCAACTCAACTGTTGAAATGCTAATTTGTCTTTGGTTCGCACAATCTTTTGTTAATACTGCACCATCATATGCAGTTCTTCGCTGCTCCACGTATCTCGAGTCTTGTAATTTACTGGTAATTTTTGCTTGAAATAATGAGAAAGAAGATGACACTTTTTGGGTAGATTGACTTTGATGATGCACATAAAGAAACTGTTCTCGGTGCCAAAAGTAGTTATAGCGAGTAGGAGCTTCTTGGTAAGTCTCACCATTTTCAGTTTTTTTCTGAAAACTTTAGTTTCTGAAAATTCCCGCATGTATCTCGCAACACGATTTTTTTAGCTTTAATTTTGGGAAAAAAGTTAGAGTTATATTCGAGTAAATACAGTATTTTTTTAGTTTCCAAATTCTTACGTATGGATCATTGGTTAAAGATTGGATTTATAAAACCCCCAAAAGAGAGCAATATAGCAATACAAGTAGCCGTAAGCAACAAGTAAACGTTGATATTGCATCTGGATCAAATGAAATTGAGTATGTTGTGTGACATATCTAGAGAACCAAAATTTAAAAATAAATCATATTTTCTGTTTACATGAACATATAAATTCAAATAAAATAGATATTTAATTGTAATTAATAGTTTTAATTAATTTATTAATTTAATTAATTTATTTAATTTAATTATTTATTTTTTTAATTAATTAGGGATACTTGGTAATAATGAAAATTTAATAAGGGTGTATGCAGATATCTGAAGTTTGAGAAACACTGATCTAGCAGGTAACAAGTGCCATATACTCTATCAGAAGAGTGAGTAGGATACTCACTCAGAAGAATGGCAGAATGTAAAGAATGTGAGTTTACTATCAAGACAGGATAGAGATAAGTTGAGTTAAAAGGCAATGACTGCAAATGAGTCTGTGGATGAGCAGTGAAAACAAAATTTTCTTAAGCCAACTAACTCCAGATCTATAATAGATGTGGAGTTAGTTGTTGTAAGAAAATGTTGCTTAGTGAGGGTTTGAAAGTGCAGCTAGGAAAACTAGAGGATTTTTTGGGATAAGGAAGAGGTGAATGTGTCCAGGAATGCCTCCAGCATTAATATACATAAACTGCAGTATTCCCTTTGGCCCTAACCTCCTTGCATCGCTTTGTCTATTCCACTCAGTTTCAAAACCTAAGGAACTCACTTGCCTCAAGGATGTCTGGCCACAAACTCACTTGTGTGCAGAATGAGGAAGAGGAGAAGTTTTTGGTACTGGTTAGATCAACTTGCCAAAGGTTATAGTCAATCAGTGGCACTTTGTTGATGGAGGATGATATAGTCATAGGAAGAGAATGCAATGGGGTATAGTATTTTCAGAAAGGATAAAGAAAACAGAATGGAAGAAGGGATTTTGCTAATGTCAGTAGAAGAAGTCAGTAATGTCAGCCAAATAGAGTAGGAGTTCAAAAGGAGAACATGGATGCAGAAGACAATGCACCTGATATTATTTAGAATGAGATAAAGAACAGGATGGCATACATTAGCAAATTACATATCGAGTTCAGGAAGAGTAATTATTATGGGGAACAGCAACTATAGGAACATAGATTGGAAGGAGAAATGGTTACATGGAGAAAAGGAAATAAAATATGTGCAGCTGCTAAGAGATAATTACCTGAGAAATCATGTAATGGGGAGGATTTGGGGTTAGAGCATGCTGGATTTGCTCACAATACATCACAGAACCTATCAATAACCAACATAGCTTCCTAATGAAGAGAGTGATCAAGCTATTGAACTCTGTGGCAAGTAAAAAGAAGAATGACTATTATTATTAACATCTGATCTCCATGATGTCAGAGACTCATCGTGGGAGACTTGTGGGAGGATAATTTTAGCAGCGAATACTCTTGGTAAGGAAGACAACAGAAGCAGATAAAACAGCTGACTTATGGAGTGGCCATTTTGTAAGGTTATTATCATCTAGGTGGAGATAGTGCAGCAAGATGTGGCATAGACTGATGTGAGTATAGAGGTAGATGAACTAGATCTGCTTAGAATATTGCAGAATCTTAAGATATCAGCTTGTGTATTATGAGAAGGGTAAGGAAATTGATCATTTTTCTAACCAAGCTATTTATATCTCAGCTTTGGAAAGAGGGAGTGCAAAGTAGGCAAAATAGTTCTATTGTATAAAGAAACCTCTCCAAGGCAGAGGTAGAAAAATTACAGACCAATCAGTATCTCAGGAATGATGGTTAAGGTCCTGGAGAATTTAATAAAAGGAAGAATTCAGGAATGCCTGGTCAGGTTTAGATTAAGAGTTTAATGGTGCAAGTACCACTAAGGTCATACTGAACCAATACATGTCGCAGCAGTACATAGGTAATAAATGCATAATAAATACACAAAACAGTATAAACAGATATATGCACACAAGGTAATAAACATATAGTAAATATTATTAAACAGTATCCCATGGAATCTGTAGACTCACAATAATGTTTATATACACAAAATCTATCATACTTCTCTATAAACTCATTCAATGTAAGGGCACTCACAACTAATTCTGGCAATCCATTCCACTTGTTTACCACTCTCCATGCAAAAGATCTATCCACACACCCTTACACAACTTCCATGAATGGTCCCTAGTATACTTGTCATATATATTGAAAACTTCTTTGCATCAATTTCATAAATCACCTTTAAACCTTAAAAGTTTCTATCATGTCCCCCTCTTTTCTGCCTATTAACTAAACTAACTAAAAGGGATAACAACTTCCCTATCTTTACTTGTTTAGCATGTTTTTCAACATCCAAGTAATCCTCTTAGCTATTTTACTAACTTCTCCAATATGCTCTGAATTTCAACTCTCTACCATTATCTAGAAGTCCCTAACTCCAATGAATTTCCTGAAATCCAGTACCATCATCGTGATACACATTATACAACCTTTTCAATCCAAAGTGCATAACCTTACAATTTCCAACATTAAATTTACAATCATTATCCTTTGCCTACAAGGACAATTTATTTAAATCATCCTGCAGGACATCGATATCACTGTTATCAACTACTGCCCTCCCCGGTTTTGCATCAACAGCAAGCAACTGAATATCCCTCTCTCCTTAAATCTTTCCATATATCACTGATATACAAATTGAAGAATAGTGGCCCTAGTCCAGAACCCTGAGGCACAATAGTCACCCTCATTCTCCCTTCAACTCCACTATATATTACTCTCTGGCATCTGTCTGTCAGTCACCACACTATTAGCTTCATTAGCTCTCATTTTTGTAATAGTTTTCTATGTGGAATACACCAGATGCTTTTGTAAAGTCCAGTAGTATCATGATGTATCAATTTCCTTTATCCAATTCCATTCTTACTTTATTATAAAATATGAATAAATTACTAACACAGGACCTATCCTTTATAAAGCTGTGCAGGCTACTATAGAATATTGTATCACTATCCACCTACTATTCTATTTTACTTTTAACCAACTTTTCTAATTCTTTCACCACCACTCCTGACATATTAAATATGTCTGTAATTTGCTACTTCTGTTTTGGCACCACCTTTATGTAATGGAACTATCTTACCCTCTTTCCATTCCTTTGGAACCTTTCCAGATGCCAATGCCCATTTTCTTGCACATTCACATAGTACATGGGCTTAATACCATCCAAATCCCATCACTGTATTCACATTGATATTTTTCAATACACTGAACACCTCCTGTTCATCTGACATGCATCTCTGTCACATCAGCAACTGCAAATTCTCCACCTGGATGATACACCCTTGCAAAATGATCACTCAGCAACTAACAATTGCTTTTGCCTCTGTCACCTTACCATCAGCACTAATTAAAATCATCCTAACATAGTAATTTTTCCTCTTACTTGCTGTATAACAAAAAGACTTCTTTTGGGCTTACTTTCACCTGCTTAGCTAATTTTCTGTCTTAATCTGATTTGGCCTTTCTTACCGTATGAGACACCTAACTGCTTGTAACTTGCACTTTGAACTGCTGATGCTCATCACCTATTTTTTATATATTGCCTCCACAATATTTTCATTTTTTTTTTTTTTTTTTTTTTTTTTTTTTTGCAGTTCTTGCTTTATATCTCTACTCATCTACTTAATCCCCACACTTGGTTTATCCTCCTGACTTTGAGTATGCTGTCTGATACTACTTCTCGCAAACAATCTCTGACCACTTCTCATGCATTACTGGCATTCTTTCCTTGTTACTTCACAAGCTATGGCACTGTTCCAAGATACTTTTAAGCCTGTCATAATTACCAGCTTTATAGTTCAACATAAACCCCTTTTTTCATATTTCTGAATTTAGGGACACAAAACACACATGTTAAAATGATTATTTTACTTATTATTCATAAAATAACACTTGACATTTCGACCCCTGTATTGAGGTCATCATCAGAAGGATACATGTGTGTAGGAAACCAAACTACAATAAATTTAGTTTAATCCTTTATCCAAGTGTATGCAAACAAAGTTTCCACCTGAAGTATCTTCAGGACTAAAGCAACTCATTGTAAAGGCAGACCAAGCTCTCATCACTCCTTGTCTCAGTATCTCCCATAATGCAAAGCACATCTCCTTGCAGACATGTATAATGCTATGCATTAAGGGCCACTACGCAGACCGGTTTCGACCTTTATTGAGGTCTCGTTAGTGGGAGCCAGACCAGAAGTGGTGAAAGGCAGAAGCAATGGAGAGGTCATATTTACTTATACGAGTTGCCAAAAAGGTGTACCACCTTTTATTAAATTACTCTGGATTTAGAGAAAGATGTTGGAAGTTTATTTTCCACTTGGTTAGACTATAATAAATTTAGTTTAATCCTTTATCCAAGTGTATGCAAGCAAAGTTTGCATACACTTGGTATACACAAAGTTTGCATACACTTTATTGATACCTCAATAAAGGTCGAAACCTATCTGAGTAGAGGCCCTTCCCTTAATGCATAGCATTACACATGTCAGCAAGGAGATATGCTTTGCATTATGGGAGATACTGAGACAAGGAGTGATGAGTGCTTGGTCCACCTTTACTATGAGTTACCTCCGTCCTGATGATACTTCAGGAGCAAACTTTGTTTGCATACACTTGGATAAAGAATTAAACTACATTTATTATAGTCTAACCAAGTGGAAAATAAACTTCCAAAAAACCAAGCTGCATGCTCATGCACGCTATAAAGGTAAATTAAATCTACTCTGTTAATTAATCTTTTGCTTAGCCTGACCTCTAGTGATAAAAAAAAAAATTAAATATAATAAAATATAAATTAAAAATAAATAAATAAATAAATAAAAATAAAATAATTTTTTAAAAATAAATAAATAATTAATAAATAAATTAAATAGAAAACTACAATGAACTCTGCTAAAGTCCTCCTGTACTAAGATTCTTCTGGATTTGTACAGTTCAGATTGTTATACTACAATTTTCTTCTGGACGTGTACAGTTCAAGTTGCTATTGAATGTTAAGGGGAAAAAAAAAAAAAACACTTCACCAAGTCTTCTTGTATTGCGATTTTTCTTTGGCCTGTTCTGGTTGCTATAAAGGTTGCAAATGGGTCCTCCACATCCTTAGAATGGTAAGACCATCATTTCTGTTCAGATTTGGATTATGTTTGAGCATTTCACATGCTTCTTTAAATTTCCCCTCACACCAAGTTTTGGTGCAGTGTAGGGACTTGGTACCTTTCCAATTGATTCTGTAGTATGTTTAGAGTGCGTAGTCAGAAAGGCCAGTTTTTCCAAAATGGAGGTATTTAATGAGTCGTTTGTGTTTGTCCTTCCTAATTGGGATGGTTCGCCCTGTTTTCCCTATGTATGGTAGGTTACATGTGCATTGTATTTTGTATGGCTGTTGATCTCGAGATCATCAACCATACATTTATGAAAAATAGATACAGTAAAAAAACTATTCACAAGATCCTCCACAGAGATAAAACTAAAAACAAAAAAGATTTCAAGAATGCTTTTGCCGTACCTTATGTTAGAGGCATTTCCAAAAAAATAGACAGAACACTACACAAATGCAACATCAAAACCACCTTTAAACCCCTAACAAAATTAAGACACCTACTCAGTTCTTCCAAAGATCCTCTTCCACACCCAGGGGTTTACAAAATACAATGCACATATAACCTACCATACATAGGGAAAACAGGGCGAACTATCCCAATTAGGAAGGATGAACACAAACGACACATTAAATACCTCGATTTTGGAAAAACTGGCCTTTTTGACCATGCACTCCAAACATACCACAGAATTAATTCGAAAGGTACCAAGTCCCTACACTGCACTAAAACCTGGTTCGAGAGGAAATTTAAAGAAGCATGTGAAATGCTCAAACATAATCCAAATCTGAACAGAAATGATGGTCTAACCATTTCAAAGATGTGGAGGATCCATTTGCAACCATTATAGTAACCAGAAGAAGCCAAAGAAAAATCGCAATACAAGAAGACTTGGTGAAGTGTTTTTTTTTTTTTGCCCTTAACATTCAATAGCAACTTGAACTGTACAAGTCCAGAAGAAAATTGTAGTATAACAATTTGAACTGTACAAAAAATCTTAGTACAGGAGGACTTTAGCAGAGTTTATTGTAGTTTTTTATTTAATTTATTTATTAATTATTTATTTATTTTTAAAAAATTATTTTTATTTTATTTTTATTTATTTTTTTTTAAATTATATTTTATTCTATTTAAAAAAATTTTTATCACTAGAGGTCAGGCTAAGAAAAAGATTAATTAACAGCATAGATTTAATTTACCTTTATAGAGTGCAAGAGCATGTAGCTTGGTTTCCTATACACATTTCATTCTGATGATGACCTCAATACAGGGGTCGAAACGTCAAGTGTTATTTTATTATTAATAAGTAAAATAATCATTTCAACATGTGCGTTTTGTGTCCCTAAATTCGGAAATATGAATGCTAATCACCGTGTAATCTTAAAAGAAATAAATCCCTTTCTTGAAAGAGAATCCCACTGTTTAGCAACTTCCCAGAACAAGACTGCAAGGTCACCCTCTAGTTGGAGGCAGGGTGTCTACTTTTTTAATGGATATATCTACAGATGCTATTACCAGATCCAGCACTCTCAAACCACTGGTCCCCTCAAATCACATGCCATTTCAGGTAATTATCCCTTAGCAACTGTATAAATTCCACTTCCATCTTGCCATGCCCCCTTTCCATCCTCCAATCTATGTCCCCATAGCTGAAGTTTCCCATAATAATTGTTTGGCCTCTTTTGTTCCATTGGCCTCGATCTTACACCAGACAATCTCAAATGAACCAACCTCTCCAGACCTAAAATCTTTTTAAATTTCTAATTTTGTTGGTTGTAGTTCTCCAGCTATCATCAGCAATATCTCACCTCCTGTCCTCTATCTTTTCCTGAAAAATACAATACTCTTTGCATTCTCTCCCTGTATAACTATATCATTTTCTGTCAACTAGGTCTCATTGATGCCTATAATTTTTGGACAAGTTGAGCAGACCAATGTCAAAAATTCCTTGGCCTTATTTCTGATATTTATGACACTTGTGTACATGCATTTCAATATTCTCTTTGATCCACAATTATCTTTGTATAATGTCATTACCAACTCACTGAAATCAGATTCAGCATTGCATAATCATTTCTGTACACACATTCATTTATTCCAGTTGCCAGACATATGCTTGATTGCACTACTCCTAATATCTCTAAGTTTCTCCGGTTTTATTCCAAACTCTCACTAAACAACACTTTCTCCACAGATCTAACTCCAAAACCATTCACAAACGTAGTACATCAAATTCACTCCATATATATATATATATATATATATATATATATATATATATATATACACTATAAAGTGCACACCAT
This sequence comes from Typopeltis vanoorti, assembly GCF_054136105.1. Classification (NCBI taxonomy): domain Eukaryota; kingdom Metazoa; phylum Arthropoda; class Arachnida; order Uropygi; family Thelyphonidae; genus Typopeltis; species Typopeltis vanoorti. The sequence goes on along the minus strand of NC_143550.1, from coordinate 62,457,881 downwards.
TTCTCCTGCACAATCTTCTCGTTCACTCATTAGCAATCATAGCTCTTCTCAACTCTGTCCTATCATACCGAGGCAGCAAAAATATTTGCTTCCTTACTATTCATTTTTGCTTCTTTCAATAACTCTTTCATATCCTCTCTCATTGCGTATTTTTTCCCTTTTGTTCATTTGTTCCTGTCAAAACAATTGGCTCTTTCACTTCTTCCTTCTGCAAACTAACTGCTTCACTAGCACCTGGAAAACATACTTTTGTCACTTTCTCATTAAGTATGCCTCTTATCATTGAATCTCGATACAATACCTTCTCCTTATTTCTAGTTTCTTGTGCTTTCGTACTTTCCTCATTCACTTTTTCTTTCATTCTCCAAATTGCTGCACCACACGACAATTGTTTCTCCGGTTTCTCTCACTCCCATCTTGTCCTGTGAAGAATGCCATGTAAGCACGCTATTTCACTCTTTACCGACATCTCATCATCCACATTATTTTCAGCCACTCCTTTCATGCTCTCATTTACACTCTCCCTCTTACGACAACTTTCATTCTTGGCAAAAATACGCAAAACATACACTACATCGCAAATTCCCTTGTGCTAAACTCAATGAACAACGAAACCTTGGATGCTTTTTTCTGTACACATCAGTGCCATGAAAAGACACTTTCTAAATGATATCCCATATTAAATTTATGAAACAAATATCTTTACAGTCTCGAGTAAATAAGATGCAATCAAAAATAATTACAAAAATTACTAAATCAATTTTCACTAAATATTCACTAAATCAAAAGATATCAGGATATGTGCAACACCACCACCACCACCACCACTACCACTACTACTACTCTACAGGACTAGCACCACTACTATATAAAACATCTCCAACATATAAAATAATATCAAATATATAAAACAATAGCATGAAATAAAATAAATAAAATAAAAAGTGTAAAACAAGTATAAAAAGATGTATATAATCAAGAGTAAAAAAAAAAATCACAAAAACATACATATAAAAGTTGTAAAAGATTATATACACTACTTTTAATTATTAAAATTAATATATATAGTATGTACATAACCTCTATACAGTAAAGTGAGAAATATTAATGCTCTGTAAAAAAAAAAATACAACAAGAATATTTCATAAAATTGATAAAATCTGTCTGAGTGTATAGGGCTCAAACAGTTCATGAACACGACTAAAAAAGTGATGACTGGGCTAATTGATGAAATGAAGGCAGTTAATTAAAATGTGAATGATAGTTTGGTACCACGCAATTCCTGGATAGGCATGTCACCATCCCTAGTTTTTATCCCTCAATAGGAAGGAGTGTGTAACATGACTATGACATATGCAGAGATGAGCAAAAACAACTTTCTCTTTATGGTCCCTGTAGCGACTAGACTGTGATAATTTAATTTCAAGGCTTGATTTGATAAAATTTGTTGTTGGTCTCTCTCTAGTATGTTATGACTGTCACCGAGATAAAAACTTTTGTCTTATGATCTGTCTGTAATCAGTGTCAGAGAACGGGCAGATTGTGAAAGCTTGAAAAATGAGCTGTAGTATCTGCAGCCTCATTTTTTCTTAATCCCAATGTGGCTTGGGATCCAACAGAAGCACAACTAAGTGTAGCTTCCATAACCGAGAGAGAACATTAGATGAGAGAGAGATGCTCCAGATGTTTCACTAACTCTAGGCTTCTTACTGCTGTAGGAAGCTCTGTTAATTCTGTCTAAATACTGCACATTTGATAGCATTGCAATCTTATGTGGTATTAGGCAAGCTCTATAGCATACAGCTGAACAGTGAAGTTGTTACATTCTAGTGGGATTTGAGCAGATATTATGCTGTCTGGGAAGACAGCAGAAGATCCCACTAATTTTGAATCATCTGTGTAGGCAAGCTCAAAATCAGAGTGTTCCAGACAACAGGAGTGGGTGTAATATTTGTGTAGCTTGCAAAAAGAAAAGCTGCGTAGTGAAATGTATGAAAGCAGCGGTAGCATATTTGATGACATGCATGCAATAAATTGTCTGCTGTAATAACAGAGCTACTAACTTTTATTCACAAAACAAAGGGACATATGGCAGTCTGAAAAGTGTTATACAGATTCTCCCAATGTGGGCCTTTTGATCCTGAATATATGAAAGCGATGAAGTTTGCTGTTGTGGAGTATCTGGGGAGGATACTCCCGGCTTTCTTCTGTGATTCCCTTGGTTACTGTGCAATCATGTTAAACCAGTGTTTAGGAAATGGATACAAAACTAGATATTTTAGGAATTGCAATTGTGGCAGATAGCATAATACACTGTCACATGATTCACTGAACTACTGACAGGAGATGATGTGAACATTGCATTGAATTCTACAAGGGTAGAGGAAGGAGAACTAGTCAGCTGATTTTCTGGCTTGATTTTCTGTATTGCTGCCCACACAGGAACGTAGATATCATGGGATAGTGACTGCCCCCAAATAAGCTGTCATCAGTTTCCCACTTAAACACTGGGAAGAGAGAGGATGAGCAAATAATAATAATAACTAATATTATTATTATTATCTCAAGATTCCCATGGAGTCACACACACAGGTCATTATACCATGTTTTAAATACATTGAATTTCTCTGCAGAAACCACACTCTCAGGCAATACATTCTAATCACTCACAATTCTCCATGCAAAAAAACTTGTTTCTCAGTATCTTGCTCACAACCTGCTTGTACAGCTTTCAGGGATGACCTCTTGTTCTCCATCTACCACCATTTTATGAAAAACCTCTTCAACATTAATCCTATACCAACTCCCTTACGAACTTATACGTATCCATCATATCACCCCATCTTCCTCCTATCTACTAGACTCTGTAAATTGCATCTTCTCAATGTTTCTTCACACTCAACATTTTAGAGACCAGCAACTATCTTAATCAACTGCCTCTGGACCCATTCCAATATCTCTTAAAAGGGTGAAGAGATATTGGAAAGGATCCAATATCTCTTCATCCTTTTAAGTCAATGGCAGTGAATATTCAGGTTAGCAAATGGAAGCTGTTGCTTCATGTCTTTGAGAGGAAGAGATTATTTTTAATCTCTTCTTCTCTGATGTTACTGAGTACACATTCCACAACTCTTTCTTTGATATTAGTTCAAGAGCTACTCCATAGCGTTGGAGGCTTAATGGATTGTATACAGCACTCGGAAAGGATTAAAACTGATTTTAATACTTCCTATATTTCGTATCAGTCATTGAGACATCTTCAGGGATTACAAAGAACTAATGTAACATACATACAAATACCACACAATACTAAGCTAACCACGTGGGTGACTGTAGTGTCCTATTCAGGTGGTGCACCCTCTATGAGTGACTGTAGGTGGCCCAGAATGTAAGATGGAATCTCTAATGATTAATGTTTCCCAAATCTTCGGAAGTTTAATGCAACTGCATTTATTTAGATTTGGCTGATTTCTGAGAGCTGCTGCAGATCAGATTCTAAAAATAATCTTTTTTTAATTTACTGTGGTGGAGCATGGTGGTTTTTTTTTCCAAGAAATACTGTGGGTTGTATCCAAGACATAGTCAGCCAAGCCTGACTGACACTAGTCGTGGTTACAGATATATGATGTTTTCTTCTAAGTGGATGGCTGCTGATCTACCTGTCTGTCCAAAGCATGCCAGCTTACAGGAACAGGGCACTTTATAAACTCCAGGCACTGAGAGAGAGAGAGGAGGGAGCTGATCTTTTGTAGAATGGATAATGGTAGCAAGTTTGCAGTGGGGCTTAATTCCTGAAGATGTCTCAGTGACTGAGACGAAATATAGGAAGTATTAAAATCTGTTTTAATCCTTAACGAGTGCTATATACAATCCATTAAGCCTCCAACATGATGTCCTCACAGCACTTAAGCCTCAACACATGTACTCCATAGTGATGTGTCCATTTAAATTCCCATTAAACGTAAAAGGGGCAACTGCACTATGACATCAATAAGGTTTTTCAGAGAAATATCTGATGCAGGAGGTAAGAAAACTACCAACTAAGAGGCTGATGGCAATTACCACCATCAATTACAAGAGGATATGGTTGCCCACAAGAATGGCAATTCTTCCATGGGAAGGACCATCCCCCATTTCTGTCCTTAAGAATGATGGCAATATTTTATAATGCTAGATCATCTCTGGGCTTCAGGTATGTCTCCTGCAAACAAAAGCAGATTGGTTTATATGAGGTGGGTGTTCAAAAAAAGACCAAACTTTTCAAATAGCATACCAACCAGCATGGAGCATGCTACTGAGCACACCTAGTGGCAGATTTTGACAACAAACTGCCAATTGCCCTGTTCTGCTATGAGCATTAGTCGTCGAGTTACATCCACTGAAGTGAGCATGTACACAAGCTGTTTGTTGGATTAGTGACAAAGAAAGAGCTTGAAGAACAGTGTGCGCACACATGTGTGCGTGTGAAATTTTGCTGCAAACTTGGTAAAAATTTTATAGACATTTCAGTTGCTTAAACAAGCATATAAGGAGGACTGTATGAGCTGAATGCAGTGCTATGAGTGGTTTAAGCATTTTAAAAAGGGCAGAATGTCGGTCAGCACAGTATACTGCCAGGCCTGGACAACCTTCCACTTCAACAGATGACAACCATGTCACAAGTTTGTGCTGTGATTTGTTGAAATCATCATTTTAACTGTCTGAGAAGTTGCTGAAGAAGTGGGCATCAGCATAGGATCTTGCCATCAAATTTTGACTTAAAAATTTGCTCACATGCCACTCCTCATCTGCAGTTATATGGCAAAACATCAGGCATCCATTATGCCCCATCCACCCTATTTTCCAGACTTAGTTCAAGCAGACTTTTCTGTTTCCCAAACTTAAAACCACTTTGAAAGTGGTTTTAATCTCCTCTATTGTTTCCAAAAATAGAGGAGATCCAGGAAAATGCAATAAGAGAACTGCACACATCACAGAAAGTGCATTCCAGAAAGTATTTCAGCAATGAAAGAAACATTGGGAATGGTGTATTACCAGTAAAGGGGAATACTTTGAGGGGCAACAGAGTCTAAAATGTTGTAAAATGAGCAATAAAGTCTTATAGTAAAAGGTCAGTCTTCTTTTTTTTTTTTTCCATACCTGCCTTGTACTTCACAGCAAGAGAGAGAGAGAGAAAATCTTGATGTCATCGATGTTTTAACAGAATCGAATACAATTCCACTATAGAAATATTTGCATAATTTATTTTTGGTGGTATCACCTGGCTTATGATGTTGTGAGATTTTAATTTAATTGGCCTTGGATTTTTTTTTTCTTTTTGGAAAATTAAGGATGGCAATGTCCATCATTTCTTCTTCTTCAGGGAAAATATCCAAGATGTCATCAAACTGGACTCCTGATAGGGCACTAGATATATTAATTGTTTTATTTTCTTGTGAGGGAGCAGATATTTCTGTCTTATCTATTAATGGATCTGGAGGTATGCCCTTAACTTCTCTATCGGCCATGGTAGATGAAATAGTGAGACCAAATCACACTTCTTATCCATGTTATGCAATAGGTTTACAGAATCGTATCCAAATTTTGCTGGATGTCTATAGACATCATGGCCAGTTGGGGTGTTAATTCTCTGCGGCACATGTGCCATTATTTTTTTTAATTGCTTAAATTTTCATTTAAGCAAATTGTTTTTACCATGTCCTTAGGAATCAGCCCACATCAATTTGATGTTTTTTTGATGTTTCTAACAAGACAAGGCAGCAAATCATACCACTGAGGAATGTCATAATTGTGAGGCAAGATTAACATATTCAACTGATACTTTATGTGCAGTTGCTTTCCCAGCATAGGAATATAAAAAGATATACCATATCCAGATATATAAAAAGATATACCACATCCAGATATATAAAAAGATATACCACTTTTGTGGTATACTTCCTTGCCTCCTAATATAGAATGCTCTGCTAGTTTTTATTTTTTGATTTCCCTTTCATCCTTTCACTTTTGACATATTGGGAGTATGTTAGGTGATCTCACAACTGGACAATCTTGGGAGGTTTTGCTCTTACAGTTTTTGTTCTCATACCATATTAGGCATAAATGGCAGAGCCATGACAGGCAGTTTGAGAATGTGCATAATTTTGACATATAAAGCAGTGCAAAGGATTCAAGATGCAGAGCCTAACTCCTCAAGAGTAATTTAAAGTTTTGTGAAGATACCAGCACCATGATTGATATTCCCACAATGAATATTACACAAAGGTGTTGCACTAATTATCTCTGAGTTGTTGTTTCTACAACAACTCAAATGTCCTCTGAATTAGCTTCATCCTGCCAGCCCTTTTGAATGAAGAGGAGCAACATTTTTTCAAGAAGACATTCTTTATTTAAGTGTAATATTAAAAGGTTTATAAAAAGGTCTTTTATAAACCTCTATAAAAGAGGTTTATTGCTACCTCTGATGTTTTTTGTTTCTTGATTTTGTTTTCAGTTAGCATTGCAATAGTTTCTGGACATGGTCAGGACTTGTTGATGCCCCTAATAAACTTGACGATGAAAAATTACACATTTTCAAAGGGAGTTTGTTTCAGCACCAGAGCTCCCCACTGCAGAATCATACATAGATGTCTATTCTCCAGCATGCAATAACTGTGCTCAGGAGTGAATAGCAGAGCTACTCCAGATGTCATACCAGCACCACAGCAAGCTTTGAGTCATGTCACCAGGTCATGGGTAAGGAGAGTTACTGTAACATCATTGACTGTTGAAGGCAGGCCCACTAGCCAGATGATCCTGGCTGGGACCATCCAGGACCTGTCTTGAGGAAGCAGAGGCCAAAATAGCACAAGATTACCAGTATTCCCTCTTTCCAGATTTTCCAGATGTCCATGAATCACAATGCAGGACAAACATTGGCAGCAAGATGCTGAATCCCAGTGATAGTGATCTGAAAGATAAGTTAATAAAAGAGACTCAGGAGAAGTAGAGTGAAGAATACAGAAACACAGAAAAAGAATATGGACAAAAAGAGCTACTATCATTAGGAGGTCTCCCCTCACAACAAACAGGTGCCTCACGTGGGAGGGGGATAAAATACCTCTATAGAGACAGCATGAGTTTGTGAAGGGCAGGGGTCTTGCCATAGTAATTTGCCCACGTTTTTTTTTACAATAAAGTAACAAATGAATTATATAAAAGGAACTACTACACAGGTAATATTAATAGATTAATGGGTAAGTTGTATCCTCTCAATCATATGACAGGATATCACATGGAACTCTGCAGATAACTGCAGCGAATAGTGATACATATGAAGCTGGTGATATGGATACAATGGTAGCTGATGGACTGACATCAAAGAATGTCCATATGGAGGAAATGAATCCATCTGAAGATGGATGACAATTGGTGTACCACAGAGCTCTGTGCTTGAGTTTCTGCCATTTAATTTGCACATCAATGATGTAGTCAATGATTCCATCTCATCTTCTGTTTCACGTTAGGCTCAGTTATTTGTCATGACCAGGTAACATGGCTTTTTCGAAATCTAATACTGCTGATGATAGGGCAGTTAATTACTCCTCTTTATGAAACTACTGAGGAATCTGGTCATCCAGATTCCTCAGGAATGTAGTAGTAAAGAGAATCCAGAGGAACGCAACCAAGATTACAACATTTGTGGAATACTCCCTATGAAGATAAAGTGATTGGCTGTAGGTTACAAATATTGGTTGATAGAAGAAAAAAGATGGAATATGATACAAACATATAAGTTATTAAAGAATTTTATAGGTTTGACACAGAACATTTTTTTCAATACATGAAAAGAAAAGAAAGAGCAATCTTTCCTGGAAATTGCATTAGAGAATAGTTAGCAAGGCTGCAAGGACTAGATTTTTTGATTCAAGGGTGGCAAATGAATGGAACAGTTATGTCACACTTTCACACTTAGATGATGTTCTACTCCTAAACACATCCTAAATTGAATAATAGCCATAATAAATTTGGCATGAAAATCAACCATAAAAATAGGAAACATAGAAAACTTTGGCTGCATTCTGAATGGAGAACCTATAGAACAAGTAAAATATTTCAACTGTTTACTATTAATTATTTACATGAAAGCACAAGGAATGAAAAATACTATTGATTTAGATAAAGCCAAATATTTCAGCCTGAAAATTACAGGCTATCTTTGGTGGCAATGACCAATGATTACAAGGTAGAATGCTAACAATGGATTGATCTGAAACAGAAAGAGCCGTGTGATGTTATACATACAACAGCATGATGGTACAACTGAAAACATGGGTTAATTATCGATTTAAGTAAAAAAAAAAGAAGAAAAAAAAAGAAAAAACTTTGACATGTTAATCTGATAAGACTTTCCCATATTTTAGATAGAGATAGGCAGTCATTCTGATTCAAGTTCAGGCAGTGAAGCAAGGTCCAGCATTCTCTTTAAACAAACACTCAAATTTGTACTAACAACAATGAAGTAAGTGAGTTTCAGACCAAAGAATATTGTGGTGTGTGTGTGTGTCTATTCCGTGTTGAGCTAAGTCGGATTTTTCAGATTTCCTGCAGTAAATATACATTTGATGTTCTTGTATTCTCTTTTCTATTGAGCAGAATTTGCCCGAAGTAGGACAGATGGAAATCACAAGGAACTTGGTATACATCAGGGAGAGACATAGGGGAGAATTTATTTTTTGAAGAGGGAAAACATGTTAATTTATTGATAAACATAAAAGTATCCACTAAATTGTATTTCTTCAGAATTCTGGAAATCTGTTCTGAGATGCCAGAAATGTATGGGATTGGAACTCAACGTACTGTTTTCCTGTTATTTAAGTTAGGTGTAGGAGTAGGAGGACTTGTAGGAGTCAAATAAATGTTGTATAGTCCTTTCTGAGAAGCCATTTAATTTCATATACCATCTGATGTTTAAGAGTTCTTCCTGTAATTGATGTGGAGTAAAACAAATGGTGTTAGCATGTCGAAATAAAGTTTCTATAATTCCTATATTTTACACCATCCTTTAAGAAGGATGGTGTACAGATTTGACTAACTGAGAAAAATTAGGGGAGCGAACAGATGGAATCAATGGCAGAATCATATTAAAATGAAGATATTAGAAAAGAACTTGACATTGTTAGCATTCAAGCATGTGTAAGCAGAGCTAATCTAAGATGGTCAGTTAAACAGAATGGGAGAGGAAAGGTTAGCAAAACAGGTGTTTGGTGCCAAGATAACATGAGAAAAACTCAGAGGAAGACCAAGGTCTAGGTGGATTGATTTAGTCAGCCATGGAATATTGATATGACAATATTGAAGTGCTGACAACTAATAAGCTAATCTAGAGGGAAAATTGTGGACAGGAGATTAATAACAATAATACAGCATGAACACTCCTTGAGGGTACATATTCATTATCATTATCATCAGTAAATTGAATGATGATAATGAATTAACTTCATGTTATCCCCCAAGGATGCTGTGACCATTTTTGACGTCTCAATGAGCCATTAAGAATTTGTGAGGTTTTGTGTAATGAATGGAGTCTACTACAGTCTTCAGTCTATTACAGAATAGCTTGTCTGTCCAAAATACAGAATGTCACATGAGTTTGTCATGTACTACTAGAAGCTTTCAGTTCTTTTCTTTTTAAATCCATAATTTTTATCTATAGTCACTTTATTGTTTTGATGTATTTATTTTTCAATCTTCACTATCATATCTTATTTATTGGTTCAATGTCTACCATATCATTGCTAACTTTATGCTATTTGTGGGCCACTGTCAAATTCGGTCAGTATCATCGTCCTTATGCATTCAAATAAGCTCATCTGAAATCAATATCCTAGTATCCTATAGGAAATTTAAACCAAATGTCTTTCTAACCAAAGGGATTTTTTGTCACTCTTGTCACTTTTGTCAATTATTTGTATTAGAAATTTTTTTTAAAAAAAACACTATTATTATTAGAAATTATACAATGGAAGATGCAATTATTTGGACACATTTGCAGAATGAGTGAGGATCGGAAGATAAAGACATTCATGTTTGGTATTATGGATGGTGTAAACAGAAAAGATAGCCCGTACAGAGAAGGGATAGATGACATAAAAGACTGGTGTGGAATGGGATTACAGAAACTGCAACACTGTGCACTGGACAAAGAAAGGTCAAAGAGGATAGTGAAGGCGGCATCGGACACCAACAGGGACATCATTATCACGAACCATGGGTAGTGTGTCCATGGTTCATGATGATGATGATGAATTAGAAATTTGATTCTTGTCAATAAACAGGATATGACTGATCCAGAATGCTGAATTCTTGTTTTATTGCTGACATGCCCACTAACATTGAGATGCAAAGGGAAAATGGTGAAATTGAATTTGACCAAGTTTGATATTTGTGGCCTTCTTACCAAGCTTCCATGTTATGGTTTGCCTCCTATAAGTGGATTGTCAGTTTCCTCTCGTTGTTCACTGCATGCCTTGGTGGGGCACTGTCAACTCATGTTACTCATTTACAAATTTGTAATGCTCAGATGACTTAATCTTCAAGATCTTCCATTGCCTTAAAACTAATCTTTTTGCCATTCTTGAGTAGATCAATATAATTTAGTGAATTTTAATGCTACTAAAATATAATAATCTTATTTACAAGGAGAAAGACCATTCGTAACTCTCCATCACTGCTGATAACATTCTGCTCACCACCAAGATCAGTTTTCTCTTCTTGACTTTCACATCTAACCTATCCTGCCATACACATCATGTCATAGCCTCTTCAGCTTCTAAAAAGCTTGGTATTATTTTTGTTCTAAACAATATTTCTCTTCTGCTTAACTACTAACACTTTATAAATCCCAAATGAATCCAACTTTAGAATACTATTCTCACATTTGGGATGGTATACCAAAAATTTTTCTTCAGGATGGTTGATTATATCCAGAAACTTATATTACATTTGCAACATGGGTGGACTAAGGATTTTCGGTTGGCGCTTATAATTAATAATAATCTTGGGCCAGCTATCTCTGATTGGCTACTGATGGAGATTGAACTGCCCACTCAGTCTCCAAAAATTGATAGAGCTAAAACAGCCTTGCCTACTTTCTATACTGGAATAAAAGGCATTAGGTGATATATATATATATATATATATATGTGTGTGTGTGTGTGTGTGTGTGTGTGTGTGTGAGAGAAACCTCATGAAGAGGTATAATATTGGAACACGACCTATTCATGAAGTATTAGAGGAACTGAAGCAAAAAATAGTTGTAGCTAAAATAAGAAGATAGTGTATATATCAACTGGAGAATAAAATTCTTAAACTTAGAGCAGACATAAGCAATTTGAAAACCTTAAGGAAAAGAAGCTAAAAAACACGAAAACATGAAATAACCTCATAAAGAGGTATAGTATTGGAACACGACCTATTCATGAAGTATTAGAGGAACTGAAGCAAAAAATAGTTGCAGCTAAAATAAAAAGATACAGTGCATGCATTGAGCAGTACATACAAAATTTGATGTTCCGGGCGAATCAGCACCAATTTTACAAGAAAATTGATAGCCACAGGAATGATAATTTTAATAATAATTTAAAAGAAAATATTAATATAAATTACTGAAATAAGAGCCAACAGGCTTCACTTCGGCGAAGTAAAATTATTCAAAATTAAGTGGATATTGAATACCACATTATTTCTTAGCTGAATAAGAAACTCAAAGATAGGAAATCTAATCTAAGAGTTTCATGCCGAATATAGAAAACTATATAAGGATCGGCGAGTCCAAGCATAAGCCAACACCTGGTAGTGCAATGCTAGGGTGACTCGTAGTAAAGGTGGAGTAAGCTCTGATCACTGTTCTTAGCCAACACCTGGTAGTATTGCACTACCAAGTGTTGGCATATGCTTGGACTCGCCTATCTTTATATAGTTTTCTATATTCGGCACAAAACTCTTAGATTAGATTTCCTATCTTTGAGTTTCTTATTTGGCTAAGAAATAATGTGGTATTCAATATCCACTTAATTTTGAATAAATATAAATACTACAGACAAAGAAAATACACTTTAATTTTGGCAAAGCCTATGGGACAACCCTAAAAGGCACAATAATAAGGCAAAGTGGATTTACACAAAAAGAGACCAACTAAAAATAACAATTGAAATGGTTTCAAAAGCAAGTTAAAACGATAAAAAATTGGTCAACACCCAGGATGGATGAATTACATGGCTACTGGTTGAAATATCTGACAGGCTTACACAAAAGACTTGCTAACAACTTTAACAATGTTTTAGAAGGACAAAGAAGAAGAAGAGTGGCTCACAGCAGGCAAAACGATTTTGATCATAAAAGATAAGGAAAAAGGTCCAAAGCCAGAAAAATTATGAGCAATAACCTGCCTGCCAACAACTTTTAAGCTACTCATAGGAATACTAGTTGACAAAATATACAACTATCTTAAGGCAAATTCTTTTTTCCAATTGAGCAAAAAGGTAGCAGCAAAAATTCAAGAGGCACAAAAGACGAGTTGCTGAGTGACAAAAGATTTTGAAAAATTGCAAACGTAGAAAAACAGCCTTCGTGTGGCTTGGATAGATTATAAAAAAGCATTTGATTCAGTGCCTCATAGTTGGATTTTAAAATGCACAGAACTATTTGGTATTAGTGAAAACGTATAAAAATTCTTGCAAACCAGCATGAAAAATTGTAAAACAATGTTGGGCCTGAATAGAGAAGAAATTGGGGAGGTAAACATAAAAAGGAGTATTTTTCAAGGAGGCTCATTATCTCCTTTATTGTTTATCTTGTCATTGATCCTCTTAACTAGAATTTTAAATAAAACTGCTCATGATTACCAACATGTGCAAAAAAGTGCAAAGCTATCTCACCTTTTATGCATGGACGATCTGAAGCTGTACGCAAAATCAAAAAATGAACTTGGATCATTGCTTAATACTGTGCACATATTTAGTCAAGATATATCAATGGATTTTGGATTAGAAATGTGCAATTATTGAAATAACAAGAGGAAAGTTTGAAGACCTGAACGAAATCGAGTTGCTCAATGGTGAAAAAATCAAGGCAATAAAATTTGAAGATAGCTACAAATATTTGGTAATTTTAGAAGCATCAGAAATTCTGCACAATAAGATCAAAGAAAAAACTAGAGCAGAATACATAAGGCAGCTAACAGCTAAGAAACTCCTTAAGTCAATTCTTAACACTGGAAATTTGATAAAAACAATTAACACCTGGGCCATATCTGTTCTGAGATATTTAGCAAGCATTATTGAATGGATCCAGCAAGAGGTGGAGAATTTAGACTGAAAAACTCAAAAATTAATGACAATGCACCATGCCCTCAATCCTTGCAGTGACACTGATAGGCTCTATCTATCAAGGCAAAAAAGGAGGCAGAGGATTATTACAAGTAAAGCAAGTTGATGAAGAAGAAAAACAAAATCTGAATGATTCTGCAGCAAAACACAGAAACATTTCTAATTGAGATAAAGAAAGAGGGTTTATTTAAACCCATGGAAACAAAATGGAGTACAAGACCAACCAAGCAGAGAGCCGTGAGAAAGCGAGAACCGAAAGATGAAAAAATAAGGCATTGCATGGAAACTACCTTCACAAGCATACAAAACAGCAACTTGACCTGGCAATGGTTGAGAAATGGAGCACATCAATCATCATGTCATCTTCCTTACACCCTCTTTTACCTTGCAGTGTCGAGGGTCCATTGATCATCGGACCTCACTCCGTTTACAGGATAAGGTGGTCAGCCTTATGCCCCGGTGTATCCTATGGCCTGTAGTGTTGAGTTCTCAAGGCCAGTTTGCCTGCTTTATGGGATGAAAAACCCCAGAATAAACTGGGGAAAAAACCCTGCTGTCCAGGCCCAAGACTGGCTAACTTGGTTATGGCTGAGGAAGATCCTTCAGCTCCTCACGTCACTGATGGGAATCGAACCTAGGACATTCCCCAGGCATATGGTTGCGAAGTGCATAGCCACTTGGCTAACCGCACGGACAAAATGGAGCACTAAAGGAAGAAAGAAAGAAACATAGTCACTAATCTTTGAAGCACAAGAACAACTATTAAAACTAATGTTATGAAGACAAAAATACAAAAAATTCAAGAAGACGGTAAATCCAGATTATGCAAAGAGAATGAAGAAACGGTACACCACATTATAAGTGGGTGCAGCAAAATCGCACAAGCTGAGTACCATAAAAAGCATGATAATGTAGCTAAGATAATTCACTGGCATTTATGTAAAAAAAAATACAGGTTTAAGGTATCTAAAGACTATTGGAAGCATAAAGTTGACCAAAAGGTAATTGAGAATGAAAAAGCTAAAATACTCTGGGATTTCAAAATCCAGACTGACAACAGCTTGGAATGTAATGCACCTGATATAACAGTGGTTGAAAAAGGTGAAAACAAGAGTGTTCAGTTTATCGAAATATCAGTACCAGGAGATAGCTGAATTGATAAAAAAGAAACAGAAAATTACAGTGTCACAAGTTCAAGTTGAAGTTAAACGAACTTGGTAAAAGAAAACAAAAGTTGTTCCCATAATAATAGGTGCTTTAGACGCCATCCCCAAAACACTGAAAAAACATCTAGAAGCACTCGAGTTAGATGGATTAAAAACCGCGCAGTTGCAAAAGGCTGCGCTGTATGGCATAGTATTCATATTCAGAATTTCCACAATTCATAGGCCCTTGGGTAGAGATTAAATTAGTGGAATATAACCAGCCTTTTACTTAAGGCTGAGGAAGCAAATCAAGCTTGGATGAGTATTATATATAAATATATATATAAATTGTTATTTTTTACATAATCCAGAAACCTTATTCTAAAAACTATATATGGAACTATTTTCAAGCCTCCAATAAGTGGGAATGGTGGTTTCACACAATGTTGTACCAAAAAATTCATCTCCTAAATAAAGACAACAAACATCCATACTCATGGGAATCGAACCTGCAGCTTGTTGGTCGAAGAGCATATACACTAACCACATCCAACCAACCAGCCCAGCAAATACTAAATGCAGTAGCAAAGAAAAATAAAGGAAAGACCTGCCAATTTATCAAAATGAAAAAATTATAAATATGAGATGATTGAACTGAACAAATAATGAAAAAACAAAAATACCACAAAAAAATACCATGCTGGTGTTACTACACTTTTAAAAGTATAGTAACACCAGCATATCCCCTGTCAGGTAATGGTAATTTGGGAGAAGTTATAATATTTATTTAAACAAGGAAAATTATAAAGTATTTATTTTTATCATTTACATTATAATAAATTACAAACACGTGAAACAGTTTTTTAATTATGTTTCACGTGTTTGCTCAAATTTAACTTCCACTACATGGAAGTTAAATTTGAGCAATAAACAAAAAGATGAACAAAGATTCATAGCAGCTGAAATTAAATTTATGAGAGAAATACAGCGAAATATACCCTATTTGATCATAAAAGAAAGAAAGAAAGAATGACAGAATCAAACCAAGAACCAGTAATAGAGAAAATAAATATAAATACAACTGGATAAAGCATGGTAAAAAGAATGCAAACAGAAAAAATGTCCAAACTGGTCCCAACTTAAACCATCCAGAAAAGGAGAAGAGACCAAGTTATCCATTGAAGAGACTTAACAATGGCTTCTGAGGCTGTGACCAGCTCTAAATCCTTGAAATGCATAATGATAATGAAGATAAAATCTTTCTTCTAGTTGAATTTATTTCAATGTTATCATAAACTGTCAACTGCTAAATGCTAGACATAACTTTCTTAAAAAGGATGGGATACACAAATTGACCTGTAAGCATTAATGTTTTGCATAATGATTATTACAAAATATGAAATTGAACTGATCTTTTATTCAGAATTATTTTTTTCAATATCAAGTTATCTTCTGTCTTAATTTTATGAAGACTATCCATTATATTAATGAAATAATGTTTCTGGTAAATGCCTATTTTGGCCATTATTTTGTTAACAAAGCAAAATATTCAGATGAATCATATCTATTATAACTAAGTGAAAGAAAAAGATGTAATTTTATAGCTTTTAATTTTATCTATTTTGATTTCTAAAGAACAGCGCCTTCAAATGATAGACTGACTAGCAAGTCTTGTCAACCAAGTGGCTAAGTGATCTAAGGTGCTAGTTCACCAGTCTCTTCAGAAGCAAAGGTTCATCGACTCCCACATTTAAGCACCTCTGTGGAATTAGTAGGGAGAAAAAATGATGGTATGTGCTCCCTTCAAATGGAAAAGACCTAAGTTTGATTCTTCTCATCATAAGAACAATCTTTACATGGACTTTTTCAACAGAAGTATGCAGATCCCACATGGAGAAGCAGAGTTTCTTCATCCAGAAACTCCAGTTTTTCACCCACACAAAATAAGCATATCAGCCAGAGAACAAGCACACTAAATAGACAAAAATGTAATACTGTAGGTAACAGAGGTATAGTGAAAAGACTGGATTATGCAGTATACACTGCAGATTAAGTAGTGCAAGACTGGCTTCTCATGATGAATTCTTCAACTCTATGGATGTGTCATGTAGTAATAATAATCTGACTTCACACTGGCTTTACAATTGTATAGTGAGCTTTACACTGACTTTACAATTGTATAGTGAGCACACTCACTTTTTCTTTTGCTTCAAGATCTCTCCCCCCCCCCCTCCCTCCCCATTCTTACATCCAAGGATGGGTTCAGCCCTCTGGTTAGTGGTTAAAAGGCATTTTTAATGATCAGCTTATCATTCTCTGATGCATCCCCTAAGGATAGAGTGTTAGGTCTGTAGAAATGTAAGTTCATGGGGAAAAACCTGTCATAAGAAAAAAACTCAATTTACCATGAGAAAAATTCACAAATTAACTCATCTTCAGTTCAAATATTGAAAGCACTTATTAAGATTCTTTATATTCTAGATGGGATTTGAACTCAGATCTTTCTAATCAAAGGGTATCACTGTTAGATATATGAAGAGCTAAAGGCTTCAATTCGGCAATCACTGTTATTTACTGAGTTATGGAGACTCCTCAAAAAATAATGAAAATGAAATAAACACTTTTTTTTGCCTCCACAGCAGAATTATCTAACATGTTTATCTGAGAAATATAGACATTTACATAAGCAGAAAAGAACTTTTTAGCTAAAACAGAAAGATTTTTATTTTGATGTAGAGATTACTTTTCAATTATTATTTTTATCATCAAACCCCAAAGGAATCAAAAGATTCATTGTGGGAGGTCCACCCTCACCCACACAGTTCATTAAAATATGCCTGAAACTCATTCACTATTCTGTTTCTGCACTAAACACACTTCAGGCAATGCATCCATTCTTCAATTACTCCCCATGCAAAAAATCTTCTCACTCCCTTCCTCACACCCCTTTATGCAGAGTCTCCAGTAATGGCCTCTTGTTCAACCCATTCTCTCATTCTAAAAAATCTCTTCCACAATGCAGTTATAACCCCTTACCAAAACTTATGTGGAACAAAAATTATACCCCCCCCACACACACACACTTCCTCCTGCTCCTATCCACAAGCCTCTGCAAACTAAATTTTACATTTCTTCGCTCTTTCTTCATACTCAACATTTCACAGATTGGAAACCTCCTCCATTTACAGTCCATTGTTTCTGAACCCATTTAAACACATCCTCATGAAAATCAGGTGACCAAATATGTGCAGAGTATCCACATGCAGCCTAAATGCATGGAAACTATGACCCATTATTCTTACAATGCATCCCTTAAATTACATAAATAAATAATCTGTTACATAAATGATGACTACATTGACTTTATTAATATATTCAACAAGTGCAAGAAAAAATTAGAAATTCCTGTGAAACAAAAAAAAAAGAGAGAACGACTCTCACCTCAAACTCTAGAACTACTGAAAAAGAGAAAAGAACTGAAGAAATCTGAAGAAAATTTTCTAGAATACAAAATTATCTGTAAATTACTAAGGAAAAGAATTCCAGAAGACTACAAAGCTTTCAGGATACAAAAATTAAGAGAAACAGTGCTGGCAAAAACCAGCCTGAAAAAAATGGAGAAAGACTTAAATTTTAAACAGTCAAACTCCATCTGCTTTCCAGGATCAAAATGGAGAAAAACATACTAATAGAAAAAGGATAGAAGAAATTGTGCAGAATTTTTATAATGATCTCTATGCAACTAAGTGCCAAGTTTCAGAACCTATCATTCCAAAACCAAGCAATATACCAGATGTACTTCCAGAAGAAATAGAACATGCCCTTAAGAAAATAAGTCAAGGAAAACCCTCAGGACTTGATCATGTTAAGGCTGAAGAAATCCAACAAGGTGGACCAATTATTTGCAAAGCCTTGGCTGCCAGATTCACGTAGTACGTCAAAGAAAGAATGATTCCAGAGGAATGGAAAACCTCAAAAACCATACTTCTATTCGAAAAAGGGAACAAGGAAGACAAAAAAAACTATCTTCCAATCTGTCTACTCTCTCTCTCTCTCATAAATATAAGATCATGAACAGAGTAATACTGAACAGAATCCAAATCACTCTAGAAGACAACTCCAGCAGAGAGCAGGCAGGATTCAGAAGGGGCTTCTCCACAATAGATCATATCCAGGTCATTTCACAACTAACAGAAAAATGCAGAGAATACCGAATCCCTCTATGTTTCCTCTTTATTGATTTTAAAAAAGCATTTGATACCAAAGAACACAATGCAGTCATCAGTGCCTTACTGGAAATAAATGTGGATCCTACTTATATCCACATGATAAAAGAAATTAACAAAAATCAGACCACACAAATAACCCTATTTGATCATCAATCATCATCATCATCAAATTCCTGCCATGTACCCTCAAGGGGTGTACAGGATATGATAGTACTACATGAAAAAATTACATTATTACTAACTTCCTATCTACAATTTTCCTCCAAATCAGTCTGTTACTTGTCAAGACTCCTACATTATCAGATCTTATATTTCTATCATCTAAGGCACTTTGTACCGTATCAATCCACCTATATCTTGGTCTTCCTCTGGGTCGTTTTCCTGCCAACCTGGTAGAGAACACTTGTTTTGCTAATCTTTTCTCTCCCATTCTATTTAAGTGACCATACCAGAGATTAGCTCTGCTAACGCATTCCTGGATGCTGGCAATGTCAAGTTCTTTCCTAATATCCTCGTTTTTAATATGATATTGCCATTGATGCCATCTGTTCATGCCTCTAATCTTTCTAAGGACTCTCATATCTGTGGTCTCTAGTCTTTGGTCAAGTGTTTTACTTCTGACCCAGCACTCAGATCCATAAGTTAAAACCGGTTTGAACACTGTCTTGTATATAGCTAATTTAGTGTTCCGACTAATTTCTCTCTTATTCCATATGAATTTATTCAATTGACTTCCCACCATAACAGCTTTGCTGATTCTGTTGTCTATTTCCATATTTAATTTACCATCTTCACCAAAAATCGTGCCCAAGTAGCTGAAATGCTTTACTTGTTCCAGAGGTTCTATATTCACAACACAGTTGACATTCTCAATGATTCTGCCTATTTTCATTGTCTTTGTCTTTTTATTGCTGACCTTCATACCATATCTATTACAACAGCTATTCAATTTAGTCAGAGAATCTTACAGACTTGTAGCGGATTTATTTAGAAGTATAACATCATCTGCATAAAGCAAAGAGCTGACATTAACATCTCCAATTTTGATATTATGTTTAATACCACTTTCCTTCATAATGTGATCCATATAGATAATGAATAACAGAGGGGATAATGTACATCCTTGTCTGACACCAGATTTAACATTAAACCATCTTCCTGTACTTCCTTCAATTCTAACTGCTGACTTACAACTCAAATAAAGACTAAGTATTGCTTGATATAATGCCCAATTGACACCATATAACTGCAGCGTATTGAATAGATTCTCTCTTGGCACCTTGTCATATGTATGCCTTTTCCAAATCAACAAAACTTAAATACAGATCTTTGTTATATTCCCATGCTTTCTCGACTATTTGTCACAAAGTGAAGATCTGATCCTGACAGCCTCTATTTGGCCTGAATCCAGCTTGTTCTTCACCCAGCTTTTCTTCCACAATTCTTTTCAACTGTTTCTCAATTATACTTGCATAGATCTTGCCAGGAACACTCAGTAGGGAAATACCTCTGTAATTCTCACATTCAGTTTTATTTCCCTTTTTATATATGGGTACTATGAGAGCTCTACTCCAATCATCAGGAATTCGTCCCTCTGTCCAGGCTTTCTGAACTATGCAGTGCAGCCACTGTAAGACTTTTATACCACCATACTTCAGCATTTCTGGTCGAATATCATCTACTCCTGCTGCCCTTCCACATTTCAAGCCTTTGATGGCTTTTTCCACTTCAAGTATGGATATGTATTCCTGACTGCATGCCTGGTCAGTGCTTTTTACCACTGTGCTGTCATCACTGCTTGTTTCATTTAGCAGTTTTTCAAAGTAATTTCTCCATACTTCAAGGATATCTTTTTCTTCTGTTTTCATGTCACCTTTATCATCTCTAACTCCTTTTACAGCACTCTTTCCTCCATTCCTAAGCTTCTTCAACAACCTCCAGAATATTTTGCCACCTTCTTGATATTTATTTTCTATATTCTTGCCAAAGTCCTCCCATGACTTTTGTTTAGCTAGTTTTACACAGTGTTTAGCATTCTTGCATTTGTCTCTATATTCTCTAAGAGCACTAGCTGACTTATCTGCCAGGAACTTTTGATAAGCTTTCTTCTTTTCCTTCACTGCCTCTTTAACTTCCTGTGTCCACCAGGGAGTTCTGATTTTTTTATCCTTGCAGACAACCTCACCACATGCCTCTCTGGCAGAATCAATCAATGTTTTCTTCAGAGTTTGCCACTGAATCTCCAAGGTTTGATTCCTGTTCTCAAACTCTTTCATTTTTTTTTCAATAATCTTTCTGTATTTTAGTGTACAGTTCACATCTGAGAGCTGCTCAACTTTTATTCACTTTAAAACTTTCTTAGATGTTATTCTTTTCAATATGAAATTCAATTTTATCCTGCTCAAGACTAAATAGTCATCACTTCCAATTTCAAATCCTCTGTACACTCTAGTGTCCTGCACCAGGGAGAAAACATCACTATCAACAATAACATAGTCAATGAGACTTTTCTTATTCCTTGCCTCTTCTCTCCATGTGAATATGTGCACATTTTTATGTTGGAACATGGTGTTAGTAATAACCAGTCCATGTCCTTAGCAGAAATCCAACAGATATTTGCCATTATTATTAGCTTTGCTCTTTTCTCCAAATTTTCTCAAAATATTTTTGTATGTCTCACAATCATTTCCTACTCTGCTATTTAGATCCCCAACAAGGACCAACTTTTCATTTTTCATTGTGTCAGTTGCTTTTTCTAAAGCCTAAAAAAATTCCTCCACGTCTACCTTAGTAGAACCTTCTGTGGGACCATAGGCACAAATAAGTCTCATTGTCCAGTTCCCCATTCTCATATTTGCCCACATTACTCTACTTGAGACTGACTGCCATTCAAGAAGAGCCTCATATTTTGTGTTCAATACTATGGCTACTCCTTCTTTTCCTTGATTGTCATTGCCTGAATATAACATTTTGTATGTATTGCTCAGAAAGATCTCACCAGTTTTGGTCTTTTTTGTTTCAGCCACTCCTATTATGTCGATCTGGTACTTATTTAATTCCTCAGCTAGCTCCATTTCTTTGCCATTTAGGCTTATTACATTCCGATCTTTAACTCTGGTGATGTTGAGTTGGGGTTTGTTTTCAGGTTTGTTCCAGTAGCTGACTTTTCGCTGTTTGCCCTGGTTCCCTGGCGAAAACAACGGGGACTTGTTTAACCGGGCGATGCCCCAGCCGGCATGAAATTTTGTCATGTTGTATCATCACCCTATTTGATCAACCTATAAATATAGATATAAAGAAAGGGGTCCGCCAAGGCGATGTGATCTCCCCAAATCTATTTACCAGCACTTTAGAATACATTCTGAAAAAAATAGACCTAAACAGAGGAATAAGCATTGATGGTGAAAAAAAGCTACAAATTCTTATGTTTGCCAATGATCTAGTACTGATATCCCACAACCCAAAAGACGTAGAAGAAATGGGTGAAAAAGTATACACAAACAGCAGTAAGATAGGCTTAGAAATGAATCTAGAAAAAACAAAATGGATCAAAAACATCTACGCAAGTGACAGTCTCCTATGTATTGATAACATCCCTATAGAACAAGTTGACTCATACAAGTACTTAGGACAAGCAATAAAAATGAATAATGATTTATCTGAAGAACTAGCAAAAAGAAAGAAAGCTGCATGGCTATCATTCAACAGACTAAAAGAAACACTTACTGATCCAAATCTTGACATCTCTCCGAAGGCAAAACTATTTAATAGTGATATTCTGCCATCACTCACATATGCATCAGAAACATGGAATATGACAAGAAAAGAAGAAGAGACTCTCAGAATAACTCAGCATGCAATAGAATGCAGGATTTGTAACATTAGTAGAATGGAACATGTTAGAAATACGGAACTAAGAAAGAGATCAGGCATAAAAGATGTGGTAACTGCAGTATATGAAAGCAAGATGAGATGGGCAGGTCACATAGCCAGACTCAGGGATAACAGAGGGATATATAGAATACTCAACTGGCAACCAAGAATAAAGAGAAAACCAGGAAGACCACCTACAAGACGGAAAGACCCACTAGTGAAATCTATGGGTATAACATGGAAGAGAGAGGCTCAAGATCGAGATTGTTGGAGGCATCTTTGTGACCTGCACTCATTGAGAAATCCTGAGTGAAACACGGGTCCATCAAGGTAATCCCTTAAATTTTCCTAAGATATCAATATCCCTGTTGGTCCAATCAAGTCCATTCAAGATAAGACAGTTATAAAGTATTAACTAGAAACATTAGTTAACATAACTTCTCGGGGGGGCCCCTGTAACCCCTAGAGAGCGCATTCCCTGGGTGGCGGATAGGGGAGCCCACCATGTGTGTGTGTGTGTGTGCGCGCACGTGCGTGCATGTGTGTGCGAGCGCGCGCGCGCGCGCGTGTGTGTGTGTGTGTGTGCGTGTGTGTGTGTGTGCATGCGTGCATATATGGTGGGATGGTCCGAATATACTGAATAAGGACTCGTGGACCAACAGGGCAATAAGGGGCAATCATCTTAATTGTAAGGGAAGCAGCACTCCCATGGACCCCTAGCTGGATCTATCCTCTCCTTCTACTACTTTGAGGAAGATCCATTTACTTTAATCTTTCCTATAAGGCCTTATCAGTCAACTCTTTTTATTTTATGACCCCCTATGCTATTAGAGTACTCGAGGGCCATGGAGTCTTTTCATTTCTAGCCTTATAACTATGCCCTCTCTATAAATCTTACTATAATTCCTCTATAATCTACTCTTTCTCCCTTCAATATACCCTATTCCTCCTATGGGTTTAAATTCGGAAGAAGGCTAGTTCAGAAGCCTTAAGGTAGCAGCCCTACCACTGAACTATTCCATCGTCAGGCTAGTCCCCTGACATGGAGAACATAATTCTACTAGTAAGCTGACAGAAAAAGATAACCGGATTGAATCTATAGGAAACGACTCTGGAATGAAAAAGGTAAAACAAAAATGGAAACCACAAAATATAATATACATAGCAAACTGGAATGTAAGAGGAATAGCATATAAAGAAATAGAATTAGACCAACTATTAAATGAAAGAAATTTTAAAATAGCAGTAATAACTGAAACAAAAAAGAAATTAAAAGGGACCATGAGAACTGAAAATTTTAATGTGATATACAGTGGAGTTGACAGAGACCAAAGAGCACAAGCAGGAGTCATGATTTGGATTCATAACTCCCTTTCAAAACAGTTAAAACATTATAAATTATGGAATGAAAGAATAATAGAAGCTAGAATAAAAATAGATAGAGGCTATTTAACAATAATTGGTTTATATGCCCCAGAAGAGGGAAGAGAACAAGATAATATTGATTTTTATAATCAGCTACAAAACATATATAATAAAATAAATAAAAATGATTACATAATTTTAGCAGGAGACTTAAATGAAAGAATTGGAAACACGAAAATCAATAATAATATAGGAATACATGGAGAACACACTCTAAACAGAAATGGAAAAAAATTGATTGACTTTGTAGTTTATAATAAACTAAAAATAATGAATTCCTTCTATAAACATAAAGACATGCATAAATATACTTGGGCAGCAAGAGGATGGAAATCAATATTAGATTACTTCATATTAAATGAAAAGACATCAAAATTTTCACTAGATGTTAGAGTTCACAGAGGATATGAAATAAGCAGTGACCACTTCCTTGTTAAAATAAAATTAAGATTACCACCTAAATGGACACAAGTAACAAGAACAGAAAGAAAAATTGAAACATTTGTTTATAAAACTAGACTATTGAATGACACAAATGTACAATGGCTATATGAACAAAGAATTAACCAGTACCTAGACAAAATAAAACAAAATGAAGAAATAGAAATAGAATGGCTTAATATAAAAACGATACTAAATGCAGTAGCAAATGAAAGCTTAGGAAAGACCAAAAAATTCAATAAAAGGAAAAACACTGAAGATCTGGGATGATACAATGAAAGAAATAATCAAAAAGAAAAAAAAATCCTATGACAAATGGTTAAGCAGTAAAAGATTAGAAGATGAAATAGAATATAAAAGAATAAGAGCCACAGCTAAAAGAGAAGTCAGAAAAAGACATAGAGAATCACGGAACAAATTTGTTTCTAATTTAGAACATGATTTATATAAAATAAGACCCTACGTATATAAAATTTTGAAACACTTAAATGCAGATACCAAAGAAAACATAAAATTAAACACTGAATTGAAATTAGAAGAATTTCTAAATTACTACACAGAATTGTGGACAGACAAACATTTTAAAAAAGACAATTGGCAAACAATTAATGAAAATGAAAAGGAAATAACTAAAGAAGAATTAGAAATCAGCCTGAAAGAAACAAGAAACAGAAAATCACCTGGAGAAGATAAACTAGGTTCAGAACTATATAAATACACAGGAACAAGATTCAAAGAAAGACTCTTATTATTTTTAAATAAAATTTATTCAACTGGTATCCCACTAATAGAATGAAAAAAAGCAATTGTGATTCCTATCTTTAAAAAAGGTAATAGAGATGACCCTAAAAACTACAGAGGTATCAGTATACTAAATTCCTGTTACAAAACATATAGCAGAATTTTAAATAGCAAACTAATGAAATATTCCAAAAACTTTATTTTAGAAGTACAGAATGGATTTAGAAAAGGACGATCATGTATAGACCCGGCCTTTTGCCTAAAATTAATAATAGAGAAAAGAAGAGAATACAATTTAGAAACACATATTGCATTTATTGACTTTGAAAAAGCATTTGACAAAGTTAAAAGAAGCATATTATTTAACATATTAAAAGAAAGACAAATACCAAATAATATTCTAAAAGCTATCACAAGTATATATGAAAATAATCAAATACAAATAAGATTAAATCACGAGCTATCATATAACAGCGATAAACCAAGGGGTCCGACAGGGATGTCCCCTCTCAGCAACTCTTTTTAATATCTACTTAAATGAAATAATAATAAAATGGAATAAAAATTTACATCAAGGAATTAAACTTTCTTCTACAGTAAACTTAAACACTCTCCTCTTTGCCAACAACCAAATAATAATTACAAATTCTGAAGATAAACTACAGAAAGCTATTTTAGATCTAAATGAGATATCCAAAGATTACAGTATGATAATATCAACAGAAAAATCAAAAAATATGACCTTTAAAGGACAAGATCCAGCAAGAACAAAAAATAGTAATAGATAACAAGATTTTAGAACAGGTAAATTCATTTAATTACCTAGGCTGTATGATCACATATGAAAATGAAAAAGATATAAACGTAAAAATTGCAAAATATTTAAAAATAACAGGTGTAATTAACTCTATATTTAAACCAAACCTAGTTCAAAAACAAACCAGACTAAAAGTATAAAATACATTAGCCCTACCAGTCTTAATGTATGGAAGCAAAATCTGGACAATAAAACAAAAAGACAAACAAAGATTAACAACAGCAGAAATGAAGTTTATGAGAAAAACTGCAAAGTATACCCTATTTGATCACAAAAGAAGCAAAGAAATTATGAAAGAATTAAATCAAGAACCAGTAACAGAAAAAATTAAAAAATATAAACATAAATGGATGGAACACGTTCAAAGAATGAAAACAGAAAGATTACCAAAACAAGCCTTAAAGTACAAGCCATTAGGAAAAATAAAACCAGGATGTTCTCTTAAACGATTCAACGATGACTTCTAAGGCCAGAACAGGCCATGCTAGGCCTAAATCCTTGATATGCATGATGATGATGAGTTAACATAAGAAAGTAGCACAAATAACCAAATCAATAACAGTGAAGAATCCCTTCCTAAGTTTATTCTGAGAAGTAAATTTTATAATAAATTTAGAGTTGGCTGGATGAATAATCAAGTTAAGAAAGAAAAAAAAAATCTTATAAGCACTCATTATCTACTAAAGACTTCCATGCTCACAGGATTATAATCAAATCCACAGTCTGTTCATCGGAGCGATGAAATCCACTCAGCCAACCAAACCAGCAAATTGATTGATAAGGATGGAGTCAGAGTTTATCATCCCTATCTCTATCGTCTTGAGGGAAAACAGATGTATGTCAGGTTAATCAATACATTTTTAATAATCTTTAATTCAAAGTTGACACTGAGAATAGAACTTTCTGAGAGGAGATTGGAGGATTATCAAATCGATAAAAATGGTTCATCACCCTTATGAACTGGAAGGTCTATTAATGGATAAAGGCTAATTACCCTTATACTCTAAGGGTAATTAGCCTTTATGGATCACTTATTAACCAGAATAAAGCACAGTATCATTAAGTAGTGATCAATTATGACAAATCTATTTACTTGTCCACTAGTTCCCAACCTTTTTTGGATCATGCCCCACCTCAACACCTCAAGGATTTTGATGCCCCCGCCCCCCTCTAGCATAATAAAACATAAATCAAATTCGATTCGGGAAAATAAAATCCAACTTAATGTGATCCTTGAGCTTGATGTCTGCTGCAAAGAGTTTTTATTTGAGGTACTACCACTGTGTTGCCAGCTTTTTTTCTAAGAAAGTCAGGGTCGCAACATCGATAATTTATTGCCAACAATGGTGATTTTTTTGACTATATCGGTGATGAGGCGACAAATGCAACATCATTTTCTAATTGCTCCCCAAAATATTCAAATTGTCCCCCTGTGGGGCATACACACCATGTTGGAAAACTCTGCCTTAGAGAATGGACTAGTCTATACTTCTCTACCTCATAAGGTGGAGAATTGGTCCTAGCAGACAGAGTAATGGAAAAATTAATTACGAATCATATCCAAGAAATCCAAGGATATGATTCCTTGGATATGGATCACTTATTAACCAGAATAAAGCACATCATCATAAAGGAGAGATCAATTATGACAAATCAATTTGACAAATGTTTACTTTTTACTAATAGATCATAAAGAAAATAGTTTATGGTAATGGCTATGATACGATATATTCGAATTCAGCAAATTTTGATAAGCTTCCACATATGCTTGCCTATTTTGCATACCTGTCCCCAGCTACTGGACTTGGATTCAAATTGCACTGTGAGCATGGAAGTTTTTAAAAGTCATCATCCTGGCTGGCTGAGTGGTTAACATATCTGCTTTGCAAACCACAGGCTGCAGGAATGCTCAGATCCTACTGCAAGTATGGATGTTTGTGATTGTCTTTAGGTGGGAGATGAATTTGATTGTCCAATGTGAGACCACTGCACACCACTTACTGAAGGCCTGATATACTTAAAAAAAAGTTCTAGATTTCATCTGTAGAGCAGGGTTTTCAGATTATGTTAAAAAAAATCATCATCATCGTTGTCTAAACAATTTAGGTATAGGCTTTTTATGTCCTGTTCCTGCTCTGCAGATGAAGTTGATCTTTCCACCTTAATCTTGGACGTCCACAGTCTCTTCATCCTGTAGGTTTGTATTTATATGCTAATTTGGGAATCCTATTGTTATTCAAAAAAAACATTTTATAGAGTTTTAAATTTTATAAAAAATTCGAGAAATTTTACAATTACAGACAAAGCTCTAAAGAAAAAAAATCATAAAATAAATAAAAATAGAAAAAAAATCTTTGGCCCACCCATGACACCAATGTATTATATTGTCTGCTGCGGGTGGTGGTCACATGAAAAAAAAAATGCACAGTGAGACCACCACTCTGCATATTACAGGCCTGAAGTAGCTCGAAAAAAAAAAAAAAATCCATGTTTGAGTTTTAAAGGAAGACTCCCTGATATTTAATCATTAGCCCATCCATGGTAACAAACTATTGCTTTATGGCTTTTTGTGCATGAGAAGTATATAAAAAAAATAAAATAAAATAAGACCTACTAAGTAAATGCACAAATTCATGCTATGCTTGCCCAAATGTAAATACATTTAGCTTTTGATCAGCAGCACTTGCATCCTGACAAAAGTCAACACTGCTATCACCACATTACACAAAAAAGTTTTTGGAAATACTCAATCCAGAACTGTGGTCTATTCTAATCTACATATCTTAAAATGTTTCTAGTAAAGAATTTGAAAAAATTAAGAATCACCATCTGAAAAAAATCTGCAGTGCTTCAACAGCAGAGCTGTTGCTGGTCGCCACTACAACAAGAATGCATAATAGTAAATCTACCATTGCAAACACTCCCAGAGTTAGTTGTGATATAATTTCCCCATTGCACCCAAAAAAGCACTGTTTTTTAAAAATATGACCAGCATAGAACATGGTATCATGAACTTTATTCTTGTTGAGAGGCTTATACGCTGGTTAAACATGATAACTAATATTTAAGGAATTGACAGCGTATACTAGAAATATAGATTAAATAAACTTTAATTTATACTTTCCGATATTTCGGCGAATGTCACGTTGCCATCTTCTTGGGAACTAAGACACGTGCACACAAGTACTAATAACAGCAAATGAGACTAAAGCTAGGAAGCTAGCGTTTTCCTAAAGTCCTGATGGTGCCCCCTGGCGGGCTATATTGGTAGTTCTTGGCCTTTGGGCTGAAGTTCTTCTGATAAACGTTTCCCAAATTTGGGGCAGTCTCATACATCCAAATTTGTTGAGGTTTGGCATGTTCCTAAGGGCCGAGGCTGATTCCATGAATAGTCTTTCATACTTGAACTTGCTGCGGTGTATTATTGTGGTTTTCTTCCATCTTATTCTGTGGCGAGTATCCAGAGCATGGTCTGCAAGCCCAGAGTGGCTGTACTGGTGAAATCGGATGTAATCCTTGTGTTCTGAGATTCTGATATTTGCTGTCCTGCCTGTTTGGCCAAAGTAGGACAGTTTACAGCTGCAAAGGACCTGGTATACACCAAGTAGGTCTAGGGGAAGTGGTTGGTCTTTGGTGGAGCGGATAAGGGATGCCAGTTTTCTATGTGGTCTGTAACAAGTGGTCAAGTCATGTTTTTTTAAGATTTTATTGATTTTTTCCGAGGTGCCTCGGATGTAGGGAATGGTGATGGATTTAGAGTAATCTTTATTGTGAAGGGGAGGGGTGGTGGGTTGTGGATAACTGGGTTAAGTATTTTTTGGATTTTTTGGAGGGGATAGCCATTGGCTGAGAAAGTGTCACGGATGTGATTTAGTTCAGTGGTTAGGGCTTGATCATTAGAACAGATTATTTTTGCCCTGTTGAATAATGTTTTAATAACTCCATATTGTTGTGAGGGGGGGGGGATTGTTGGTGAATGTATCTGCCTGTATGGGTGGGTTTTCTATAAACTGAGAAAACCAAGGTGCCATCAGGTTGGTGGGTGACTAGTGTGTCTAGGAAGGGGAGGTTATTGTTTTCCTCTTTTTCCAGGGTGAATTTGATTCTAGGGTGTTGGTTGTTTAAGTGTGTTAGGAAGGAGAGGAGTGAATCAGGGCCATGTGGCCAAATAACGAAGACATCATCAACGTAGCAAAGCCATATGGTAGGTTTTTGTGGGGTTGAGTTTAAGGCTTTCTCTTCAAACGTCTCCATGAAGAAGTTGGCCAAGGGTGGGGAAAGTGGTGAACCCATGGCTGTCCCCTCTATCTGTTTGTAGAATTTTTCCTGCCAAACGAAATAGCCTGAGTTCATTGTAAACTGAAATAGGGCTGAGATATCGGGAGGAAATTTAGCTTGGATTAGCTCTAAGGTTTCTTTGAGGGGGACATTCGTGAATAGGGAGGAGACATCAAAACTGACCATTATGTCATTATGTTGGAGTGTAAGGTTTTCTATACTGGCTTTGAAGTGGGCTGAGTTTTTTTATGTGTGATGGTGTATTGCCAGTATAGTGTGAGAGCGCTTTGGCTAAATGCTTGGCTAGTTTGTAAGTGGGGGAATCAATGCCATCCACTATGGGACGTAATGGCACATTTTCTTTGTGTATTTTTGGGAGCCCATATATGCGGGGGGGGGGGGTCTAGAGTTATAGGGTTTTAGTCTGTTGGTAATCTCCACAGGCCAAGAAGTGACCTTCTTAAGGAGCCTATGGAGTTTTCTAATTTGTGAGTTGGTGGGATTGTAATCAATGGGGAGGTAAGTGGAACGATCTAATAATAAAGCCTTGAACTTACCTGTGTAGTCTTTAAGATTGAGTACCACAGTGGCGTTCCCCTTATCTGCTTTGGTGATCACTATTTTTTTGTTTCTCTTCAATTCTTGTAGTGCCTTGTATTCACTAATGGATATGTTGGATTTTGGAGGTTTTGCTTTATTGAGAACACAGGCTACATCCAATCTAATATCGTTGGCGATGTGGTTTGGAAGTTGGCGAATTCCGCGTTCAATTTGGATCATTAATTCGAATACAGACCAATATGGTCTATACCCGTAATTAGCATTATGATGATGATCATTAAGGTCTTTGAGAAATTCATAATAGTCAGAATTCAGATATAAGTGGATAGATATATCCATTCTATGGGGTATGATACTTTGCAAGTGCATATCATCCAGGTGGAGATAATGCAATAACTAATGTGACAGGGAATCAACATAAGAACAGAGATAGATGAACTGGAGGTCTTTATGCAATGTGAACATGGCTATTACATTGAGTAGGATATTAACTTGTGTGTTATTAAGCACAAGATATTTGGCATTGTTATTAATTATTTAAGTCTAAGCACTGACTAAAACAAACAAGGCCATTTATTTTAAGTCTCAGCAAAGGAAAAGTTTCAAGGGGAAAGAAAAGTCAAGATTGCCTCATTACATGATGAAAAAAGGCAGAAGCATTAGCAGGTCATCTCTACCTATAGGAGTTGCCAAATGGTGTGCCACCCTTTTTTAATAAATTACTCTGGATTTAGAGAAAGATGTTGAACGTTTATTTTTCACTTGGTTAGAGTATAATAAATTTAGTTTAATCCTTTATCCAAGTGTGCGCAAACAAAGTTTTCGCCTGAAAGTATCTTCAGGACTGTGGTAAGGTTGTACAACACCAGGACACTCCTTGCAAAGGTGGAGCAAGCTACCAACACTCCTATCTCAGTATCTCCCATAATGCAAAACACATCTCCTTGCGCTTCCCTTAATGCATAACATTAGACATATCTGCAAGGAGATGTGTTTTGCATTATGGGAGATACTGAGATAGGAGTTTTGGTGGCTTGCTCCACCTTTGCAAGGAGTGCCCTGGTGTTGTACCACCTTACCCCAGTCCTGAAGATACTTTCAGGTGCAAACTTTGTTTGCTCACACTTGGATAAAGGATTAAACTAAATTTATTGCCTCATTACATAAAAAATGTGCTAGAACAGAGGTAGCAAATTACAGACCAGTTAATATCTTAGGAGTGGTGGTTAAGATATTAGAAAAGCTGGTTAAAGGCAGAATTCAGATATGGGTAGACAGGAATATGATAATCTATAAGGCATAGCATGGCTTTTTGAAGAAGAGATCTTGTTTTAGTGATTTACTCACTGTCTATAACAAAGTGATGTTTAGCTGGATAAAGGAAATGACTACACTGTGAGAGTGCTAGATTTTACAAAAAGTATTCAATAGGACTTCACACAGAACTTTATTATTTAAGTGGGAGGAAATGGGTACAGCCATGAAGCTGATAATATGAATAACTAGATGGCTGATAGGCAGCCAGAGGGTAGTATATGGTGGAGGTGGATCAAAAAGAAGGCATATGTACTTGGCCATAGCTGTTCAATTTATAAATTAACGATATTGGGAATGATGCGATGGAGGAATCTCCAGTTGTTTGTCAAAGATGCCAAATGTAGACAAAAAAATTACGGATGATATAGAGGTTCAAAAGAATTTGAACAGATCAATAGTGTAAACAAAGAATAATGGTTACCAGTCAAAATGACAAGTAAGATTCTATGTTTTGGGATAAAGAGATTGCAAGCTGTATACTACATTGATAGGATTGCACCAAAACTGGTGAAGCTAGGGATCTGGGAAGGTGAACTAGGAGTTGAAGTTCTGGGGGGCATATTGTAAAAGTGGGCAAAATACCTTAAAGGATCACTTGGATGTTAAAAAACAAAGAAAGTTATTATTCCTTTATAAAACATAAGGCTCTTCAAAATGCTTTGATATTTACAGCAATCTGGTTTCTATTGGAGAAGCAGAAGTGATGAATAGAGGCAAGTGACCAAAATGGTAACTAGTTTGTGGAGTGCTGTCTATGAGGACAGACCAAATGTCTGTGTGTTAGAAAGTTAGATTCCAGGTGGAAATAGGGGAATATGATAGAAAAATAAAAATCACAAAAAGGTTTCATAGAGTCAATGCTAAAGAAATTTTTCAATAAATGACTGAATGGAAGAGAACATAAAGTAACCCCAGGTTACTTTTATTGCCTGAAGGCAATAAAAAAAAAAGTGCGATTCCCTGTCATACTTAAACATAATTCCATCAGTAATTATGTTTAAGGAGAGCGAATACAATAGACACTGTATCTAGTGCGGGATTTCACCTCCACCAGGAGTATAGATGAGAAACACTCATGACTTTGTTAAGGGAAGGAATATTATTATTATTAGTAATCATCGTAATAATAATAGCAGTATGTACCCCAAAAAAGTCATGGAGAGAAGCTAACTTGCTCAAAACACACATCACCTATGATAATACTCTAACTCTTTCACAGACAATGCACTCACCACTCCCACTATCAATCCATTCAACTCATTGATCATTGCTTAAGAAAATCAATCTAGCTCTCGTGCCCTTTATAAATTCTCTTACTTCAACAGCTGATTCCTTCACTCCTACCATATACGAAAGATTTCATCTACTCCTATCCTATAAAATTCTTCACAAGTTTATATTTATCTATCATGTCCCCTCCCCTCTCCTCCAACTAACCACTGGCATTTGTAATTTATGTTCCCTTAATCTCTCTCTCTCTCTCTCTCTCTCTCTCTCCCCTTATATAGGTAACAATCCATTCCATTTTAACCTTCACAAGATTAAAATGGAATGGATGCAACAACAGCCTTAGATGATAGTGTTGCTCTCAGCATAACTGTTAACTTCTGTATCTTTCCATTGTTTTCTTATACTTGAGTAAAGGATAAGATAAGTTTTCTTATACTTGAGTAAAGGATAAGCTCATTTGCACCCCCCCCCCCAAAGAAATCAGATCTGAGTACAGTGGTCCATGAGATTGTATGAAGGCCTTGTAAAGGAACACAATAGTATCCTTATCCTCATGTTGGTGTCATTCTTGGAATCTCTGTTATCTTCTGTCATTTTTTCCACTTTACAATGTGATTTCTGAGCTTCAACTCCCAATCTGCCATCAATGACAGATCCCTTGCTTTGTCAGTTTCTTGAAGCAAAATCCAGTCAATATAATATGCATTCAAGAATCTTTTCAAACCAAGATGAATAGCTTTGCATTTTTTTTTAATGCAGCTCCCTCCAGAAAAGCTTTTAAAAACCTACAGTACATTTATATCATGGGTGGGCTAAGATATAGTCCTGAAACCATGCTCTATAGACCCATTTCAGGCCTCCAATAAGCAGTGCAGTGGTGTTACACCAGGCAATGAAATTCATCTTTCCACCTAAAGACAATCACAAACATTCATGTCCATGAAGGAATTCAAACCCACAGCTTATTGGGTGAATATGCTAACCACTCAGTCAATCAGGCTGGGAACATTCAACTTCCATCAATTATCATTTGCTTATTAGCACCATCCTATTCAGATTATCTTACAAATAACTAATATCAGAATGATTTACCATCTTACCTAACTTAGCATAAAAAAAAAAAAAAAAAAAAAAAAAAAAAAAAAAAAAAAACCTATATATATATATATATACTTTTAAGTCTTTTCAATATCATTATACAGACTGAATTGGAATTGATCCAAGGACAGGACCTTGCAGCACTCCATTAATCATTTGCAATTTCATTAGGTTCTATCCTTCAATACACTATTTGTGGTGCCTATCAATCAACCATTCTCTTATCCATATTATTTCTAGTTTACTTCCCCTTCCCTTTATGATCCAGTGTACTTATTAAATGCCTCTTTAATGAAGCCCAGTAATATATTATTATTATTATTACATGACAACCTTCAGGGAGTCCAAAGACTCATCGAAGGAGGACACCTCCCTCGATGAGTCTTTGGACTCTCTAAATTCAAAAACTCTTACCAACTTCACAAAGACTTTAACTATCATCATCATCATACGTATCAAGGATTTAGCCCTAGCATGGCCTGTTCCAGCATTAGAAGTCATCGTTGAATCGTTTAAGAGGACGTCCTGGTTTTCTTTTTCCTAATGGCTTGTACTTTAAGGCTTGTTTTGGTAATCTTTCTGTTTTCATTCTTTGAACGTGTTCCATCCATTTATGTTTATATTTTTTAATTTTTTCTATTACTGGTTCTTGATTTAATTCTTTCATAATATCTTCATTTCTTTTGTGATCAAATAGGGTATACTTTGCAGTTTTTCTCATAAACTTCATTTCTGCTGTTGTTAATCTTTAACTAAAATTACTAAAATATTTAACTAAAGTGTAAGACTTTAACTAAAATTCCAGAAATAATGATTGGTCTATAGTTCACCTTTTTGATCTATTTTGATACCACCCTTGAAGAACGGGATCATTCTGTTCTCTCTCTCTCTCTCTCTCTCTCTCTTTCTCCATTCCTTCAGGTTCTTCTTGCTTATATTGAGACTCAAACTAAACAATCTGATCAAAGAGGGATTACCAGTTTGCCTGCACATTCTCTTAATACATGTAAAATCTCATTCATTTTGATAGATTTATTTTCTCCAAGATTTTGAAGTGATTCCTCTAGTACTACAAAATTTTATACTCTTATACGAGGGTGGTCTGAAAAGTTCTAAGCCTAACGATGAAAAAACAAATTTATAATTTCAAAATTATTTTTATTTTTCAACATAATCTCCCTTAAGACTAATACATTTATTCCAGCAATGCTCCAGTGCAATTATCCCATCCCTGTAGTGGTTCTCAGTAAGATCTGCAAAATACCCCCTCTACAGCTACAATCACTTCTTGATCCGAAGGAAAACACTGACCAGCAAGGAAGATTTTAGTTTTGGGAAGAGACAGAAGTCAGAGGGAGCCAAATCTGGGGAACAGGGTGGATGCTCCAATAATTCATAGTGCAGATCCCTTAATTTTCCCATTATCAAAACATCTTTGTGGGCAGGTGCATTGTCCTGATGAAAGATGATTTTTTTCTTCTCCAAACCAAGTCTTTTCTCACGAATTTTCATCTAGTCTGATTAAAATATTGGAATAACATTCCCTGGTAATTGTTTTACCCTTTTCAAGATAATTAATAAACAGAATGCCTTTAGATACCCAAAACACTGATGCCATGATCTTTCCTGCTGATGGAACTGACTTTGTCTTCTTTGGCACTGAACAACTGGCTTCTGTCCACTGTTTTGACAGCTGTTTGGATTTGGAATCCAAGTCTCATCCATAGTAATAAATCGATGCAAAATCAGTTTTATTCTTGTTAAAATGCTCCAAGCATTGTTCAGAGATTTTCATGCGAGTGCGTTTTTAATCTTCAGTGAGCAAGCGCAGCACCCATCTTGTGCAAATCATTTGCAATTCTTCATGCAAAATATATTCTATACGTTATTTTGAAATGCCTATAGTCTCAGCAATTTCACGCACTTTGACTTGCTGGTCATCAAATACTATATCATGCACTTGATCAATGATTTCTGGTGTTGTTACATTTTTTGGATGTCCTTCATGTGAATCATCTTCAAGGCTGGTACGGCCATGTTTAAACTCGGCAGCCCATTTCTTAATTGTCAATGAAAATGAAGGAGAAGAGTGCCCGTAAGCTTTTATGAACTTCGAATGAATTTCTTTTGGCATTAAACTTTCTTTTTACAAAGAATTTTATAACTGCATGATACTCAATTTTATCCATTTCAAGGGATACAGACAACACTTTTGCTTCAGACAGCTGTATAAAACAAACTACTTGATAGAATGACTTGCAATTTCACATGGATGCTTATGACAGATGTACCAACTTAGAAAAAAAAAATCTTGCCAATAGTGTTGCCATCTATGGTCGAGGCCGAGAATGTTTCACACCACCTTCATACTTCTGATCTTCCGATTTGGTTTCATAACAGCATCTTGATCTTGCCCAGATGATAGATCCTATCAAAATGGTTATTCAATAGTTCAACAATTTTACTGCAACTGTCACCCAATTAACATCTGCATTTAATAATATTATTCTTCCACAGTCAGTCTTTACTTTACTTGCCACTAATAAGTATCTCTTGACTTTTTCATGTACTGCTGATGTCTTTCACTTCAATATCTAGCAACACGGGAATCCTCAAGCTGTCCCTTAGCTATTTAAATATTTTTCTATACATTTTAACATATACCCCTTCTTAACAGGAAACTCCATGCTCCTGGCCACCTCCAATGTAAGCAAAATGTGGATTCATAAACTTAAGGCAAGATAGTTACTTCTTTAACAAGTACATCCTCAGGAGCTATAATCATATCTAATATCATCTATCCTTCAGTTCTCCTCTTGTTACAAGTGGCATAAGATAAACACTCCTCAATAATGGCATGAATTCTCTCTTTCTTTCTTTCTATGTGTGCTTTGTTTGCTGAATCTATGTCTCTATAATTAAAATCACCTGATGATTACTCATTTTTCACCAACCAAGATAATTTGCCAACATATTTCTCAATTGCTCATCTTCTAGTAACAAGCAAACTATATATTTCATCCTATTAGTTGCTATATCTCTCCCACTATATAGCTTTAGCTCTGTGTATCTACCACTTCTATTACCATTCTCATTCTTGATCAATATCCCTGAATTACTCAAGTCCTCCACTCTCTCATTAGTAATATTCCTTTTTATCCCCTTCTTATTTGAAAATACTGTATTCCTCACATTCTTTTCCTGTAAATATATCCTTATCTATCAACAACTTTTGCTATCTGTTAAATCACTCTTCCACCCTTGTTCAGATAATTCTGGTCAGTGAAAGGTATAACTATCAACTTCCATGCATCCCATATGAGTCTATTTTATTCACCACATTTATTTGTAATTCAGTGTTCATCCCTCTTGGTCTGCTTATGCAATTGTCTTATCCATGCAATACACAATTCCACAAAACTCGGGTTCAATTCCACAACACTACACCACAAATTCACCTCTTAGAGCATTTGTCCCAATTATACATTTGCTAACATGTATACCTGTTCTCATATTTTCATCCTAACAACATTAGTTTTCCTTACTCTTCACATCTGGTCTCTCTTCATTAAAACACTTAACCCCAAACAATTCAAATACAGGTTACCTTTTATATAAATCCTTTTACCTCACTAAGGAATATATTGGTTCTTTTCCTGTTCCTCCTATATGTACTTGAGTACATATAGAAGAAACAGAATTTGAGAGAATGAAACTGAGAATTAGAGTATCACAGGACTGTGTTCTTGGGTTGCTACTGTTTATTTTGTGTTAATGATATTGAGAGGACTCTAATGAGAAAATATTCAGCTGTTTGCTGATGATGAAAAAGTTGGGAAGAAGGATAAAGAAAATGGCTCTAAAATGATATCTCTTCAGGAAAATAATCTAATGATGTGGAAAGAGAACAATGATTAGCATTCCAATACTGATGAATGCAATGTTTTTTTTTTTGGATTGGAAACATTGTACACCATGTGTTATACTGGCAGATCTTCACTGCAATCAACTAACCAGGAGGGATAAGGAAACTATTTTTTATCCCTACTTGTTACAACAATGCAACCACTTCAGGGTACTGTGCAGATTAAGTCACCTGAGTTTTTAGGGATGGGATGGAGAAAGAGACTGAGAGATCCAGACACAGGTATTGAAATTTTGAGAACAGATTAAGGTAATGTAAGTTTTATAATTAGGTGGAAAATGTAAAGATAAATCCTACAGATTTACTCTTTTTTTCATATGAAAAAAAAAATCACTATGTTTTTTTTTTAATTGAAAATTGTTTTTCTGAACTGTAAACACTACATATAAATGGAATTTGATTTCATAACAACTTAAAAAAGAGATACTTACTGAATGTCAATGATTTTACTGTTGGAGCTACACTGGGATTTTAAACGAGTCTTTGAAACTTTATACTTTGAGTTCTTTCCAACTTTAGGAGAAAATCTAGTAGAAGTTGGTACATGACCATTTGTCAGAGATGCAACACTTGGCATAATACCACTTGGAACCATAGCACCCATTAATGATAACGTTCTCTCTTTTATAAGCCTTATTTCAAAGAAAAAGGAAATCCTCAGTTCATTCAAAATCGAGGTTAAGTTGAATATAAAAACGTCAGGATGATGAAAACCGAAATGTGAACTATGATACCATCTACTTTGCCCTAAAAATAAAATATTCCAAATTTTAGATAGTTTCTCCAAAAAATGGAAATATTTCTCTCTAAGATCTATATATTACTTATCAAAATTAAATGCATTTTTGAAAATTATGGAGACAGCTACTGTGTTTGAATAAAAACTTTAGTTTAATATAACTAAAATCTACATTCGACGTTTCGACCTTTATGTCAAGGTCATCTTCTGGAGCATACAACTGTATACAGAAAACAAGCTACACTACAATCAAACTGGTTTGTTAAAGACACTGACCAACCGCTACAACGATTGTTGGCCTGACCTCTGGTGGAAAAAAAAAATATACATCAATGCTAGAGTCCTATTATTAGTGTTATATATATATATATATATATATATATATATTTTTTTTTTTTTCCCCACCAGAGGTCAGGTGGGAAAAAAAAATATACATCAACGCTAGAGTCCTATTATTAGTGTTATATATATAAATATATATTTTTTTTTCCCCACCAGAGGTCAGGCCAACAATTGTTGTAGCAGGTGGTCAATGTCTTTAACAACCCAGTTTGATTGTAGTGTAGCTTGTTTTCTGTATATAGTTGTATGCTCCAGAAGATGACCTTGACATAAAGGTCGAAACGTCGAATGTAGATTTTAGTTATATTAAACTAAAGTTTTTATTCAAACACAGTAGTTGTCTCCATAATTTTCAAAAATGCATTCGGATCACCATGTAAGCTTAAAAGAAAGAATATCATAATTAAACATGCATTTCTTTTATAAAGTTTCAACAGAATATGAAAAATATATTTAAAGTATTATGGAATATTAATCATAAATAACAAGTTAGGACTGTGCCCACTACCACATTAAACAATATAATACAGTTGCAGTTTTGGTCCCTGTTGTTTTATAAGTAATTATTCAAGTGATGATCTACATTGATTTTTTAAGTAAATACAGATTTCCAAAGCAAACGAATGGGGACGCGGTTATTGGCACAAGAAGAGCAAAGAACATACTGTGCTGTAACAAAGGTTACAACAATATATAAATAGTCAAAGATAAATTAGTAAATAATGTGTATGTACAAAAATTAAGTTAAGCAATGCAGTATCTACATATAAATAAAATTACAGTCAAATGTGTTTGTACAAATTAATTCTTTGTTAAAGTTTAAAAACATCATGCAATTTGCAATAACATTTGTCTGAGTGTGTGTAACTTGGCTAGATAAGTAAAAATTTCATTCCTCTCTCTCTCTTGTAAAGTATTGACACTCCATCAGAATATGACAAATAATATGAGGTGTGTTGCATTTTTCACACACGGGAGGGGGGGGGGTGATCAGCCTTCAGTAAATAAGAATGTGTAAGATAACTGTTGACCTATGCAGAGCCTAACAAAAACAACTTCCTCTCTTCTCTTTCAATGTTGACTAGAATGCCGATGCTTAATTTTCCTTTATTCCAATGTGGGTGGGAATCCAGCATAACCAAACATCAAAATTAAAGATTTTCATTTTGTACAACAGGTGTAACACTTCACACAGCACTGGATGTGAATTATAAATAGGAGAGAAAATAGCCTGGAAAGAGCTCAATGATCCATTTTTTGATAGCAGTTTTCTTTTATATGCACAAGTACGAGCTGAATGGCATGAAACTCTGGTGAATAATTACTACCATCAGGTGGGATGTGGTTGGAGATAGTAATGTCAGGAAACCAGTAATGTCATAAAATTACAGCAAAGGTTACAGCAATACACAAGGTCAAAGATTACAGCAGTACATAAAATGTCAAAGATAAATTAGTAAATAATATGCACACAGTGTGCCCATTAAGTAATGAGAAAACAATTATTATATCAAAACAAAGAACTATATTTGGAATTGTCAATTACACAGATTTAAAATAATCTCCCTCCAACTCCACACAATGCTTATATCTATCGTACAGGTTTGAAGGAATAGTGGAAGTCCTCAATGGGGAACCTCCTCCAGTCTCTAAGTCACACCACGTCGGATGTCCTCAATATCACTGAAACACTCCCTTTCAAGGCACACTTCATCTTTGAGAAGAGGAAAAAGTCTGTGGGAGCCACATCTGGGAAACGGTGGGGGGGGGGGGGGTTCAATCACACAGATCGACTTCAAAGCCAGACAAGGTGCACAGTGCATGGGCAACAGAAACCAATTAATAATACTGACCATTCACTGTGGTGCCCTCAGGAACAAATTTGTGGTGGATAATAATTCCAGCAGCATCAAAAAAACAGTGACTATTGTCTTGACACATAATTTTTGCAACCTGACTTTCTTCTGTTGGGGAGAAACCATTCCATGCACAGGCATTTCATGTCCAGATCAAACTGAAGATGCCAACTTTCATCACCAGTGACAATTCTTTGCAACACATTATGATCTTTATCGACTGCAAGGATGAATTTTGACAACATGTGACCTGGTGTTTTTCTCCCT
Organism: Typopeltis vanoorti; assembly: GCF_054136105.1. Classification (NCBI taxonomy): domain Eukaryota; kingdom Metazoa; phylum Arthropoda; class Arachnida; order Uropygi; family Thelyphonidae; genus Typopeltis; species Typopeltis vanoorti. The sequence goes on along the minus strand of NC_143550.1, from coordinate 62,416,230 downwards.
TTCTCTCTCTTCATGTGTCAACATGTGCGGTACAAACCTCAAACAAATCTTCCTCTTATGCAATTTCTTCCCAAGATTAATCTGGCCATTTCCTTACCAACACCAACCTGGGCTACTCACTGTACAACCTGTACAGTGAGTAGCCCAGTGGTTATTCACCTGTCATGGACAAAAATTTTCCCAGCTTTCATCACATTTTCATTTGTTCTGTCTGGCTGTCAACAGCAGGGTTCATCCTCCTGACACTCCTTTCTTTAAACATTGAAAACCAACAAAACACCTGTGCATAGCTGAGAGTCATCACCACAAACTTTTTTTAGGTCTTGGTACACTCACTTCTTTAGCAGTTTTCCTAATTTAAGTAAAATTTTATCACAGCTCTTTGCTCCATGATGCAACTTCTGACATGCTCCACTTCACACACTCTTACTTCAACAATGGCCACATGAAAACTGCTGTGTCACCTGACTTGAGAGTTGCACCTGCAATCACAACACATTCTAGCAGTCAAAACTATAAACACATATTACTTTTATTCAAAGAGCTGTCCTGTAAAAAATCAATCTCATTATGTAATGGACACATTGCATATGTACAAAAATTAAGTACCTCTGTAGCACAATTGGGAGAACAATGGTATATTGCATCCTTCGACTGGAAAAGGCCCGAGTTCAAATCTTGTCATTACGAGATGAATCTTTATATGGACTTTTTCATTTGAGGGTGAGTTAACTGATTTCATACAGAGGTGGCAGGGTTTTATCTCCCAGAAACTTAGGTTTGTCATCCTGCATACAGGCAAATCAGCCTTCAGAACACATGCAATTTACAGACAAAAAATGCTGTTGTTGTTGGTGGTGGTGATGGCTGGCAGATGGTAATAATGGTAGTTGTGTATAGTAGGAGAATAAGTAGTAGGGAGACAGACAGGGCTGTCGTCAGATTAGATCATGCCCTGAGGCAAACAATTAAATATCACCCCTGAAGGATTATAAGACAAAAATATAAGAAAATCTTCAATTGCTATTTTGTTTTTATTATGAGAGAAACATTAATGCAAAACGATTACTAAATGTAGAAAGTTTTTTACCTTGGGTATACTATATGTTAAAGATACCATGCAATTTTATAAATAAACTTGGTTTTTAATCCTTTTTCCCAAGTAAGCAAACAGACAAGTAAGTCAAGTTTGTGCCTGAACATAGTTCAGGTCTCAGGCAAATCGTGGCAAAGGCGGAGTAAGATTTGATCACTTTCCTTAGTATTTCCCCTAATAATGCATAGTATCATACATCTCTGCAAGGAGATGTGATTTGCATTAGGGGAAATACTAAGGAAAGTGATCAGATCTTACTCCACCTTTACCACGAGTTGCCTGAGACCTGAACTATGTTCAGGCGCAAACTTGACTTACTTGTCTGTTTGCTTACTTGGGAAAAACGATTAAAAACCCAGTTTATTTATAAAATTGCTTGGTATCTTTAACAATATTAATTAAATGTTTGCTCTACGGGGATATCGCACAAAAAAACTGCTTATAAGCGCTTCTAAATTTAAATGATAAGCTATATCCGCCTCTATCGATATAGTTGCTAGACCAAACAGTCATTCTTGAGTCATTGCTGGTCGCAAATAATTTTTAATCAGTTTAAGCTTGGAAAAACTTCTTTCCGCACTTGCTATGCTAACAGGAATTGTTGGCTTGTTAGCATAGTGATGGCGCCTACCACAATATGGCTGAACAAGCGCCCTTATTAAGCCATGCCGTGAGGCAGGCTGCCTCTATGCTGTACCCTGTCGACAGTACTGGAGACAGATCTGTGTAGCAGAGTGGAGTAGAGTGCCCTCCTGTAATGAGTCCTTGGATTGCTTGGAGGCATCATGCAATAATAATAATAACAACAAACAGCAGCACAGCCAACAAAGATCTCTGATCTTTATTATCATCATAGAGGAGCAAGAGATCTGAATGGGCTGCTCTGTGTGCATTAAACAACTGCAGGTAGACAGATAGATGATAGAGTATGAGACTTCTGTAGTTGACAAAGTGAGAGGATACAGGATGGAGTGCAAACCTGACATGGAGAGATGATGTTATGTTTGTGTAGGCAATGTTGTCAACATTCATGCTAATAGCTTGCATAGTCTCTTTAACATGTATACTAAAAGGATGTATAACAGACTGATGTATGTGATATTGAGCTTCCTAATGCAGAGTCCAGTGGGGGGGGGGGGGATGAATAATAATTCAAAATAACACTTACCACAAAATTTAATATAACCATAAAAACATCTGTGAGTTTGGAGTCATAATAAGCTTATTTATTCAAATATTCCTGTATCTTGCCTTGCCTCAATTTTTTGTCTCAAAATGGTGTAATGCTGGAATAATTCTAGTATAGTAACATGATAATCCAATCCCAAATAAATATTTATCAATGTTATTTGATAAACTTTATAGTAGTATGATGATATCAAAAGGATGCCAGATAGGACAAAAAAGTATTTGACTGTCTCCTCCAGATAGAAGGAAAGTATGGGAATCCTCAAGTAACTTGGAGAGGAGGAACAATACAAGTCATGAGAAATTATGACCTATACGTGGATAGGGAAACTTCACACCCAGTACAAAATCATGTGGCTTCGATTTAATTTTTAATTTCACATGAACCTTAATGTTTTAGGCTACTGCTGGTTTAGATGTTTAAACGAGCAATAACCTTAAAAACATTAAAGTTATTCCATGTGAAATCATCCAATTAAAAGTTAAACTGAAGCTGCATAATTGTGTATTTTGATGAAAGTGGATTATTTAGTTGCCTATTTGTTATTATAGATGGAAGAAAATCTATGTGTTTTTTTTTTTTTTTCAAAATAAAAAAACCTTACTAATTACTCAAACAGCATATGCTTATTATTTCTTGTTTAAATTTTATTGAATAGGTTGGTGATGTGCCTTTTATAGGTTAGGCTTCTGTCCAGGCTCACTCCAAGGTATTTTGGGTCAGGCTCATGTTTTACCATCTTGTCACAGAAAGAATGGTTGAGGTGTCAATTTGCCTTTGCATTATTTGGTTGGAATGCTCTGGGCACAGTTTTTGTTGGGTTTGGCTTCAGGTACCACTGCTTAAAGTACTGCTTAATCTCCAGGATGTTCAGGTCTGTGATCAAGGTTGTTTCCAGGTTGGCAAAGGAGGTAGACTGGTGTAGGATAGTGAGATCATTGGTGTATACATATTTGCTTGAGCTGGTATGTGGTAAGTCAGACATGCAGATGTTAAATAGTAAAGGGGATAACACAATGTCCTGTGGAAAACCGTTGTGGAGGAAGAGCTTCATAGAATAAACGCCACTAGACAACATAATAAATAGCTTCAGCTATTTATTATGTTGTTATTATGTTGCACAATATATTTATTATATTGCGCTGGGTTTCCAACCAGTATTATTATTATCATATGACACCTCCAAGGAGTCCAAGGACTCGTCAAGGGAGGGCACTCTACTCTACAGCTCCCTGCTTCCACCACTTAATCTACTATACCATCTACACAAAACATCATCTACTGCTCACCACCACTAGTATTTTTTGTGTATGTGTGTGTGATTTCACAGCCAATTTGTCTGTATGCAGGATGAAAAACCTGAGTTTCCTGGAGGAAAAAACCTGCTAACTCACCTTCACTTGAAAACCACCAATTTTTTTCAAATGAAACAATTGGGTTTCAACTGTTGTGGAAAAAACTCAATAACTGTTTGTAAGTTATTGGAAGCAACTTTATCAAATTGTAACTGATAAAGGAAATAATGTCTTATCATAGCACCCTTTAGGGCCAGATAAAAGGAAGTTAATCCAAAGAAGTCACTAGATGCAGTCTTAGAATGACTGCATCTAGTGACTCCCAGAATTGGGAACACGTAGTATTTTGTCTATTTTATAGGGTTTGCAGATTTTGACTAAAAAGGTGTAGCAAATATAACAGATGAGTAGAAGGGCTTATGTGTTGGCAGTTCGTGTCGAATTTTTTTTTTTTTAACTCAAGCAGCACAAGAAAAAAATCATGAAATCCTCCAGAATCATAGTATAACAGGCTGACCACAACTACATTAGGATTGCACTGTTAACTTTTCATCAGTAGCCATAATGGAAGAAACTCTAAATTTATTAAGTCAAGGTCATTACTTTGCCATTACACCTAGGCAAGTTCCAAAAGTGGAAATAATAGAATCAGTTGAACTAATATCCAATAACATTAATTTAGATGTAGCTAACATCCTAACCAAATCTAAATCTCCAAAAAGCAATATTCCACTAAAAGAAACCACAACCTTAAAAGAGCTATACTGTAACAAGAGTACTGTGATAACTAAAGCAGGTATAGGTAATGCTATTATGATAACAAATCAAAGAGAACATGATAGCAAAATGCACAATCTTCTACTTACAAATTCATACTGTGATCCTCATAATACACTAAATAATAAAGTTTGTAAATTACTGAAAGAAGTCAATTCTTGCTCCAAAGAAACTGTTAATAAACTCAAGACTGTCGATGTACAGTCACCCAGAATATAAGGAGCACCAAAAATACACAAACCAGATACGTTCTTCCCCTCTCACTGTGCCTAGTTGTTAACAGTATAAATGGTCCTACATACAAGCTTGTTTAACATATGGTTAAATCACTAGTCCCCTTCCTCTCACAGGTAACTCTTCATCCTTTGTAAAAAAAATTCATTCACTTAAAAAGCACATTAAAAAAAAAACATATCCCAAAAATTCAGACAATAATTAGCTTCAATATTACTTCACTATTTACTAATACCATTAAAACTGAGACCCTTGATTTGATAAAGTTCTCATTTCCCATAGAGATGTTCATGTTAGTGCAAGTCAGAAACTGTTTTTGGAATCAACAGCTGAGCTTTAAAACATTTCCCAAGCTTCAACAAGTATGGATCAATATGTAAAGTAAATAAGTAAAAATCAATTTACCAAAAATCTAGGCGACAGCCATTTTAACATCAAAATAATGATTATTAACCTCTCTCTCTCTCTCTTCACCCATCTAATTGGCACCATCTAAAGAGATGGTGCCAATTAGGACTTCAGTTTTCTCCATTGCAATTTTAAACTGTTCCCACTATTAGCCAATTGTTGCAGTTGTTTACAGTGACAAATTGTTTTGTGCCATGAAGATGGTGGGTACAAAACCAGCAAAATATCAGCAACTATTTTTTCTTAATGTTTGTTCCCACCCACGAAAGATTATTAGCAAACCTATAATAGACTTGTACCATGGGTAGGCTAAGGATTATTTTTTCCTGTTTTTTTATCGATATTTATGTGTATTTTTTGTAATTTTTACATAGTCTGGAAACCCTGCTCTAGAAACCAAAAATGGAAATGTTTCAAGAACACTTCAGTCCTCCAATAAGCAGGGTATTTTTTATCTCCCACCCAAGGTCAATCACACAAACATCCATGCCACATCCCACAACAAAATTCGAATCTAAAACCTGTTGGTTTGGAGTGGTTATACTAGTCACTTGACCAACCAGGCTGGCAGATTTTATATTCTTCTTATTGTCTTATGTTGTGAATTAAAACCACAAACAAAAATAAGATACTCAAGCTCTTGGCAAGAGCCACTCAATTACAATGGATTTCCAAAATGACAAACACACTATTAACTGCACATGTGAGCAGTAAAAAAGCATTGACAATCATTTATTCCATGCCAGAATGGCTTAAATGTGGATACAAAAGTTGAAGTTGACAATGTACTGGATGCACTTATGTCAGAATAAAGTACTTCACATAATGAGTACTTCTTACATTATTTTTTTAAACACCCTCATCATTTCATAGGTGCTGTTCTACTGAACTCATTTCTATGATTCCTCCTACACTTTTCTCTAAATTTACATTGACATCAGTAGCTACTGTTCAACAACCACTTCAAATCCAATTACAAATCCACAAAATCAAATTTTGTGGATTTGTAATTATCATAAAGTGAAGATCTGATTCTGACAACCTCCATTTGGCCTGAATCCAGCTTGTTCTTCACCAAGTTTTTTTTTTCACAATCCTTCTCAACCGTTTCTCAGGTATAGTATACTTGCTTAAATCTTACCAGGAACACTCAGTAGAGAAATTCCTGTATAATTCTCACATTCAGTTTTATTTCCCATTTTATATATGAGTACTATGAGAACTCTACTCCAATCATCCGGAATTTGTCCCTCTGTTCAGCCTTCTGAACTATGTAGTGTAAGACTTTTATACCTCCAAACTTGGGCATTTTGACCATGCCATTAAAGTTTTTTGATTATTATTTAAACTTTTCATGGGTGATAATCATACTAACAAAAGTCTCATCAAAGATACACCATTTTCCTGTTTTGGCTTCACTGGATTTTCCACCTTACAAATCATCATCATCCCTCTTCCCCTCTCTCTCTCTCTCTCTCTCTGTCATTGTCATTTTGCCTTTCTATGTTTATCCACTTCTAATGGTAGTCGATATCTTTCCAATTTGTTCTATATTCCTTGACCACTTCATTTAAATATCTCTCTTCTAATATCTCTATTTTTATATGATTAATTTTGTATATCCTTTAACTGTTTTTAAAAATCTCATTTCTGTTGTCTGTATTTAACTTTGATCTTTCTTTTTTAATAGTTCATATTTCTAAACCACATAACAGTGGCTATAAAATTTAAGCTGCATAAAATTTAAGCTGAGTTCCTCATCCTGTTTTCTCTCTCTCTCTTTTTACTGTGTCCTTTTAATTCTGCAAATTTTCTAAAATTTATTTTTTCATCTATATCTTTGTCTTTTAGATATGTTATTATGCAACCTAACTAATTAAATTATCACTTGCTACTTAACTGCATTATTTTATCTTATATGACTTTTGATAATAATAATTGGAAATTATGACTAACTTAGGAGAATACTATCTTTGGTCCCATGGTAAAAGTTACTGAATGAGAATTTTTGAAAAGTGCTTAAATGAGACAGTATCTGAATGTATCCCTAGTTTGAAGAATAAAGGGTGGAGTGAAATCAATGTCTAACCTTATTAAGCAAGAGATCCATAAAAGATGATGTGGAACGAATATAGTGAGAATAAGAGTGAGAGGAGTTATGTAATATAATAAAGCCAGAAATGGGCCAGAAAAGTAAAGAGTATTGTGAGGTTAGCCAAATCAGAGTATGAAAAAAAATTGACTATGCAGGCTAAAAGCAATCCAAAAGAATTTTATCATTATGCCAAAAGTAAAAGAAAGAATGTGGTAGAATAACTTTACTGAATGCAGATGGTACTTTAGTGTCAGCTAATGAGATTGTTCAATGAGTGCTCACTTTGCTAAGATATATAAACCAGGTACAATGGTGCACATTGCTCCTACTACATATTGGATGAAGAGTCAGAGGTGTATAAAAATGAGATTCAAGAACTGTTGCATAACCAAGATAAAAATTCTGCAATGGGACAGATAGAATATCACAACGTAGGCTAAAGGCATGTTCAGCAGAATTGGTTAGTCCTTTGGCATGTTTGTGTAACTTGAGTCTCAGCTCAGGAAAGATACCACAGGAATGGAAAGAATGTATGATATTTCCATTGTACAAGGTGCCGCAAAAACTGAGGTGTCTAACTACTGACCTATCTGTAGCTCTAGTGTGGTGGTGGTGAAGATTTTAGAGAAATTGGTAAGAACTCACATTCAGAAATGATTAGACAGACAAACTATACTCTGCAAGGAACTGGATGGGTTTACTAAAGGGAGGTCATGTTTTAGCAATTTGCTCATATTTTATAATAATGTTATGGCTGAATTGGATAAAAGCAATGGACACACTATGATAATGTTGGATTTTGATAAGGCATTTGATAGGATACCACATGAAAGATTGTTGCATAAACTGGAAAATATGGATTTGGAAACAAACTTTTGACTTGGATAAGTGGATGGTTGACAGACAGGTATTAAAAAATGGTATACAGTGAGTATGAATCTGCCAGATTTAAGGTGACAAGTGGTGTAGCCTATAGTTCGGTCCTTGGACCACTGTTGTTCAATCTATAGATTAATAACATTAGGAAGGATCTAACAGGAGACGTTCAATTTTTTGATGATGATGCAAAGATAGCAGGGCAATCAGAGATGCTACTGATATACAGCACTTACAGAATAATTTGAATAGGCTAGAAATTTGGGCAAATGAAAATGGCTATCATTTCAACATTAGTAAATGTAAAGTTATGTAATTTGGCATGATAAAATTTCCAACAGCATATTATATTAGTAGGGGTATGCTACAAGAAACTGATGAGAGTAGGGATCTTGGTGTAATTGCAGATAGGAATTTAAAGTTCAAAGGTCACAGAGCAAAAATTGCAAATATAACTCAAAGAATAATTGCGATGTTGAAATGAACCTGGGCATGTAAGAATAAGGAAGTCATTTTGGCTCTTTAAGCCCTTGATAACACACCTGGAGTACTGTACACAGATTTGGTCTCTAGGGTTCCAAAGGGATAAAAAAAGCTAATAGAAAGGGTACAAGAAAGATTTAGAAAAAGAAGTTATAAGGAAGACTTTAAAAAGAGTTGAATGGATGCTATAGGATATAACTGATGAAATTTTTTGTTATATGGAAAGTGGAGAGAGAATATAGGGACACCCATGGACGTTAAGATTGATCACTGTTAAGAAAGAGCTCAATTTTTTTCTCACAGAGCATTTCAGCAAATTACATTGAGTGAGTGGAACAGTTTGCTTGCTGAAATAGTGAGTACTCTAGTGTGAATGAGTTTAATTAAGGGAATGTTCTGTTTACAAAAATAGCAGCCATTATGCTCTTCCAATATTAGCCTATTTAGGTCATTTGCAGTATCTCTATCATTTTCTTTGGATAAAACTAGGAAGAACAATAGCTCTTCCCAGTTTTGCAAACTAATTCCTAGTTTTGCAAATAACTGGATATTTCCTCTTATATTCATTTCCTATATCACTGAAGTACAAATACAGAGCCCAGCAGTACATACCACATCACCTGTCATCTCTTGGATTCGGTTCCTCCATACACTATACTTTGATGTCTGTCCATCAGCCATAGTCTTATTCATATCACCAGTTTCATATCCAACACAGTTTGTTCCACCTTTTATAACAGAGTTCCATGTGGAATCTTGTAAAATTTCTTTGCAAAATCTAGCAGTACTATCACAATACTGTGCAACTCTCCCCCTCCATGAAAGTGAATCATATTCCTATCAGTGGCAGCTTGTACATAAGCACCGTGACACTGCAGCACCCCAAGGAAAAAATGAAAAAATTAAATTTTGTTTGTGTTTATAAATAATAATAACAATGCTTACAACATTATATAAATGCAATACATGATAAAGTTACAGCTTATGTTTCGACATTGATTAAACAGTTAATAATTGGAATTGTTCGATTAACGCTTTAGATGACGAAAAAAAATGCATTGCAATCTATTGCAGTGTCAGAATTATCACGTTCAGTCAGTTGCAGCTAGACTCGCCGATATTCGTTTGCACATGTCACTACATGTAACAAGTGAATTCGACACTGCATGTTGAGCAGTTGCACTACAGATAAACTGTATGCTTGGCTACATTATTTTTGTGTACCAAACTTTTATTATTGGTGTGTATTCATGGTGAGGGTAAAATATTTTTGGTAAATCTTATTTTATTCTGTTAAATAACATATAATTATTTATATGTTATCACTTTTAGTAACAATTCCAATGACCACAGCAGAACCGGAAAGATGCTTCTACTTTAAAAAAGGGTGAAATCGTATTTAAGGAATACTATGAACCAAGAGCAGTTAACAGACCTGTCTATGATTTCAATTGAAAAAACCTGATTTTGCAAATTCCAAATTTTAATGTGAAAAGGTTATTGAAAAATTTTTGCGAAGAGAAAAAAAAAAAAAAAAAAAAAAAAATCAGCTAATGCCTTTTATTCCCATATAGGGAGTAGGCCGTTTTAGCCCTATCTAACTTTTGGAGAGTGAGTGGGTAGTTCAATCTTCACTGGTAGCCAATCAGAGATAGCAGGCCTTGGGCCTGCTATCTCTGATTGGCTACCAGTGATGATATATCTGCATCTCATGATCCCTAACACAATATATTTAATGTCTGAAATAGTGCGAGTTCTATGGTCGATTTTCTTGAGTTTACGGGACAAAAAACCCGCTTGCCCAAGCCAGAGATCGACTAACTCGGGAATCGGTCGAAAATAGGCTTAGAAAAATTTCCTCTAGTTGCCAACTAGATTCAAAACCAAGAAGTCTTCCTTCGTGCGGTCAAGCACTGTGGTGTGCAAATGCCACATCCACTGAGCTACACTTGCCAGAAATAGAAGAATAAATTTTATTTTCAAATAATATTTTTAATAAAGCAAATTTTTAATATGTAAATTTACTTATTAATAAATTAGTTTACTGATTAGGAAAAAATGAATTATTTTTCTTATTTTGTGTATGCAGCACCCCTTAAAATTTTCACTGGCCACTATTGATTCCTATCCACCCATTCCTGAATTTTGCCTTTTACCAACTTCTCCAGTACCTTACCTGCCATTCCATAATAGTTGTCTTTGTTCCTCCTTTAAACGATGGACCCATTTTAGCCTCTTTCCACTCCCTTGGCATCTTTCCATAGTGAAAACTTAAACAGTTTGATCAGAGAAGATGCCAATTACTTTGATTGGGCTAATATGTGCTAACATCCCATCTAATTCCATGGCTATATTTGCAATATCCTGAGCATCTATCATTCAATTCATCTACTTCTATTCTCACATCAGTCAATGTCATATTTGGCACTGCAGTATCTCCATCTGGATGGTAAACCACTGCAAAATGATCATTCAAAAATTCACCTATTTTGTCTGCTTCTGTTACCTTTCTCCCACAAGCAACTGTTAAAGTTATCCTTCCACTGTTGTTCTACCATATACTTGTAATCATAATCTCTTTTCTTTGTCTGCAACACTCTAGCTTAATTATGCTACTCATCTGTAACTTTGACCTGGTTTATTTTCATGCCTCTGGCTATACAGTCTGATACCGCTCGCTTCAAGCACTCTTTGACAATATCCCATAAACTACTAACAATTTCTCCCTTCAAGATTAGGAAAGAACTTACATTGTCAGCATACAGGAATGCATTAGCAGAGCTAATCTCAGGTGGTAGTATGGTCACTTAAACAGAATGGGACAGGAAAGATTAGCAAAACAAGTATTCTCTGCTAGGTTGGTAAGAAAAAGACCCAGAGGTAGACCAAGATATAGGTGAATTGATACAGTAAAAAGTGCCTTAGAAGATAGAAATATAACATCTAATAATGTTGGAGTCTTGACAAGTAACAGACTGTAATAATATTTTTTGGTTTACCGATCAAGTGTTGATCAATTTTATTAACTGAACCAACTAGTTTCGCCACACTTATCTGTTGGCATCTTAAGTGTGGCAAAACTAGTTGGTTCAGTTAATAAAATTGATCAACACTTGATCGGTAAACCAAAAAATATTATTATTTGCTAATTTATGATCAAGAAAATAACCTTCATGAGTAACAGACTGATTTGGTGGAAAATTGTAGATAGGAAGTTAGTAATGATGTAATTTTTCATGTAGTACTATCATATCCTGTACACCCCTTGAGGGTATATATTGAGGAATTTGATGATGTTGATGATGATTCTTATGCCATGGCATTGTTGCAAGCTGGCTCCTCAGTTTGTCATATACTGCATCCTATTAAACTAAAAATTCCCCATCTGGCAATCTCCCATATTAAAAATGGGGAAATATCTGCTACCTTGGCTACATTCAAGGTCCCTGATACTATCAAAAGATTCAGACCTTTCTAACCCCAAGTTCCATCCATTACATACAGTCCCAAGTAATTATTTCTTAGCAGCTACATAAATTCTATTTCCTTCCCTGCCTATGATGGTTTGACCTGAATTCACAATGTTAATTTGCTGATGATGCACATTCTCCTAACTATATTGCTACATTTCCTTGGACATTAACCCACTGAACTGGTCACTACATTCCTCCATTTTCCTCAAATTATATATAAACACAAGCAGATGTTGATTTGCATTAATACACAGTGCAACTCTAAGCTTATCAAACCAATTTCTCATCTTCCTTCATTCTCTGTTCTTTAGACCAGTCTTGTCCATACTGTTTCTCCCTCAATTTGTTGATTTCCCTTCAAGAAATCAACAAATTCCTTTCTTCTCTTAACCACTTCCTTATGCATGTCACTGTTGTGTCATAGGTCTTGGAACCTCTGTGTGTGTGTGTGTGTGTGTGTGTGTGTGTGTGTGTGTGTGTGTGTGTGTGTGTGTGTGTGTGTGTGTGTGTGTGAGGACTAATAAAGTCATCTGTTGACCAATAATCTCACACCAGATAGCCTTAGATGCACTTCCTCTGCATCCCCATCTTCCTGCAGAATGCCTGCTCTTTTTGGCTTCAATTTTCTTCTGCTAACATTATCAAATCACCTTCCACATCTTATTCCCTTTGTTCTCTCTGAAAATAATATACCCATTGCATTCAATTCCTATGACTATATAAGCTCTATTAGCCAAGTCTCATTAATGTCTAATAACCCTCAACTAAGATGAAATAACTAATACCCCAAACTCCTCCCTCTTATTCCAGATGCTTTGACATATACATGACTGTGGCATCCCCCTTCAGCAACCAATCTCAGTCAGGCATCATATTCTCAACTGCATTCTTCAGAACCTGTGGAACCAGATGATTCAGTACCATTTGACTACTTTTCTAGTTACTTGCCTTATGAATGGCTGAATATTTTACACTAATTTAGGCCTTCAATAAGGGTGGCTGTCTCACACCAGGGAATGAAATGCAACTACCATCTAAAAACTTTTCACAAGACATTCATGCCCACAGTGTTGTTACCTGAACCCATAGTCTGTAAATTGGAGACCAGGTATGCTATCCACTCAGCCAACTACACTGGTTTACATAAATTAAGGGAAAAAATAGAAAAATCATAATTATTCAGGGGTAAAGGAAAAACATCTGAAAGTCAGGTATATTATGAAAAAAAATGATGCTGAGTCTGGTTATCATATACAAATGAGTGGTGCTGTCAACGGTATATGCAAATGAGTTGAGGCATAAAAGTGGGCATTTTCAATTTTGTGTCTGGAATGAGAACAAGACATTTTTTGATAGCAAAATTCTTGGATATGACTGCAAGAAATCATTTAATCAATGAATTCAAGTGGCAAGCATCATAAGATTGTAAAACTAGAGGCTAGCCAAAGGCAAAGGTAGCCAAATGGTTGCATGTGAGTCATTCCATGGTTCACAAACTGTGGAACTAATTCCAACAGCCACAAACAGCATCAGGATATACAGTGAAGGAAGGCCACAGACTACAACTGCAGTGGGTGACCAATATCTCCGATTATTTGTTTTCCAAAACAGGACTCTCTGGAGGTGTCACATAATAATAATAATGCTCATTCTCATCATGCAAAGCTTGTGGACCAATACCTTCAAAAAGAGATTTCGTATGTATGGACCACCATCCTGGTATGAATTGCTGCTGAGAAGGGGGTATTGGGAACTGCAATATTGCTGCTTCCAATACCCCCACCCCAAAATCTTGAGGGACTTTTGAGAGCTTTACAGGAAAAATGATTATTATTACTAAGCTCTTGGACACCATCATAAACAGTATGAAACAATCATTGTGAGCAATGGTATTGTGTGAGGGTAATCACATTCCTTATTGAGGCACTTTGACAATATTATTTTGACCTCTTGTTTTTGACCATTGTCTACATATATCCATTTGTTAACGAATTAAAATATTCATTTACGATTTTTGTCGGGTGTTTCTTTCACATCTCATATCATACTGCTTTTAATCAAATTGCATAAAAATTCATCATACAGTTTTTGAGTTATCGTGATTTTTCTTTTCGTTTTTCAATTTATGGAAACCAGCATAGGTCATTTACAGGTTCAGCAACTGATGAATAACAATAATTATTATCATTAATATTGCAGGCTCTTCCAGTAAGTTCAAAATCTCTGTGAAAATTATGCAGTAGCCCAGATGTAGTCTTATTAAAGGCTTATAAAATAAGAATATAACTGCCTTATTTCTATAAGTTAGTGTTCTCTTCACTATTGCAGTTATTCATAAGTGATAACATATCCACCATAGCAACTTAGCTCCTAAACATTTACTCTCTGTCCACATCAACTCTAGGCCACCATCTTCACTCACCACTTGAGCAAATTCCTATTAATATAATACTCTGACTTCAATGTCCTCAGTGAAAGATGCAAAACATTATACTTAGCAACAATGAACTGACAGTCATTAACATTTGCCAAAGAACCAGTGTTCAAATCAGCCTGCATATATTTTATATCAGATATGCCTCCCACACCACAACTTTGCACCAGCAAACAACTGGTTATTACTTTCTAGATCAATATCATTAATATGAAAGTTAAACAACAATGGCTCGAGTATGGAACAGTGCAATTTACTAGTCACCCTCCTTATCAGTCTAAATATTTCACGTTCTGATATACATTACTTTCTGATAGCTATCAGTCAGCTAGCCAATCACTTATCCTTGTCATAAACTTATTTTGCATACCTATCCCTTTGAGTCTAAAACAACCTTCTGTGTGTAATTCTTGTCCTTGTCAAAATCCAGATGTATCATGATATATCCATTTCTCTTATTCAGCTCTGCTTCCACTCTATTATACATGTAAGCAGATTCCTAAAGCAATATCTACCTTTTATCATGTTGCTCCCCCTAGTATAGTTCGCCCACCGATTAGAGATCCCTCGACACTTCTGCGCATGTCAGAAAAAGGAGAATCCATTCCGATAATAGGGTAATCAATCTGTCTTCTGGGACGAGTTTGTTTATTATTACAGGTCGGAAAATTTAGCTTTTCTTTTACGAAGATTGCTGTTTTCAAAGTGTAACTATTTTGCTTGTGTAACAGTTGGAAAAATGTACATAGAGTTTTAACAAAATTAAAAAAGGTATAGCATAAAACAAAAATTTAACAAAGTTTATTTTTAAGAACGTTTTCTATAAAATAAAAATAATTATACAGAAAAACAGAAATTTTTTCAAATGAACTTAGATATTCTAAACTTACAGTTGGGAGAACTGAGACACTTTAATGTCCTAAACCGATTAATTATTTATGACTTGTTGTGACTCTTTTAACAAACCCATGCAAAAAATATGTTGGAAAAAAATACTATTATCAATACCTTTTAATCTTCAGTCATCTGAATCGGTGTCCGAATTGCCATCACTTTCACTTAAACTGATCACTAAAGGTTCGCATAATTCTTCGATAATTCCGTCTCTGTCCCAATACATATTTTCCAATGAGGTGACATGAGAGCAATATGTTCCCCAGTTTTGAACTGTAATACTTTCAATCGCCTGTTCTGAAAGCTTAAAGAGTTTCGACATGTCAATATCCCCGGTTACATTGTGATGGCGAATGAAACTTTTCACTTCTGCCCAAACATACTCAATAGCATTAATATCGCAATGATATGGTGGTAGCCTCAAAGCTAGAAATCCATGCTCTTTGAGCATTGTGTCGAATTTAAATAGTTTAGTTGTGGGCGAGTTTTTTTGACCAAATTAAGCAATTCAATTTTTCACATATCTGGGGAATGAGAAATGTTATTTGCAGAGAGCCAATCCTAAGAACGTGCTTCTTATTAGACCAATTTGAAACTTTGTTTAATCGAATGGAGTGATATGAAGCGTTATCAATTATAACAACAGCATTTTTAGGAAGGTTTGCAATCAGTTTTTCTTCTGCCCACTTTTCGAAGATCATAGAATTCATTTGCCCATGGTAATCTCCAGTAGTTGAATTGGCTTTGTATAGCAAGTTTGAATTCGGTAAAAAACCCATTTCTTCACCTGCACACAAAATTATCATGCGCCGCAAGGCATTTCCAGTTTGTAGCACTCCACATTCTTCTTTAGGCTGCCAACATTTTCCATAAGTTAAATTACTATCAATCTAAGTTTCATCTAGATATACAATCGGTCTTTTCTCCTCCCTGAAATGTCTTATTGCTCTCAAATACTGCATTCTAGATAAAACAATGTCAGTTCGCTCCATGATAAGTTTCCTTTTATTCTGGGACTTTTTAAAACAAAATCCGATTTCATGAAGTATTTTCCTTAAAGTTTCTCTTTTCCAAGGAAAATTATTTTTTTCTTTAAGCACAGGAATCGATTTCGGAACAGTTAGCACTCTTTCCTCGACCACGTAAAATTCGTGAATAGTTCTTATAACGTCTACATCAAAATTATTCAAAGCTACGGTTTCGATGGTTTTCTTTCTCTGGCATTTTTTTTTTTAATTTTTTTAGGAGATTTAAATTTTGGCTTACCTTCATTTTTTGATTCCCTATGAATTCTTTTAACAGTCGACCCTGATACGCCTGCAATTGCACTTGCACGTTTCATGATTTGAGAAAGGGGAACAAGGAGATGGCCTTCTGATGATTCTTTTTTCGCAAAATGTCAGCACATTATTCAATATTCTTTTGCAAGAGCTACTGAAACGTTTAACAACAGAACTTGTTGACTGTACTGGATCCATCATACAAATTAATAATAAAAAAAGTATAATGCAAAAAAGTGACAACAAAAATCAAGCTAGTACAGTGACAGACAAGAAAGCATGTGATTTTGCATATTGGCGACCAATTCGTACATCCTTCATTTCTTTCTCCCCTTCAGCATGAATCAACTATTCTTGGCAAAATGCCAAGGAGAGACCTACAAACGGTGGGCGAACTATAGAACACAGTGCTATTTACTTATTTCTTGATGTCGATTGTAACCAGCCCCTCATATATCTTAATGACTACCCCCAGAGATGTCAAATGGTCTATAATCAGTTCTCTCTCCATTCTTGTATAATGGAGTTATACAAGATATGCAAGCCACAAGATATAATGCAGTTATCATGCTCTTCTTCCACTCATTACAAATCATGCTCATGACGAGACTTAAACAACAGCAGCACTAGTGTCAAGATTCAATTCAATCCAATGTCAACACTTTGTCTGGATCAAGTTCTTTGTATTAGCTTCAATACCTCTAGTTCACCCTACATCTATCCTTTTATCCCTATCATCAGAGATATGACTCTGCCTGGAATTTCCACCTCACTAAAGTAACCACTTACCAACTTGTAATGCATTCACCTTTGATAAGTTGAACAATTTATGAAAAATTGAAGGGAATATTTTCACACTCGCTTTTTGGCTTCCTTACTAAGGTTGTTCCTGCATTGTTTCAAGATAACTTCTCAGTTTATTATTATTATTATTATTATTTTACATCATGGGAGATCCATTTAATCACACACTAGCCATCATTCACCTAATACCACACTTCTCCTTAAATTATTCACTGATGAAACACCCACAACCACCTCTGGCAACCTTTCACTACCTTCCAAGCAAAAAACCTAGTCCTAACAATCTTGCTAACTCTTATACAACTTCAACTGGTGACCCCTTGTTCTCTCCCTTCTTGCCATGCGCTACTGAAAAAAAGTCTTTGGTGTCAATCCTCTAAAACCTCTTTAATAACTTAAATGCTTCTATCATGTCTCCTCTTTTTCATCTATCAGCTAATTTTTGAAGCCTACAGACCATCAATCTATTCCCACAGGGAGCATTCCACATACCTGATATAATCTTTGTCACTTTTCCAACTTCTTCATCACCACAAAATCCAGATCTGTGTGCAGTCGTCCAGATGTAGCCTTATATAGGGGAACAATAACCTCTCTGTCCCTGCCTGTTAGTGTGTTCTTCAACAACCACATAATCTGTGTTGTTTTGGTTACTTCATAATATGCCCTAAACTTCAGCTCCCTGTCCACAATCACACTCAAGTCCATGGCCTCATCAGTTTCTAGCAGTTCAGTTCCATCGATATAGTACATAGCTTCTGATCTCTTCCCAAAGTGCATCACCTTCCACTTGGCAATATTAAACTGGCAGCCATTTACCTTTACCCATACTGATAATCTGCCTGTAAGATCTCAGCATCACCTTCATTTACCACTGCTTTTCCTAGTTTAGCATCATCAGCAAACAACTGAATATTTCCTGTCAAATCATGTTCTATATCATTGATATACAAATTAAACAAAGAGGACCAAGTACTGAGCCCTGTGGTACACCACTGGTCACTTGCCTTCTCTTGAGCTAAACTCCTCCATAAACCGCTCTTTGATATCTGCCATCGCCACCCTTCAAATCATCTACTTTATATTCCACATATAGCCCACATATAGTCTTTCTATCATTTTCTTGCTCTTTCACTTGGCCTTTTCCCTTAAAATCGTTCATCATCATCATCATCATCAAATTCCTGCCATGTACCCTCAAGGGGTGTACAGGATATGACAGTACTACATGAAAAAATTACATCATTACTAACTTCCTATCCACAATTTTCCTCCAAATCAGTCTGTTACTTGTCAAGACTCCAACATTATCAGATCTTATATTTCTATCGTCTAAGGCACTTTGTACCGTATCAATCCACCTATATCTTGGTCTTCCTCTGGGTCGTTTTCCTGCCAACCTGGCAGAGAACACTTGTTTTGCTAATCTTTCCTCTCCCATTCTATTTAAGTGACCATACCATCTGAGATTAGCTCTGCTAACGCATTCCTGGATGCTGACAATGTCAAGTTCTTTCCTAATATCCTCATTTTTAATATGATATTGCCATTGATGCCATCTGTTCACGCCTCTAATCTTTCTCAGGACTCTCATATCTGCGGTCTCTAGTCTTTGGTCAAGTGTTTTACTTCTGACCCAGCTTTCAGATCCATAAGTTAAAATTGGTTTGAACACAGTCTTGTATACAGCTAATTTAGTGTTCCGACTAATTTCTTTCTTATTCCATATGAATTTATTCAATTGACTTCCCACCATACCAGCTTTGCTGATTCTGTTGTCTATTTCTATATTTAGTTTACCATCTTCAGTAAAAATTGTGCCTAAGTAGCTGAAATGTTTTACTTGTTCCACAGGTTCTCCATTCACAACACAGTTGACATTTTCAATGATTCTGCCTATTTTCATTGTCTTTGTCTTTTTATTGCTGACCTTCATACCATATCTATTACAACAGCTATTCAATTTAGTCACAGAATCTTGCAGACTTGTAGCGGATTTATTTAGAAGTATAACATCATCCGCATAAAGCAAAGAGCTGACATTAACATCTCCAATTTTGATATCACTTAAAATCGTTTATGTCATAAATTATTTTTCTTTTTGGTATTCTTTCTAAATTCATTCCCATCATATGTCCGAAGAACTTCAAGCAAGAGTTCATTGGCATTTCTTCAACATTTTCTAGTATCCAAACATTCCTAATGTATATATTTCTTATTCTATCTTCCCCTCGTTTTTGCCAACATTGTCCTGTAAAGTTTCATTTCCATTGCTAGCGTTCTACTCATGTCTCTTTTTTTGTTAGTCTCCATGTCTCTGCTACAAAAGACAAAATAGGCAAGAAAGTAACTTCTATTAATTAAAAGCTTGCACTTCAGTGGGCGCTCACAATCACAAAATAGACTACTTGCATTATTACTGAGGAGTGAAATCCTCCTCAATATCTTTGAATATAAACTTATTATTATTAACTTCCCATCACTACAAAGTACACATCCCAAATATTTGAGTTTTCACTATTCTTACATTTTCTCTATGATTTAAAACCATGCTTTCCCTCATATTGCTATTAATATGTAGTCATTAGTTTTGTGCTACACTATTCCATTTGTCAAGTTTCTTCTGTAGCACTTCTTCTGAATGTGCCCAAATCGCCACATCATCTGCAACAGACAGTTGTTTCCCTTTTTTCGTCATTAACCATATACAGGCCAACATAATTATTATTATTATGATTCAGGCCTCTATGGAGTCAAAAGACTCATTGTGAGAGACCCCCATCTTAGAAAACACTAAGTCCATCATACCGCTCCTTAAACTCATTGACCGTTCTCGCTCTCACCACTCTATCAGGCAATGCATTTCACAGTTCAACCACCTTCCATGCAAAGAAACCACTCCTCACCCCCTCTTGCTCACAATTTCCTTTTGTAACTTCCAGGGATGGCCCTTGTCATCACTTCTTCCCACTGTTCAACCAAGTGAAAGAACTCCCCAGTCAACCCTGTAACCACCTCTCAACAGTTTAAAAGTCTCAATCATATCACCCCTCCTTCTATCCACCAAACTCTGCAGCCCACATTGCCAGAGCCGATCCTCATAACTAACATTGTACAGTCCTGACACCATCTTTGTTATCTGCCTCTGAACTCTTTCCACAGTTAATTTCTCCTCTTCAATCCTGAGGACCAAATTTGAGAACAACAGTCCAAGTGTAGTCTGATCAGGGTTTTATAAAATGGAATGACAACTCCTTTATCTCTGCAGATCAGTGCCCTTCTCAGTATTGTAGCAATCCTCTGGGTTACCTTCACCACCTTTGCAATATGTTCCTTGAATTTCAGGTTTCTATCAATCATCACCCCCAGATCCCTTGCCTCCCCTACCTCCTCCAGTACAGTTTCTCCGACAGAGTATGCAGCTTCCCATTAATGTATCCCAAACTTCAAAACATTACATTTTGCTCTTGGGGATGCTCTTGCTTTAATAATATGATTCCCTTTTATAATAAAGTAACAAGAGCAGTTGATGAGGGAAAGGCATATTCTACCATTTTTTTTTTTTATTTTATGAAGACATTTGACAGCATACCACATGATAAGCTGATATTTAAGCAGCACATGGGTTTAGATGTGAGATTAGTGAACTGGATTCACTAATCTCACAAGTCTCTTATACCAATCAGATAGGATTGCCTATCTGATAGGTATAAGAGAGTTATGTATAGGAGGGGGGAGGAGACAATATCAAGGAGGCAGAAAGTTAACAAGGTTCCAGTACTGAGTACCAGTACCCTTGATATCCTGTCCTGTAAAAAAATGCTGTACCCTGCTACTTCTATTATCTGATAGTATATCATCTTCCATCAACCACGTCTCAGAGATCCTAATAATCTTTGGACTAGCTAATGCTATCAGCACCACCAATTCATTTCCTTTATTCCAGATACTCCTGGCATTAGTATAAAGAATAAAAATGCCACTTTCTATACCTATCATTATCTCCTCCAATGGATTCAGAATTACCAATGTGTCCTTTCTTTCAAGCACCTATTCCCACAAGAGCCATCCCTGCTACCAACCACCCTGATAATTCTAAGTTCCTTGCATTGAAACACTGA
Source organism: Typopeltis vanoorti (assembly GCF_054136105.1). NCBI lineage: Eukaryota > Metazoa > Arthropoda > Arachnida > Uropygi > Thelyphonidae > Typopeltis > Typopeltis vanoorti. The sequence goes on along the minus strand of NC_143550.1, from coordinate 62,394,771 downwards.
CTTGTTCAGAGAACAGCAATCTCTGCAGATGCCTATGCCATTCCTTATTCAAATGCAAGGTCTCTTTGCATACAATTCCTTTCTGTCTGCAAATGACTTCCAAGCATCCACATACTCCAAACCTATCTCTTTTGACACATTCTTGTTATCATACCATTCATTATTAATGCTCTTCTCCTCAGTTCTTTATTATCATACCAGGGCAACACACACAGACACACAATCTTCCCTCTCTGAATCTCGACCGTACAACTTCAAGCATGAACCTCAGATTTCATGCTACCCAATTCACACTGCCTCTCACTTCATTCGTGCCCACCATCACAATCATCTCATCCATCCTTTCATCCCACTAAATTGCCATAGCCACAATTTCTATGGTTCTTCCAGGAATACACTCCTCAGGCATTCTATCTTGCACGCCACGGATCATCGAGTCTCCATACATCACATCTCTTACCACTCTGTTCCTTCCTTGCTCACCTGCATCCCTCACCAACACAATGAACAGCAATGAAGATAACACACGGCCTTGCCACAGTCTGCTAAGCACAAACCAATCAACACCAAATTTTGTCTTTACAGAGCTCTTACATTTACCATGCATATTCTTGATCATAACTATTTCTTCGTTTCCTATGCCTATTTTTTCCCAAGCTCTCTCAGGCTTTTTTACAAATCAAGAAATGCCATAAATAGGCTTTTTTCCAAATCAAGAAATGCCATAAATAGGCTTTTTCCAAATTCCCAGTGCTCTCAATCACTTCACTTACAGGAAAATCAAACTTACAGTTGAGTTCCCTTTTCTAAAACCACACTGCTCTTTTCTTAGACCATCCATATTTTATTTTATCACTGCTATCGTTGCTATTATACTTTCATAAATCTTTGCAAAGTGCAGCAACAATAATGTTATTCCCCAAGACCTCTCATACTGCCTTCTTGATCCTGCTTCATATGCTGGAACAATAATACTCTTGGTCCAATCATCAGATCAACTAAAAGATGTCAAACCTATCTAATGCCAGGAGTAGTCGGAATAAAGGAGATGAATTGGTGGTGCTGATAGCATCAGCTTGGCCAAAGATTATTGGGATCTCTGCGATGTGGTTGACGGAAGATGATATAATAACAGGAATAGAAGTAGCAGGGTACAGCATTTTTCAGCAGAATAGGAAGGGAAAATGTGGTGGTGGAGTACTGCTTAAGATAAGTAATGACTTATGTCATCTAAGAGTGGCGGCTTTGGAAAGCAGTGACACTAATGGTTTTGAAAGCATATAGTATGAGGTAGAGATGGGCAAGACAGGATATTCAGTGGGGTGTTGCTACAAACCAAGGACCACAGAGGGTGGGAACCAGGAGATGTTTAGACAGTTGAGCTTGGCAAGTGCAAGAAGAATGATTGTTATGGGAGATTTTAACTACAGCAGTATAAATTGTGGAGAGGAAAATGCAAGTAGCAAATAAGGGAATGGAATTTCTAGAATTCTTGAGGGACAAATGTCTTAGAGGGAACAAAGCATTTTGCATTTGGTTATAGTGTCAGAAGAGATGATAATAACTGTGATGACATCTCTCCCCCAAGATGGAGAGAGTGACCCTGTGGTTTTGACTTGGAAGATGAATAGACATGCAGGAGTATCAAAGAAAAGGGAACGTATGTGGAATTATAAAGTAGGTGACTATAACAGTCTTAGATATCAACTTGAGGCAGCTCCAGGGAAGGAGGAAATTGGAAGAGCGAGATACCATTAGTGCTTCGGAAATTGTGAAGGAATATTTCTTAGCAGCAATAGGTAAGCTGTATTCCACAGTGAAGAGAACACAATTTGGTGTAAAGTGGATGGCAAACAATATCAAACAGAAACGGCAGGTGAAAAAGAGATTATGGAAGAGATATAAAAGGAGAGGGGTAGAAAGCAGATGCATGAAGAATATAAGACTCAGGCGAGGAGAGTGACTAGTATGGAAAGGAAGGCGAAACTGGAATATGAGAAGAGATTGGCCCTAAGATCCAAAGAAAATCTTAGGGAATTTTTTAGCTATGTGGCCAATAGGAGGAGAAATGATTGTGGAAGAATGACATTGTGGGATAAAAATGGGAATAGAGTGACTGATGCAGAGGACATAGTGGAGTTGTTCAATGAACACTTTATTGGAGTATTTCATCCTGGAGAAATAGGTTTTAATACTAGAGGGATAGGACAGGTTCGAGATTTAGAGGTGTGCAAGAGGAGAGTGTGTTCCAAATACAGAGTACTCTGTGGACTGGATGGTATTTCAGTACGGGTTTTGAGAGAATGTGCTAAAGAACTGACAGCTCATTGACCTGGCTTTTCAATGAAAGTCTGGCTATGGGAATGGTACCCAGGGAATGGAAGGAAGGTAAGATAGTGCCATTGCATAATGGCGATAGCAGACTGGAAGTGTCTAATTATAGGCCAGTTTGTGTGTCATCAGTAGTTGTTAAGGTCTTGGAGAAATTAATGAGTGGCCATATACAGCATTGGGCAGATGAGGATAATGTTATCTGTGAGAATCAACAAGTATTTGTTTAGGAGCACTGCTGCTTTAGTAATATGACTGCCTTTTATAATAAAGTGACAAGAGCAGTTGATGAGGGAAAGAATATACTGCCATTTTTTGGATTTTGCAAAGGTATTTGACAGGGTGCCACATGATAAGCTGATACTTAAGTTGCAGCACATGGGTTTAGATGTTGAGTTAGTCAACTGGATTCAGGATTGGCAGTCTGATAGGTATTGGAGAGTTATGTATGGTGGGACAATATCAAGGAGGCAGAAGGTTACAAGTGAGGTTCCACAGTGCTCAGTACTGGGACCTGAATTGTTTAACCTTTATATCAATGACATTGTCAATGGATTCTCATTGTTTGCAGATGATATGAAGCTGGGAAGGGTTGTGCAGATGTGGCAGCCCTGCAAGAGGATTTGAATAAAATGGACAGATGGGCAAATGAAAGGGGATTTGGGTTTAATCAGGCAAAATGTAAAGTCTTGAAGTTTGGGATACCTCAATGAGAGGCTGCATACTGAATTGGAGGCAGTTCCATAACTGGAGGAAGTAGGGGAGACAAGAGATCTGGAGGTGATGATTGATAGAAAAATGAAATTCAGGGAGCATATTGCAAATGTGGTGAATATAACCCAGAGGATTGCTGCAATATTGAGAAGGACACTGACCTGCAGACAGAAAAGAATTTTCACTCCGTTGTATAAGACTGATCAGACCAAGACTATTCTTCTCAAATTTGGTCCACAGGATTTGAAGGGGGGGGTAAATTAACTGTGGAAAGGATACAGAGGCAGATAACAAAGATAGTTTCAAGACTGAACAATGTTAGTTATGAGGATTGGCTGAAGGAATGTGGACTGCAGAGTTTGGTAGATAGAAGAAGGAGAGGTGATATGATCGAGACTTTTAAACTGTTGAGAGGCAGTTACAGGGTTGACACTGGGGAATTCCTTCACTTCGTGGAACAGCAAGAAGGAGTGATGAAAAGGAATTTCATCACTCCTTCTAACCTGAACTACCAAAAGCTATGATTAATTCAACAGGAAATCATCTATCCTACAAGATTTTCAATTCTTCATCTTCCTTAATGCTTCTTTGACCTCTTTGGACAAATTTCCCGATTATTTTTCTCATCTCCACATCCATTCCTGTTTTCAATATAGCTTTAATCTTTATTTAACAGATCTTTAAATTAATGTTACATCACCCTAATTTCACTTTTGATAGTCATAAGATTACTATCTCCATTGCTTGTTCTTCTGTTCTTCATTTATCAACAGAATTTTTTCTTGTTCCCATTAATATCTTCCTTCAGCTTGTGTGTAAATTCAGTGTAGCTTTTTATCTTTAATTTTGTGTGTGCATGCACCCCCAAAAGGAATTATCTAAAATGATGATGCTCCTTATACACACACACATATAAGAGTTACCATAAGAGTTATCTGTCTATAAAGGTCAAATTCCTCATGAGATGATCCTCATCTGTAGCCAGTACTCAAGTGTGCAATTTTTCCTATTAACCTTTATCTCACACATAACAGCCTAAATTCACTGTCAGCATCATATTTACAAATACATCCATCATCATTATTCAAGATTTCTTCTCTGGATCTGATTTAATTCCATTGCAATTTAGCAATATTTCTTCCCACACATCATATCTTGTCTGTGTATGCACTCCCTGATACTCAACACAGTATTAACATCAGACCCTCAAGGGATCAAAAGAACCAACTCTCTATGCAAAAAAAAAAAGCTGCTTTTCATTCCTTTGCTTACATCCTCCTTATACAGGTTCTGATGATGGTCTTTTGCTCTAACCTTGTCTCTTCCTCTACTCTACTCTATGAAAAATCTCCTCTACATTAACCTGATAAAATCCCCTCACCAACTTTTGTCTTAATCATATCCCCTCTACATTCATTCATTGAAGGCATTCATTCTTGTATTCACAAAGCGCTGCAAATTGAAATCACTCAACCTGTCTTCATATATTACATTTCACAAATTCAACTCTAACTTAATGAATCTTTTCTTGACTTTCTCTAAGCTATCCTCATTCCCCCTTGAAAACTAGGTGACAAGAAATATGAACAGTAGTCCATATACTGTCTCATCAAGACCATATACAAAGGACCTATAACCTCTTTACTTCTGCATGTCATGGTATTCAATAATCATTCCCATAATCCTTTGTGATATACTCACAATTTTAGCAATGCAATGCAATCCCTAATATTCAAATATCTATCCACTATGATTCTCAAATCTCTCATCTCTTTCACCTGCTGCAAAATTTTCCATTAATTGTACATAATGCATTCTAGCTCTAGCTCTCATCACCTTCATGAAGGCATTCATTCTCAACTTTCAAGGATGCCCTCTCGTCCTTTCCCCACCCTTCATAAAATGAAAAATTACATCTACTGAAATTATGTATGACCCTTTCAAAAGTTTGTAATTCTCAATCATATCACCTGTCTTTTTCCTGTTTGCTAGAGTTTGCAGTCCACAAATTCTCAATCTATCTTCAAAATCAGTATTACACAATCCTGATACCATTTTTAACACTCTCCTTTGCACTCTCTCACTCCAATGTATCAGAATCACCATGGAATCCAGGAAACCTGTACACAATAGTCCAAGTGACATCTTATCAAAGCTTTGTAAAGAGGCAAAATGACTACCTTATCTTTACATGTTGAGGTTTGTTTCAGCATTGCAATTATCCTCTGAGTTATATTTGCAGTCTTTGCTATATGGAATATAGCAAAATTTCAAGAATGTTGAAGAAATATGATTTAACAACTACTTATATTCCTATTAATAAACTATCTACCTATTTTCCCTCGTCTAAAGATAAACATCTCTTCCTGGTGTACACCAAGTTCCATGTGACTGCCATCTTTCTTACTGTGGACAACCCCAATGCTCTTTAGAAAAAAGAATACAAAAACATCAATCGTCACTACAAATCTGATAAGTCTGGATTGATGCAACATGGAATAGAGACAAACTACAAAACTACAACATTCTCTAGAATGAAACACGCCTTCTACACAGATGTTGATATAAATTTGAACGCCTATTTAAAGAGAGTGCTGAGGCCTTACTCCACTGCCCTGACTTGAATAGGAATGACTGCCTTTCCTTGTCAAAAATATGGGAAAGTTTGATTCGGATAACACATTAATTTTTTTTTTTTAAAGACCATCTAGATACTACATCTATCTAATGATATCTTTAGTATGATATTATAAATTAAGTTTTTATATAATATTGTAAATTTATGCATGTAATTTATTCTGCACTCATGTTTACCTTTCTTCAGTGAAATGATATCGTGATTAGTGATTTATCATCATGCAGCTCGTTCTAGTTTTGAATAATCAATTGTTTGTATTCTTCCTTGTAAAAAAACTGTTTAATGTTATGACACTGATGACAGTTTGTTAGTTTCAAACTGAAATATCTGGCAGTATATTAAATATACTTTTCTTGTTCACATGTAGATAATTCATGGAATAATTATTATTATTATTACGTGGCACCTCCAAGGAGTCCAAAGACTCATTGAGGGAAGGCACCTACTCTACAACTCTCCATCTCCATCACTCAATTCAACAACTACAGTGAACTGTAACTACCATCATCATCTACACCAATGCCATCTACTGCCCACTACCACCACTAGTATTTTCACAGACAATCACAAACATCTGCCTACAGCAGAATTCGAACCTGCAGCTTTTTGGCTGGAGAGCAGATATGCTGACCACTCATCCAACCAGGCTGACAAAGTTTTTGGTATCATTTCCAAAATCTTTACACAATGCTCTATCAATACCATTCCTAAAATAAATAATGCAAACAAGTGTGAAAATCATCAAACAATAAGTCTAATATCACATGCTTCAAAAATATTACTAGACGTCATACAAAAAAGATTGACAAATAGGGCCAAAGAATCTCTCAGCAATGACCAGTTTGGTTCAAGAAACAACAAAGGACAACAGATAGAATCCCAGATTTCAAAAAAATTACAGAAAGAAGAAATGAGAAGAATAAAAATACTCTGATAGTTTTCCTTGATCTGGAGAAAGTCTTTGATAGTCTTGACTGGGATCAAATATTTCAAATCCTAAAAACAATTAAGGTGGATTGGAGAGATAGAAGGCTCATATTTAATCTCTACAAGCACCAAGAAATCCAAATAGAAACAATAATACTGTTTAATCTCTATAATGATGAAGTAATATACAAATTAACAGAATTAATAGAAATAGGAATTAAGAAAAATGGAATTGAAATTAACTGGCTACAATTTGCTAATGATACAGCAGTTAGCACTGATAATATACTGACCCCATACATGAAAGGTCACAAGACCTATAACACTACAGTGCCATATGTGGGCAAGTGATTAAAGAGAACTGTAGCTTGTTGATATATTTTTCTTAAAGAGTGGGAGATTGTACTCAGTGGGAAAAGCAGTAAGGGGGAGATTGTTCCAAAGAATGAAGGAAGCTGATGAAAAGTTAGTTCAGTGTGTGTTCAAAACTGGACAGTGTATTGGTGTTGGCCAGTGGCTGACCTAGTTCTTCTATGGTTGGAAGAAAGTTAAGAAATGGTAGCAGCCAATTTAAAGGAGCAATACCCATTAAAGTACCTATAGAAAAGGTGCAGTGCTGAAACAGCTGAAAAAGTGACATGTAATAAATCAGGCTTTAATTTTTTTGGCATTAAAATCAACTGAAGTTGTCTTCACTCCATTTCAGGATGTTGAGGAGGTCAATGTTAAAGTCACTGGTTATGGAAGCGCTTGAGGCATCTAACTTAAGGTACAGCAGGGTTTATTGAATTTATTTATTTATTCTTATGACAGAGTATAGTTACAGTTCAATGTCCAATGCTGAAAGCCACTCCAGAGCCTCCTTTGACACTTCATGTATCTCCTGCAGGTCAATGTGGAAACAGCGAAAGGGACAGTCACTGATGATGTGTTTGACAGTCTGTAGAATCTAGTTTGGGTCTCCCGCGATGAGTCTACTGACTCCATGGAGATACCCATAATAATAATAATAATAATAATAATAATAATATGGATGCAATCCAACAAATGTTTTTGCATTCACCCAAAGTTATTGTCTGGTGCGGATTTCAGCTTCATTTATCATTGGACCATTCTGCTTTGTCGCATCCTGTGACCTGTTTGTTTACTGCTAAGAGGTATCATGATATGATAAACAATTTTGTTGTACCACAGTCATGCAGCACTTGTACATGGATTCAGTCGTTTTCACATAGGGTGGAGCCCCTCTGCATATCGCTCAATCCATATAGGAAATTCTTCAAGAATATTTAAGGGAAGCCAGTGTGATCAACCGTGCATTTCCCACTTCATGGCTGCCTCATTCATCTGATCTGACTCCCTGTGACTTTTGGCTCTGGAGATTTCTCAAAGATAGGGTTTATCAGGATCATCCTAATAACTTGCTAACGACAACATCAGTCCCCTACCAGCTGCATTCTGCCGTTGAACACACTGTACAAAGGATACAATTTGTGGAATTCCAGGAAGAGCAGCAAACTGAACAGTACAGCCCATGAATGCTAATGGAAGTGAATAAAAATGTGTTATTTATGCTTGAGTTGCATTTCTCCTTACACACACAGAAAAATTACTACATCTACATTCGGTGCATCATACCGTGCCCCTAGTTGTGAATTTTCATAGAATGGGAGAGGAAGTAGAACAAGAGGCCATTGCTGGAAAGTGTATAAAGAGGGTGTGTGAGCAAAGGAGTGACGAGCAGGTTCTTTGCAAGGAGAGTGGAATGCATTGCCTGGGTGTGTGTTCTGAATGTAAGACACATTGAATCAGTTTATTCCACAGTTGACTATTGTGTGCAATAGTGTGTACCTCCCACGATGAGTCTCTGACTCCATGGAGGTCAGATGTTAATAACAATAATGATGATGTGTGCAACGTATTCCTGCAAAGTTTTGCAGCATTTGGATGGTGACACTCCACAAGGCCTTAAATAGGGATACTTTAATTTTGATCACCCTATACAAACGGTCTACTGCATGCTTCTGATCTTTCACCAGAAAGACTGAAAATCCTCATTATTCTGGTTACCAATTAGTCCCATTGTCCAAAAGGTATCCCAAACTGTGCTTAAAATTTGTACTCCAGAATGAAAACCCATTGCCTATTCAAGCTATTATGTTTGCTGACCTGACCAAGCCCTAAAAAGTGAGATAAAAATCAATCACCAAATTATCATTCCATTGTCCTCACCTCAACTGCATCAAAAACAATAGGAGAAGGTTCACTGACTGGAGGTCCTCCAACATCAATTAATTAATTAATTTTACAGTTAACTACCTGCTCTTAGTCATACAAAGGTGGAAATTTGTGTGATCACTCTTGATTTCTAGGACCTTCAGTTGGTGACAGAGAAACTAACATCTTATAGTTGGTCTTCTCTCTTTGCAATTGTATCACCAGCTTCTCTCTGATCATTCACTGCAATTCATGCTAATGGTTTCCTCTTAGTCCTCAAATTCATGCTTATACAGTATACTACATTCTTCTTCTTCAACTGATGAACATTGAAGAGCTCAAATAATTCAGGCTTTAAATTCTTCCATAATTAATGTATTAAAAACTGCTTGCCTTACCATTCTCCATGAGTTCAGGATAATCAAGTTATGTTACCAAAACACATGCCTTTCTTCAATATTCAAATTTCCAGAGCTATTGTACTGATTCAGGTACTGTACCTGAATTTTCTGAAACTAAAGCTGAAAGTTTCTGAAACTAAAACTGGAATGGAATGAATGAAACTGTGAGGAACTGGAAATGAAAAATTTACTAACTAAATTAATTATTTACATGCTAATGTTTGCCATCTCAAGCATTATAAAAGGCACTATAAAGATACACACTCAGAAAGACTTAAATAATATGACCTCACAAGGACAGTCACACACACACACATGAAGATTGCCACCCTTAGCGGTAATCTTCTGTGATTGCTGATAGGAGTATCATGAGTGCATCAAAATTTGTAGAGGATCACACTATCAGTTCTTTTACAGTTAACTGGGGTCTGTAGAAGTTCAGCTGCTATAAGGAACAGTATCTGTGCTTTAAATTGTAGCAGCTTGGCTTTCTTTCACTTGATAAAATGGTCTTTATCCAAGGCATGTTATTATTATTTTTATTACGTGACACCTCCAGGGAGTCCAAAGACTCATCGAGGGAGGACACCTACTCTACATCTCTCTCTCTCTATCTCCACCACTCCATCTACCAACTACAACTACACCAATGCCATATACCGCCCGCACTATCACTAGTATTTCCACAGACAATCAAACATCCATGCCCATGGTGGGATACGAACCCGCAGCCTTTTGGCTGGAGAGCGGATATGCTAACCCCTCGGCCAACCAGGCCAGCAATATATATATATATATATATATATATATATTGTCATACATTATGGCAATGTCATTACAACCCATATTTCAACCTTTACTGAGATTTCATTGGTGGGCAGAGAAAGAAAGCAAGAGCTAAATCAATGGTAGAAGTGATATTTCCATATAAAGTTAAAAAATGGTGTACACCATGTTATTAAAAATATTCTGGGGATAAGAAAGGAAACTGAAACAAGTTCCCTGCCCATTTCTTAAAAAGCAAATTATACTTCACAAAAAATTATTGCTTTTATCCTATAATCCAATGTAAGCAAACAAGTTTGCACATTGCCTTAGTATCTCATAATGCTTCACAAGCTCGACATGTTTGCCAAGTGTACTCCTTTCTAACCAGATTCCAAGCATATAAATTTAAAAAAAAACTGCCTCCTAGATATTACATAAGAATACTCTAGTCTACTTCTAGGTTGTCCATTCAAAACGTACTTTTTATGTTTCTTATGACCAGGGTGGTCTTAAGAGTCATCTGTCTAAAATAGTGAGTCATACAAATCAGGGAGAGGAGAGAGAGGACTTTGGCATTCCTTGATTTGTCTCAGAAAGTAAAATTTATTTAAGGGTTGTAGACTCCAAACAGCCTGCTAACCTCTTCAAAAAAGTTTCCTTCTTCCAGGACATCCCAATGACTGCCAGGATCAAGTGACCACAGTATCCCTTGTCAATGTGAGACTCAGTATTTTGGATGGAGAGTACTACCACCTTGGTCAGAAGAAGAAGAACATAAAAGGTATTTTGGTATAGGCAACCTAAAAGACGAGCACATGTCCTGGATAAATACCATTTCATCAGGCAGAAGAAAGCCAAGCTACTACACAAATCTTAGTTTAAAGAACAAAGATTCCTACAATGAACTCAAGTTTTGCAGAAGCTGGTTAACTGCAATAGAACTGATGGTGTGCAATCGTACACAAACTTTGGTGCAATGCCTTATCCTCCCATCACCAGCAATCACAGAAGATCACCACAAAAATCACAACTGTTGCCTCCATTCACATGACTGTCCGTATTCTTGGGGTCATATCATTCTCAGTCATTGCCAAGTGTGTAATTATAGTGCCTTTTGATAATGCTAACTTCAGATGGTGAAATGGTAAAGTGTAAATATCTAATTCAGTTAATAAATTATATATTTTCATTCCATTTCCACACAGTTTTTGTTCCCAAAACTTTGACATGAATAAAAACACAAGCCTGTCTTATTTCTCAAAAGAAAGATCTTGCATTACTTTTGAAAATCTCCATTCAAGTTAAGATATCTATTCTTGGTTTGAGTTACATGTCTAGTCTTTCCTGGCACAAATTCAACACATCCAGAATCTCCTTGGTTTCCTCTTCCATTTAAAAAGATACTTCTTGGCAGAACAACTTGTAACACTATATAATCCCAAATTCATCCAACTTAGAATAGTGCTATAACATTTGGGGGTGGTGCACCAAAAATCTCCCTGTGGAATTCTCTCAGATGGTTTTGCAAAATCTAGAAGTCACTGGAAGTGATTGTGTAATGGATGATCTGTAGGGGGAGGAGCATCTATTAAGTGGATAGCCCCTCTTCTGGATAGCATCAAGCATTCTTATAAAAATTTAAAGGGAAGGATATTCAAAATAGCAATATGACAAGGACAGGTGATTGGTTGGCTGACTGATAAGTATAAGAAACTGATTATGAATCTGTTTAATCTAAGAGAAGGAGGGTGTTGGATCCTACTTCGTCTTAACCTATACTTTGGATCCGATATTTAGTTATTACGATGTTCTTAAACAATTGATAGGTTGCTAGTTGATTTCTAATCCAAATATAGAGAAAATTTATATTTATAGACTGCGCCACTCTATATCTGAATTAGTTCAAGAATTGAAGAAAAACCAACTCTCAACTATTTCTCCTTTATATGTTGTTATTATGTTTACAGGCCAAGTTTATTTAACTTACTTATCTCTCCTGCTTTGGTTCGAATATTTTTATGGATGGTGCAGTAAAAGAGTTTCAGGCAAAATACAACTTTAGATTAACAAAAACAAACATTTAATTTAGAATCACAAATTATACACTTAAGTTCAAATCACTAAATGAGATATTATAAACATTTTAGCTCTTCTGATAATACAGTCATATAATTTTAAGCAATGGTAAATCTGTTGTCTGAAACACAGCCTTCACAAAATTCAATTAAACACTTGGTAAAGCTCAAAGTCATAAAGTTCCTTGGTAACCACTTACACAAATATCTCACAGTTACTTAAGTTTCAAATACAATATAATGGCGGCAACACTTTTTCACAAGTATACACTTTTAAATCCGCACTTCAGCTAATCTCCGCAAAAATGTTACTGTTAATATAGGGATATTTTAGGAAGAAACACACACATATCTCTGCATAGGAATATCAATGGTTGGAATATTCTTCCCGGTAATCTTCCTTCTTCATCTACTTATATACGAACACTTTTTATAACTTTATACACTTTAAAGAATAAACGGCACTCATTAAAACAAATCTTCCTAATAATAACTGAATAAATTAACGGTCACAATTCACATGGTTAAATGTTCTTGCATGAAAACGCTTGTACTATCTTAGACATTACTCAACCAATTCAGTATTCTATTAATCACTCATGAACTAAGGTGACACACAATAATTTCCTTAACTTGAAATTTTCATGCACAGTTGCCTATTCCTCCGGCATTCAATTAATATTTAGGCACTATAATTCTTAACACAGCTATCGTTAAACTCAACCTTGTTGCCTCTAATTATTCTCTAGTTACTCCGTGCTATGCTTCAAGTTTCCGTGTGTCTTTGAAAAGTCGGCCCTGAAATTAAATCTCAACTAAAGTACAGCTAGTCATTCAGTAGTCACTTAGCTATCTTCCGTTGCTTTATTTGTTATTCTGCAACTTACTAGCTAACCCGCTCCACGACTAGCAGACTTTAATTAGCTACTTGAGTGGCTCGCTGACTCGCTAATATCACACACCCAAATCAATCTCCTTTTTTTCTTTCCTTCCGCCGAATCAGAATATCCTCTTTTTTCAGCGTTCCTAGCTTATATATATCCCTTCTTCCCGCCTAAATTGTTCTCGTGCTCTCTTTAACTAAAATCCTTTCCAGTAAACTTTCAACATACTCCCGCATGCTCTATTCCAAACTCGTGCAAGCTATCTAACATACGTTTCCATGACAACAAAACAAAATATAATAAAATTGAGGCATTGCATAACATTATACCTCTACAAACAGGAACAAATAAAGAATATTTACATTTCAATTAATACGCAGTTAAATGTTAAATACAAACTCCTATAATATTAACATAGCAATAAATAAAATAACTTAATATTTTAATACAGAGTTTTTTCTTTATTAGTACACATACTTGATTAAATAATTAAATATCAAATCAACTTATAGGTAGTTATATGAATATTAATTTATAAATAAGTGATTTACATTAAATAATATTTACAAATGTAACCTTTGCCATGGTGGATTATGTTGGATTCTGAAGAGAGTATTAATAATTTAAATTTCTCTTCATTTAGAATCCAACAGAGGGTAACTTGTAATACAGTGCAAGATTTTATACTTGAACACTGTTGTTGTTTAATTTATATAACCCTTTCAAGTCTGAAAATAGAGATACTTAAAGAATGTTCAGTATTGTATACAAAATACTAAGCATGTTTTAAAAAAACAATTTGTTGCCATTTTTGTTAACCTTGAATTGAAAAGATAATAGCTTAAAGTTTTACATGTGATTTTTAATTTAAATTATAAAAGAAAAAAAATCCAGCAGAGAGAGTTTGGCTAGCTTCTCTATTCTCAGACTTGAAATGGTTATTATATAAATTAAACAACAACAGTTGTTTACAGTTACAATTTAACAATTATATATTTTCAAAATGGGGATGCGGAAATGTTTATTCTCTTCAAATGAGGTGTTTACACACACACATACACACTGCAATACGTTATGGGATTGTTTTTTATGTGGTAGATGTGTCTTCCTTTCATTCTAGGGCAGTGTTTCTCAACCTGTGGTCTACGGACCACAGGTGGTCCGTGACGATGGGACAGGTGGTCCGCAGGCAGACAAATTAAATAAATATACATATTTTAATTATCCAAACAAAACAAATTAAAATTTAATAAGTAAGTAAAAATTATTGAAATCAAATGGAGACAAAACCAACAAATAGCATCAGAATGTTCAAAGGTGGAAGCAATAAAACTATATTGTTGTTCACTTCACCCCCCCTTTTATTATTCATCATTCTACCACTAAATTTGTAGCAGCGAAATAATAAAAGAGGGGTGAAGTGAACAATAATATAGTTTTATTGCTTCTGCCTTCCCTTGCTGTTTTGTCAGATTTAAAGTGAACATGTGTTATCCACATTTCAACCAATTGCTTGTTGTTTATTAATTGTTATTAATGAAGGTTTCCCTCCTTCATCCAAGGCTCAGTATCTTCAGAAGTGCTAAGTGATACTTGGACAAAGTGTCGTGAGTTAACCCCAGTATTTATATATTTATATATATATTTTTCAAAAACGTTTTTTAATAATGGAAAAGTGACTTAGAACTAGGACTTTGAAAAGAAAAGCAAATCAAACAGGTGATGCTTACCCTAATTGTGATACATGTGTTGTAACAGCGAGTAAATCTGATACTATTAAAGTAGAAGAAACAAGCAGTTCAAAGAAAAAATACAGTATGAAATATAACAATTCATATTTGGAATTCGAGTTTACTTGGTGTGGAGATGAAAGTGAACAGAAACCTCAATATGTTTTGTGTTATGAAGTGTTGTCGAATGAATGCATGAAGCCTGCGAAATTCTGACAACATTTAGAAACTAAACATTGTGATGTGAAAAATAAGCCAATTGAATATTTTCAGCGATGCTTAGGGACATTAAATCATGGGAAAGATATAGTTTCGGCCATGGTTCGATTAATAGTAAGGCACTGGAAGCATCCTACCTCTTAAGTTTGCACTTAGCAAAAACAGGGAAACCTCATTCTATCGGGGAAAATTTGCTAATTCCAGCTATAAAAGATGTGGTAAAAACTATGTTTGGCAACGAGTTACTAAAAGATGTTTATTTGATTCCTCTTTCAAATGACACTGTCGGTCGCAGAATTAATGATATGGCATGACGTAGAATCTCAGTTAATCAAAAGAGTTAAGAAGAGTCCTTATGTGTTACAAATAAATGAGACTACTGATGTTACAAATGATGCACAATTAATATGCTACGTAAGATATGCGCATGATAACAATATTCATGATGATATTCTGTTTTGTAAAACTTTGCCATCCCGAACAACTGGAGAAGAAATATTTCACACTCTCAATAACATGAATTGTGACACTGTTTCATACATAGGGCAGCATTAGCCTCCAAAGGAATGCCACCAGAATTTAAAACTGTGCTATACAACGCTGTAAAGCTAGTTAATTTTATTAAAGCTCAACCGTTAAATAACAGGTTATTTTCAGTACTCTGCGATGAAAATGGGAAGTGAATATATAAAACTTTTGCTTCATTCTGAAATTCGCTGGCTTTTCAGGGGCAAACTACTAACAAGGTTATTTCAATTAAGGCACGAAGTTTTATTTGTAAATGAACGTAATTCTGATTTTGCATCACTCCTTGTTGATGAAGCATGGTTATCAACACTATCCTATCTTTCAGACATTTTTGCGAAATTAAATGAACTAAATCTCTCCCTTCAGGGAAATTCTTTAACTGTTCTTGATGCCTATGACAAAATAAAGGTATTCGAGAAAAAACTGGTTTTATGGATTAATTATGTAAAAGACAGATAATTTGCACCTTTTCCAACATTGGAATCCTTTTTAGTGGAAAATGATATTTTGTTGATTCTGTGTTTCTGGAAAGGGTTTGTGACCACCTGAAAAATCTGAAAAGGAATTTTGAAACATATTTTCCGAATAACTTTTATAAGAAATTTCTGTGGGTTCGCAATCCATTTCAGGCTTGCAGTCACAAGAACAACCTTTCGTTATCAAAAAAAGAACAGTTAATTGAGCTTTCGAGTGACGGTGGGATTAAAATGCAATTCCGTGATCTTGGTTTGGCTCGATTTTGGATCTCGCCCTCAGTGAGAAGTGAATTTCCCAAATTATCTGAAGCAGCATTGAAAATCATCATGCAGTTTTCTACAACCTCTCTTTGTGAGAAAGGATTTTCATGGCTCCTTCAAATAAAAACAAAATACAGAAATAGTCTTTGTGTCTGCCGATCTTCGACTGAAGTTGACCAATATTAAACCAGATATCCAGCAACTCTGCAAGGGCCGAGAAGCTCAACCATCTCATTAAAGTATATCATATTATTTATTTGTTTAATAAAAATTAAAACTAATGAATTCCAACATCCTAAAATGTTATTTTTCTTGCTTTTCTGTTCGCAAAATCGTCGATGACATTATCAAAGTCTATTTCATCACTCCAATGTTGTTTTATAGACAGTATGGCAAGATTTCTTAAACGCCAAAAAAGTGCCGCCCAGGGCAGATCACTCCCCTCCCCAGCTATATCTCTGAAACTTAGTTGTCGTAGAATTGTTTTAGGCATTTTACTGGTCCTTGGGCTTCGAAAAGTTGAGAAACAATGTTCTATGGGGGGTTGGCCACCAGATACACATCCCATTTTTGTGGCCATTTATGGTACATTGGAGACTGCAAAAATTTCTCTTATTCGAGTCGGTTGAAATCTGCAAATATTATGTTTTTCCCTGTTTTTTCATCATATAGTATCTGAGAGTTCAGAAACTTTTATAGGCAGGAGGTATAAGAAGAACTTTCTGTATGACTTCAAGTCATCAAAAAACCATTTCAGCAGAACTACTTATCACGACTGACCTGTAAACTACTTGTATTATTTTTATGGTATTTCATTACAAAACTTTATTATTAGCTTATTGGTGAAGCTATTTCTCTTTCCTGATGATTTCATGAAATTTTTGTGATATGTGTCATCATGTTTTAAACAAATTTACTAATTATACTAATACTACTTTTACTATCCCTGAGAAGACAAGGACTATATGAAAGGCTGGCCAGGAGATCACTTCTGTTATAGACAAAAGTGCAAATATTTTCTTCCAAATAGCAGTTAAAGATATATTAGTTTAATTGAATTATTTTTATTTTCACGAGCACCTCCACGAAGTCCGAAGACTTATAACAGAGGATCCAAACTATTCACAGAATATCCACCATGCCTCTCCTTGAACCCATTAACATACAAAGTACTCACAACTGCCTCTGGCAGCCCATTCCATTCATTCACCACTCTCCAAGCAAAAAATCTAGTCCTCACATCCCTATGCTCTAACTCAACTTTCAGGGATTACCTCTTGTTCTGTACCCTCTAGCGAAGTACTGAAACACTTCCCCTGCATCAATCCTATAAAACTCTTTAAGTAATTTAAATGTTTCTATCGTATCCCCTCTTTTTCATCTGTCAACCTACGTTCTACAGACCACTCACCATCTTGGTCACTCACCTCTGGATTCTCTCAATTACTTCCTCATCACCAAAAAATCCAGGTGACCAGATGTGGAATTACCAAGGCCTTATAAAGAGGAATAACAACTTTCTTGTCTCTTCTTCAATAGCCAAGTAATTGTAAGTGCATGAACTACCTTGACAACCTTAGAGAGTTGAAGTTTAGAGTGCACATAGCTATCTACTATTGGTCTATAATTTGCTATTGCGGTCTTTAAGCTTCCCTTATGCAAAGGAATTATTTTGTCCTCTTTCTGCTTCCTTGTAACTATGCCAGAGCTGAGACTTTAATTAAATAGCCTAGTCAGAAGCAGTGCTAGTTCCTTTGAACCTTCTCATAAAATGCAAGCTGATATCCTATCAAATCTGCCCCTTCAATTCCTAGTTTCATCTATTTCCTGGAATACATTTCCAACAATGTGGTACCCAGCTTGTAATCTGTTTATTCCAAAATGCATAACTTTACATTTCTCCACATTAAACTGATACCCATTATCTTTTTCCCCTACTGACAGCCTATTTAAATCAAGCTCCCTGCGAGCTCCACATCACCTTGATTAACTATTACTCTACCCATTTTGCATCATCAGCAAACAACTGAATGTTTTCTTTCAGATATTTCTTATATCATTCATGTACAAATTAAACTGTAACAATCCTAGCACAGAACCTTGTGGCACACCACTGGTCACCTGCTTTGTCCTGGATAGTGCTTGTTCATGTACCACTTTTTGGTATCTATCAATCAGCCGCCCTCGTATCCATATATAACCAGCATCATATCCATCCCCATCTTTTTTAATTTGCATAGCAGAGTTCCATGTGGTATTCTGTGGTAATGCCTGTGCAAAATCCAGCAGAATCATCATGAAGCCATCTATTATAAAACAATAACTAAATTACTAAGGCATGATCAACCAATCACAAAGCCATCTTGTCCCTCATAGAACATCATATTCTTATCCACCCATATCTAAATTCTCTTTTTGACAAGCTTTTCCAGTACTTTCACCACCACTCCTGTGATACTGATTGGGCTATAATTTGCCCAATACAGATACTGTAGTCTTAGAGCCTCCCTTATGCAAAGGAATTATTTTGCCCTCTTTCTGCTTCCTTATAACTATGCCACTGCCGAGACTTGAACTAAAGAGCCTAGTTAGAAGCATTGCCAATTCCTTTGAACCTTCTTGTAAAATGCAAGTTGATATCCCATCTAATCCCACAGCTATATTTACATTGAGCCTCTGTGATATCCTAAAAACCCCCAATTCATTCATCTCTGTTCCCACGCCCCTCCCTGTGTTGGAACAGAGGTGGATCAATTAGAGAAATTATTAAAGATGAATTGTCTGCTTCTGTCACTTCACCACTGTCAGCACTCACTACAGTTATCCTTCCATAGTGATTCTTCCTCTTACTTGCCATGTATTGAAAGAACTCTTTGGAATTTCCTTTGGCCTATTCAGCTACTTTCTTCTGATAATCATGCTGGTCACCTTTCCTGACTAACCTTTGAACTGTTCATGAACCAGCTAGTCGCCTTTCTTCTTATATACTCTCCACAAAAACTTCTTTTTTTGCAGCTCATGCTTAATTATGTTACTCATCCATCTAACTCCTACCTGATTAACCATCCTGACCTTGGGTACAATCTGATATTGCTTTCTCCAGATACCACTAAACTATCTCCCATGCACTATTAACATCCTTCCTTGCAAGTTTTTATGCCACGGCACAGCTTCAAGTTTCCTCCTAAGCTTGTCATAATCACCTGCCTTGCAGTTTCACATATACAACTTCCTGACAGAATATTCCTCATGTTTTGCAACATCCCAAGTCAAGACCACATGGTCACTCTCCCTAAATGGAGGCAGCATGGCTACCTTGGTTATGCACAGCTTTTCTGATCCTACAACCAGATCCAATACTCTCATACCTCCGAGTGCCCTCCATCACATTCTGCCTCAAGTTATTATCATCTTTCAGTAGGTGTATAAATTCCATTTCCTTCCTGCTAAGCAAATTATATTCATAATAGATATCTCCACATGCCAGCAAAATTCAAATGCATTTAAAAGTTGTTTTGGCAGAGATTTTTTAAATCAAAAGTTGTGCTTGAGAATACTCAAGCTCAGCAAGAATGCTATTTTTAACCAATATATAAAAATATTTTTAACCTGAATAAGTTGGAGAAAACTCCAACTTAGCAGTGAAAAGCTTAACAATACTGAGGGCAATCCAGAAGTGTTTCTTAAACTGTGTTCTGCAGAACACTAGGGTTCCACAAAAAACTCTTGGATCATCCCCAGCATACACAGACATTTATAACTTGCATTACATGTAGTTTCTGAAAATACCTTGTATTTTCAGAAACTAGGGATTTTCAGGAGAGAGAAAATACTATGTGGTGGAATTGTGTGGGAGTGAGGGATAAGGTCTTTATCATTGCTAAGAAGCATGATTCATTATTTCTCACAATGCATTTCAAAAGTTTTTTTGATTAAAATATGTTGTTAATGATTATATTTTGCATATAATCATTCCAATAATTTCTTATGAAGATTTTCAGAGGGATGCCATGAAAAAAAAAGTATGTAGTTAGGAAGCAAGTGAAGTCCAGGTTCTTCACATGGAGTGCAATGAGTGTGTGCATTGATCTACCATTCAATATTGTGAGTACATCTTTGCTAAATGTGTTCAAGGAGAGATTTGATAGGTATGTAGGCCATAAGTGATATAGAAGGAGCCTTCCCTCAATGAATCCTTGATCTCTCCCTGGAGGAGTCCACATAATAATAATAAAAGAACCTCTTTCCCCAAAGTCAATTTAATTGACTTTGGGGAAAGAGGTTCTTTTATGCATTCAGTTTGCTGGAAAAATATTCAACCATGTGAAATATAATGACCTTTCCACTGACTGATTTACACTCTTGTGCTAGCCAACTTTATCATGGAAAAATCAAAATCAAATTTTTTTTCTGTACACAGTGATTACAGTTCTGTACTGTTTCATATATCCAATAATATCAATTTCTTTTGTGGAGAGTATCATCAAGAAATTAATAAAATCAATAGTTTTGTAAATTTTATTAATTAGTTTTCTTAGTTTCATGAATAACATTCCCTCTGGTGAACACTGCCATATGAGACAAGGTTGATTTCTTCCATCATGTTGCTAGTGAAAACAATGAATATTTTTTGGATTTTCTAAAATTGTTCTCCTAATATTAGGTAATCCACGGGAAAAAGCAGAGTATTTTTTGGTAATAGAGCTATCCCTGAATTTCAACCCTAAGATAAAATGAAGTTTAACTATTTAGAAATGTATTATATTAAAAACAGTATTAATTTGACATACCTGAGTGTGTATTTTTGTAGATAGGGAGGACATAGTTTGCGGTGCAGGACTTGACTAAACTGAAACAGCACCATATTTGGAAAAAGTGAAGGTCAAGAACCAATAAGCAAGGAAAAATATATATAGCAGATAGCCAAAATAAAACATAAATAAAATAAATAACATAAATAACAAAAACAATAAATAAATAAAAAAAAACTATCAATTTTAAAAGGTTAAAAATTTTTTTAAAATTCAACTTTCATTATTAAGCTTAATTGTTTGTAGTGGTCTGTTTTTCATGCCCATCCTACTTCTTATCTGCAGTCATTTTCTACTTCTCTTTCCTTTTGGTAAGGAAAGAGAGAGTGAGGGATGCAAGTGAGCAATCAAGGAACAGAGTGCTAAGAGAAGTGATGTATGGAAACTCGATGATCAATGGTGCAATATAGGATGACAGAGGAGTGTGGTAATAGCAATTAAGCAGGGTGAAAAGGTGGATGAGATGATTGTGATGGTGGGCATGAATGACTTGAGAGGTAGTGTCAATCGGGTAATGAGAGATCTGAGATTTATGCTTGAGGTTGCACAGAAAAAAACTCAAAGAGGGAAGTGTGTGTTACCAAGGTATGACAATAACGAGCCGAGCAGAATAGCATTAATAATGAATAGCATGATAGCCAGAATGTGTCAGAAGAGAGGCTTGGAATACATGGATGCTTGGAGGGCATTTGAGAATAGAAAGGAACTGTATGTGAGAAACCGCTTGCATTTGAATGAGAAAAGACGTAGGCATCTGAAGAGAAATTGCTGTTCTCTGAATGAGTCGGTGCATCAATGCAGGGAAATTACAATTACCAGGGTGGATGGCAGCATGGGTGGTCTCTTGTGGGAATAGGTGCTTGGGAGAAAGGGGATGACATCAGGTAACATTGGGTCCAGTGGAGTCTGGAGGGAAACAATGATAGGTATAGAAACAGTGACATTTTTATGCTATATACCAGTGGTTCTTAACCGGTGTTCCGCAAGCTGGTTACAAGTGTTCTGCCGATGAAAGATGTCACATATTATTATTATCATCGCGGGCAACTCCAAGGAGTCGACAGACTCATCGAGGGAGGC
This sequence comes from Typopeltis vanoorti, assembly GCF_054136105.1. Taxonomy (NCBI): domain Eukaryota; kingdom Metazoa; phylum Arthropoda; class Arachnida; order Uropygi; family Thelyphonidae; genus Typopeltis; species Typopeltis vanoorti. Next base: position 62,372,711 of record NC_143550.1, on the reverse strand, counting down.
CCTAACATCATGTCAAGAGCAACTATTCAACATTCACACAATACCTATCATACCTCGCCTTGAACTCATTCACAGTCATAGCACCCACAACAGACTCTGGCAACTTATTCCACTCGTTCACCACTCTCCAAGTAAAAAACCTAGTTCTAACACCCCTGCTAACTACACTCTTGCCCAGCTTCCACGTATGGCCCCAAGTCCTCCCACCACCAATCCTATTCTCAAAAATATCTTCTGGATTAATCCTATAGAAACCCTTCAGTAATTTGAATGTCTCAATCATATCACCCCTTTTCTGCCTATCAACCAATTTTTGTAACCCACAAATCGTCAACCTGTTCTCATAAGGTCAAGAACCAATAAGCACAGTTCTGAGTGTAAGCATATGACATAGTTACTATTACTATTATTACGGGCAACTCCAGGGAGTCATTAGACTCATCGAGGGAGGCCCCAAATCATATTCATCACAACTATTCGACATTCATACAGTATCTATCATATCTCACCTTAAACTCATTCACTGTCACATCATCCACCACAGACTCTGGCAGCCCATTCCACTCATTCACTATTCTAAAAGTAAAGAACCCAGCTCTAACACCTTTACTAACCACACTTTTGCCCAGTTTCCATGGATGTCCCCGAGTCCTCCCACAACCAGCCCTGTTCTCAAAAATATCCTCTGAATTAATTTTATAGAAACCCTTCAGTAATTTGAATGTCTCAATCATATCTCCCCTCCTCCGCCTATCAACCAATTTCTGCAACCCACAAATCCTCAACCTGTTCTCATAAGGTTCGTTCCACAGACCTGCTATCATCTTGGTCACTCGCCTCTGGATCCTCTCCACCTCCTCCCGATCAAGAAGAAACCTAGGTGACCAAATCTGAGCACAGTAGTCGAGATGGGGTCTTATCAAGGCTCGATACAGAGAAACAATAACCTGCTTGTCTCTGCATGTCAATGTATTCTTCAGCAACCAAGTGATTTGATGAGCTGATTTGGCAACTTTTTCAATGTGTCCCCTAAATTTCAATTCCTTATCCAACAACACTCCTAAATCTCGTGCCTCATCAATTTCCTGGAGCACGGTTCCACCAATGCAGTAAACTGCCGCCAATCTTTTCACCCCAAAATGCATAACCTTACATTTTGCCACATTAAATTGACATCCATTCTCCTTAGCCCAGACCTCCAATCTATCCAAATCATCCTGCAAAATTTTGACGTCATCTGCATTCACTATTGCCCTACCCAACTTTGCATCATCTGCAAACAAATGAACTGTTCCTCTCAGATCCTTCCCTGTATCGTTAATGAACAAATTAAACAGCAGTGGTCTCCAAGAACAGAACCCTGCTGCACACCACTCGTTACAGGCTGTCTTTTGGAATCTACTTCTGAGTAAACTACTCTCTGATATCTCTCCATCAACCACCCTCCTATCCATCTCACCAACCCTATATCCATTCCCATATGTTGCAGTTTACGGATTGGAATTCCATGTGATATCCTGTCAAAGGCCTTAGTCAAGTCCAGCAGAATCACTGTAAACCCATTACCCTTATCCAGTTCAGCCATCACTGTGTTATAAAACCTGGGCAAGTTACTGAGGCATGATCTACCCTTCACAAAACTATGCTGTCCCCAAAACAGTATCTCATTTTCATCAATCCATTCCTATATTTTTCCCTTGACTACTTTCTCCAAGACCTTGACAACAACTCCTGATATGCTGATTGGTCGGTAATTTGCAACAGTATTCTTGGATCCTCCTTTATGCAGTGGAACTATTTTCCCTTTTTCCACCCCGCCCCTTTGGGACTAAACCAGACCCGAGACTCAGATTAAACAACATGGTCAAGAGCACTGATAATTCTTTAGCCGCTTCACATAAGACTCGTGCCAGTATACCATCCAATCCCACAGATGTATTCACATTAAGGTTCTGTAATAGACTATTCAGCTCCACTTCATTCATCACAATTCCTGAATAAACTAATGGTTCCTTCATTCCTTCAATGTCACCACTTCGATGATATAGTCTTGCAAAGTGCTCACTCAGTAATTCCACTATATCGACTGATTCAGTGACCTCCCTACCATCAGCATTCCTTAAAATCATTCTGCCGTGTACAGTTTTTCTTTTACTTGCAGTATATTGAAAGAACTGTTTGGGATTCTCTTTAGCTTGAATAGCTAGTTTCCTTTCATAATCCACTTTTGCTTTTCTTACCACACTCGTTACAATTCTGGCCTGCACTTTATACCGTTTGTGTGCCTGTGGGTCACCTTTCTCCTTAAATTCCCTCCACAGTTGTTTCTTTTTTTGCTTTTCGGACTCTGGTTATACAGTCAGCCATAAGCCTTGACCCACTAGCGCTCCCCTACGGGGGCGCTAGTGGGTCAAGCGCTACGAACGTGTTTTGAAGAGCTCCTGATTCAGATAAGTTTTACTAGGAATAATTAAGTATATATGCGTAATTGTTTAAGTAAGAGCGGCTGTAAACGTTGTACGCTACTGATATTATTAGTGTGGGGTTTTTTTTCTTGCTTAAACTAAATACGAAAACGTTAATATTAGACCTAGTAACCTGCAGAGAAAAAAAAAAAAAAATGGCGGCGGCATTGTCATTCCATGATTTTAATTTGGATTTCAGTCGGTTCGTTAAGTGTGAGGTCTGTTATATGTATTCCTTCGACTACATAATTGATTTGTGGATGCTTAGTGCGGATGGAAGAAGGGTGTGTGCGAAATGTGACCTGAACGAGGAATTGATGAATGCGAATATGAAGTTGATGACAGAAAGTGCTAGTACCGATTGTGTCGCGAGTGCACATTTGAAAGAGGAGGATGGCGAAAAAGACAGGCGAAAAAATATTAAAAAATCAGGAAAAAAGAAAAAGAGCGATTTGACAACCGTAACGGATGTTAAAAGGGACGAAAGTGAGGCGGAAAGAAACGAAATTGAGAGAACGAATGAAAGTAGAAATGGTGTGGTGCAGAAATCGCAAGTAAAAAAAATCGAAAGAATGAATGATAGCGAAAAAAGAATGACTGATGGCGAAAGTTGGACGCATGTTGGAATGAAAGTACTGAACCAAAGAAAGATGAATGACAGTAAAAGTGAGAAGAATGATAGCGAAAGTTGGACGCATGTTAGTCCGAAAGTACGGAAACAAAGAAAGATATGTGAGAGTGAAAGTGAGAAGAATGATAGTGAAAGTTGGACGTATGTTGGACCGAAAGTACGGAAACAAAGAAGGATGAATGAGAGGGAAAGTGAGAAGAGGGGGTCGAGAGTTAGAAAGTTAGAAAGATTTAATGATAGAGTGAATGTGTCGCGAGGTTCAGAAGGTGAATTGGATTGGATGAAGCAAGAAATGAAATGGATGCGGAATGAAATTAAGAGAATTCAGGTCAAAACTATTAAAATAAATCATGATGGCATGAAAGAGATAACAAAAGATGAGCGAGTGGCGTTGTATGGCGACTCCATTATTAAAGGTGTGCTGGAGGATAAAATGCACAAGGTATGTTTTCCAGGCGGTAAAATGAGTACAGTGATTGAGGCATTGAATACGAGGCGGGAACGAGCAAAAGAGTTAATTGTATTAATTGGTACGAATGATTTGAGAGAGAACAAAGAGCATGTCAAAATGAATGTCAGGAGACTGCTTGGAAAGATAAAGGAGAATAGTGTGACAGGAAGGGTGGTCAGTGTGTTGCCTAGATATGATTGTGGTGAAATGAGGCGGAGAGCAAGGATTATGAATGATATTCTGGCTGAAATGTGTGAGGAGATGGGAGTACAGTTTGTTAATGTGTGGAATGAGTTTGAGGGACGAAGTGAGCTGTATGGGAGCGATGGACTGCATTTGAGTGGTTATGGTGTGAGTCGCTTGGAGAGACTGCTGCTGGAAGGTAGAGAAGTGAACAGAGAGAATGAATCAGATCGAGAGGGGAGTGATGTGGAAGAGCAGGAGAGTAAGACACGAGAGATTGAAGGAGTGGAAATGAATGTGGAAGTGAGTGGTATGAGTATAGAAAATGAGAGAATGGGTGTGCAAGAGGAGCAGGGAAACGGCAAGGCTCAGGGTGGACAGGGATACACAGCTTGAGAAAGGTGGATGCTCCAAGAGGAGATGAGAGAATGTGTAGGCAGGAAAGTAATGGGATGATCAGGGATCAAAAGGAAACAGATGGAATTGCAAAGGGTTCTAAAATGAAGAAGCAGAAAGGGAAATGGCCCCAGTCCAGCATGGAGAGATCACATCGAGTGAGTGGTATCAGTGGAACTAGCTGTAGATCCAGAAATGAGTTGTTGTGTTTGTATACCAATGCTAGAAGTATAAGAAACAAGGCGGATGAAATGGTTGCACTAATTGCGTCTGTGCACCCAGAGATTGTCGGAATAAGTGAGACATGGTTAGATGAGGATGACATCCTGAGAGGAATAGAGATGGAAAGGTATGATGTGTTTCGTGAGGATAGAAGGGGTAAAAAGGGAGGGGGAGTGCTATTGATGATAGAGAAAGAGTTATGCCCATACAAGGTAGAGATGCAAGAGGGAAATGGGGCCAGTGGTTTTGAGGCAGATGTTGAAAGTTTATTTTTCACTTGGTTAGAGTATAATAAATTTAGTTTAATCCTTTATCCAAGTGTGAGCAAACAAAGTTTGCACCTGAAAGTATCTTCAGGACTGAGGTAAGGTGGTACACACCAGGGCAACTCGTTGCAAAGGTGGAGCAAGCTACCAATACTCCTGTCTCAGTATCTCCTATAATGCAAAACACATCTCCTTACGGATATGTCTAATGTTCTGCATTAAGGGAAGGGCCACTACCCAGACTAGTTTCAACCTTTATTGAGGTCTCTTCAGTGGGAGCCAGGCCCAAGCTGAAATACCAGGCAGAAGCATTCGCAGGTCATCTCTACCTATAGGAGTTGCCAAATGGTGTGCCACCCATTTTTAATAAATTACTCTTGAGGTTTTGAGGCAGTATGGTGTGAGATAGAGGTGAATAGAATCAAATACTTGGTGGGATGTTGTTATAGACCTGGTAATGTGGATGGTGGTGATAGTGAAATGTATAGTCAAATAAGCCAAGCAAATAAGAAAAGGGTGATCATTATGGGTGATTTTAATTATGGCAATATAGACTGGAATGAAGAGATAGCAACTGGAAGTAAAGAAAATGAGTTTCTTGAGTTTTTGAGGGATAACTACCTCAGACAGTATGTAACAGAGGGCACAAGAGGATTAAGGGTCTTGGATTTGGTCATCTCATCGGAGGATGTAATTATCAATGAGGTATCAAATCATCCACCAATTGGTGACCATGAGGTGATTACTTGGGTGGTTGCCAGCAGTGCAAGGACCCCTGTGAAAAAAGGGTATATGTGGAACTACAAGTGGGGTGATTATGAAGAGCTCAGGGGACAGCTTGCAGGTGTAGCATGGAATGAGGAGTTAGCTGGAAAAGAGATCAATGCAGCTTGGGGGATTTTCAAACAATATTTAGTAGATGCAATGTCTAAATGTATACCACGGGTGAGAAGGTTAAATAAGTTAGGTGTGAGATGGATGAATAAAGAGATTAAGCATGCAATACAGAGAAAAAGGGCATTGTGGAGGCAGCATAAGAGAAGTGGAAGTAACCAATTTCATGAGTTCTACAAAGACCAGGCAAGGAGAGTGACTTGGTTGGTGAGAGTAGCTAAAGAGAGGTATGAACAGCAGTTAGCTAATGAAGCTAAAAAGAATCCTAGGGAGTTCTTTCGATATGTAGCCAGCAAAAGAAAGAATGATTATGCAAGGATGACATTGATTGGAGGAAATGGTATAAAGACAGCTGTTGCAGAATGTGTGGTGGAGATACTTATTGAGCAGTTCATAAAGATCTTTCAATCTTGTGAATGTGACTTCATGGAGAGATTAAGAGCAGTTGATGATGGGGAGGAGAGACTGACTGTAAGTGAACAAGAGGTGTTTGGGGAGTTGAGTAAACTAGATGTAAATAAGGCTGTGGGACTTGATAATATATCACCGCGTATTCTGAAAGAATGTGCCAGAGAGTTGACACCTGCCTTGACATATTTTTTTAATACGAGTCTTGCACTTGGTCAAGTCCCTAAAGAGTGGAAGGAGGGCAAGATTGTGCCACTTCATAAAGGAGGTGATCGAACTCAAGCATCAAACTATAGGCCTATCTGTGTGTCAGGTGTTGTGGTTAAGTTGTTGGAGAAGCTTGTGAGAACTAGGATCCAGAGTTGGGTTGACAACAATGGTATAATCTTTGATGGACAGCATGGATTTGCTAAAGGGAGGTCGTGTTTTAGTAATCTACTTACTTATTACAATAAAGTGACTGCTTCCTTGGACAGAGGAGAAGGATACACAGTAATATACTTGGATTTTGCAAAAGCTTTTGATAGAGTACCTCATGATAAGTTGACAGTCAAACTAGAGCAGATGGGGTTGGATATTAGATTAGTGCATTGGATTGGAGACTGGCTATCTGATAGGTATCAACAAGTTGTGTATGGGGGTGCAATATCCAGGAAAAGGAAAGTCACTAGTGGAGTGCCTTAGGGATCTGTTTTAGGGCCATTACTATTTAACTTGTATATTAATGATATTGGCGAAGATTTGGATGGAGATATTCAGTTGTTTGCAGATGATGCAAAGTTGGGACGAACCATAAAGAGTAGTGAAGATGTTGTGGCCTTGCAAGAAGACTTGAATAAATTGAGTGATTGGGCAAGCAAATGGGGATGTGAGTTCAATGTTGCAAAATGTAAGGTTTTAAAATTTGGAAAACAAAGATGGGATGCAGAATTTATGCTTGGTGAGAATATATTGTTGGAAGTAGAGGAAATAAGAGATCTGGGAGTGATAGTGGATAAGGATCTAAAATTTAGGGGACACATCGCCAAAATTGTGAAGACAACACAAAGACTTCTGGGAATGATGAGGAGGACACTGACGTGTAGAAGTAGGGAGATTCTTGTTCCATTGTATAAGGCTTTGATTAGGCCACACATGGACTATTGTGCCCAGATTTGGTCACCTGGTTTTCAGAAGGATGAAGAGATGTTGGAAAGGGTCCAAAGGCGACTGACTAAGGTAGTTTCTGACCTCTGGAATGTCGAGTATGAGGAAAGATTGAAAAGATGTAATTTGCAGAGTCAAGTGGAGAGAAGGAAGAGGGGAGATATGATAGAGACCTACAAGTTGGTAAGGGGTTGTTATAGGATCAATGGTGGAGAAGTTCTACAGAGAATAGTGGGAGATCAGGGGAGAACCAGAGGTCATACCTGGAAACTGTATAAAGAGGGTGTGAGTAGGGGAGTGAGAGGCAGGTTTTTTTCGTGCAGAGTTGTGAATGATTGGAATGCCTTGCCTGAGAGTGTGGTGTCTGCAAGGAGTTCGAATGTGTTTAAGACCCGGTATGATGAGATGTGTGTGAGATAAAAGGACCTCCTAGATGAGTCTTTGACTCCATGAGGTCTTGTTTAATAATAATAATAATAATAACTTCCTGTAAATGCTCCTTGACCACTTCCCATGAACTATCAACATCCAGCCCATGCAGTTTTACATGCCATAGCACTGAACCAAGCAATCTCCTAAGCTTGTCATACTTGCCTGCATGGTAATTCCACATGTACCCTGTCTTAATCAAAAATTTCACGCAATTAGCCACCTCCCAGGTTTCCACCTGAACAAGACCTTATGATCACTGTTCATAAGATCTTGTTCAGGTGGAAACATGGTCATATTCATTACAGTCAAATTCTTAGATGCTATTACTATGTCAAGCACTCTCGAACCCCTAGTATTTTCAATTACATGCTGTCACAGACAGTTATCCCTTAATAACTGAATAAAATCCAGTTCCTTCCTCACAGGTGTCCTGTCCTCCTTCGAATCAATGTTACCATAGTTGAAATCCCCCATAATAATTATCCTCCTTCCACTCATTTCATCAATTTGTTTGTGCATACTATCTCCACCATCTATTCCATCACCTGGTCTATAGCAGCACCCAACTGTATATTTTGTTCTGCTAGTCTCAATCTCACACCAAATAGCCTCAAATGAGCTCTTTTCACTATCCTGCAATATAACTTCTATTCTCCTTGGCTGCAGTTCATCAGCTATCATCAATAACATTCCTTCCCCCCATTTTATTCTCTCTGTCCATCCTGAACACACTATACCCTACACATTCTATCCCACTAACTATTTCATCTTCTGTCAGCCATGTTTCACTCACTAATGCCAATAACCTGTGTCCAGGAAAAGTCAACCAAGACCAAAAATTCTTCCTTCTTGTTCCTAATACTCCTGGCATTAGTATACATGAAATGCAGAGGTCCATTTGCACCGCACCTATCTTGATGCATAATACTAACTATCCCATTCTGATTTCTTGTCCTTCGTAATGGCTCGGACACATTATATACATTCTTACACTCAACTGCCTCACTGATGTCTGCATATCACCCCCCCCTCCTTAATAGTTCTAGTTTCCCTGATTTTGCACATCCACTTTCACTTCATTCATTAACACTTTTTCCAGTCTTTGCACACCAAATTCATTCAAATACAAGCCATCCATCTTGCACAAATCCTTTCGTCCATCAAACTCACTCCACACGTCCACAAACTCCACACCACAATGTCTGCATAACCTGCACATAAAGTCATTTGCGATTATGGCCCTCCTTTTAAACTCTTCTCTGTCTTACAGTGGCAACACTCACTATCCTGACTCTCTCTCTCTCTCACTCTTTTCTTCTGCTACCTCTAATAATTCCTTCAAGTCCTCTCTCATATCAAATTTATCTCCTTTCAAATCATTCGTTCTCACCACGACTATCATTTCTTTCACCCTCTGCTTTTGCACTCTAATACTCTCACTTACAGTCTTAATTTTCGCAAACGGTAAGTACGATTTAGTCAAACTCTCATCTATCACACCTCTTACTAATGAGTCATTGTACAACACTCTTTCCTTCATTTCTGAAACACTCCCAATCATATGCTTATTTTTCCTTTCACATACTTGCTTATTTCCGTTAGCTGAGGCACTCAGGAAAGAGTTTTGCAGTCGCTCCAACTGCTGCTTCGCCCTATGTATTACTCCGTGTAACTGTGCAATCTCACTCAGTACAACTAATTCCTCATTTTTTTCATCATTCAAACCATTTTCTCTCTGTATAATTACTTTCACTCTCTCTTTCAGCACCACTCTCATTCCTATCTTGTACAACATCGTAATTTCCTATCAAATCACGTTTTTCCTCTCACATTCTGGTTTCCTTCTACAACAACAATCTCACGACCTGACACACACTTCAATTCCTCACTTTCCTTACACCGTCAGCACAGTCTCCCACCACTATCATTATCTATCCAAATTCCAGCCTCTTTTGGGAAAGTATACATCCCCCACATGTTACACTGAACGAACTCTTTTACATTAAATTTTTGAACAGAGACGCAAAGTTTTGGACGCCAATGTTTTTCGTCACCAATTTTTCATCACCACCACACCAAGCTACCAAAAACAAACACCACCACATTAAGATTAAATCAATATTGCCAATTTTTACTCAAAATAATACTTATCTTTTCAGGAGCTCTCTGCAAGCACTACATACCATGTAGCCCTGCAGCGGACCCCCTCCCGGCATGATGATGATAATAATAATCTATCACCTTGCATTATTTTTACGTGATTTTTCCATTCTTCTTTCGATTTTTGGATCCCATTTATTATTTTACAATTTTCTCTGATTTGTGAGTTCCTGATTTTGTTTAATATTGTTACATCATATATTGAAATTTTTTTCACTTGGTGATAAATGAAATTAAAAATGCCAAGAAATTATATTCTTGTTTAATTCTCTATCCAAGTGTAAGCAAACAAAGTTTGCACGTGAAGTTTATTCACAACTAGGCTACTTGTATATAAAGGCTAATGACTTCAACATTAATTGCCTTAATATCCCATAATGCAAAACATCCTTTCAGGTGTGTATAACACTATGCATTATGGAAAGGGTCAACCTTTATTGAGGTCTCATTGGTGGGAGCCAAACCCAGAAGAGATACCAAGTTAAGTAATGAGAAGTCACACATACACATGTATATATATGAACATTGAAGAGAGTGAGAGAGAGAGAGAGAATGTTTGTTTGTTTGTGTGCGTGTGTCCTTGCGTGAGTGCATGCACACGTATTTCCTTTTGGTATCCAGTTACAATATGGCATTATGACAAAGTTTACTGAAATTAAAGAACAAAAAAAAGTTTAATATATACAGCAAGCCAGTTAAATATGACAGAGCTGGCCATTAATATAGTTTCAGCAAACCACCATTATACACACCTTTCCTTCATGCTTACAGGGTGATCAGAATACACCATGAAAATTATGAGAAACAACTACCGTGTTAGAGTAAAACTTTCGTTTAATATAAACCAGGAGTGTTTATTTTGGTTTTACTCTAACATGGTAGTTGTTTCAATAATTTTCATGATGTAACCATTATATACTATTTTGCAGGCCCTGTAGCTAGTATAGTTTAAATTTGCAAATCTGTTCCCTAAAAAATTAGTAAGAAAACAAATGGTGGTGTTGTGGATAATTAATATAATAAATTAAAACTTCAGAAAATACATGATGAGGGTGAACTACTGACAAAGAGTCTTCGTGAAAGATTAATCATTTATGCTTATTAAATTCTAGTAATTATGTTTCAACCCAAGCCATGTCTTGAAGTTTTATTTCTACCTGTATAACCACTTCTCATAACTGTGAGTAACCAAACCTCACTTATTCAAATAAATGAGTTAATCAAATTCTAGGTCCTCCTGTATTTAGTTAAGTTCTGGTTTTCTTAATATCATTTAAAACAAAAAAATTATACAATAACCATAGCAATGAACTTGAATGAAAGTACAAATATTTCAGAATGAAAAGGGCAATACATCATCAGTGTGTGTGTGTAAACAACAAGCAAATCAATTTATTCAGGTTAGGCTGATATAAAAGGACTTCACAACTTACATCAGACTCTTGCACTGGCCTAACCTGAATCAGAACGATTATCTCTCTTTCGCAAAAGTTTGGGAGATTCCCATTTTATGAAAACATCAAAAACAATTTGCATATTTTTTTAATATTAATTTCTCAAACACAGCAACCATTTTTTAACTGGTAAACCAATTACACACACACACACACTGATGATGTACTGTTCTTTTCAGTGTGCAATATTTGTATTTTCAATAAAGTTTATTACTGTGTTTATCATGTAATTTTGTTGTTTTATAGTTATGTTAAAAATACCTTTAAAGATTAGATTTAATACCATTTAATCTTTAAGATGGATGTCTTTGTTCCTACACATGTATAGAATGAATTTTCCTAAAATATAACGTTTTCTTTGTTTTGTTTGCTGAAAACAGGTATATAGGGTGAGCCCAAACAGCTATACAGATGATTCTCTTTTTACACGGCTTTTTTCTTTTACACAATTTCAAAATAACAAGGTTCAGAAAACAAAAGCAATTCTATTTTTACAAGGTATATTTTGATTTAACACAGTTCAAATGATGCTTATTTTTAAAATTTCTGTTGGAATTCATTTCTGTTAAAAAGGGTATTTCCATTATAATTATCATTCCTAGAACGGTACATATGTAATTAACTTGAATTTTGGGGAACTCCCCTCAATATTTTAAATATCAGGGATTACTCTATGCTACAGAATGTAGACAACTGTGACGACAACAAAAAAATCAATTTTTGTAATTACAATTCCCCAAAGTTAAGCTGACAGGTGATCTGTTATGTTCACTTGCCGTTAGTTCCTGGAGAAGAAGAGTGCTACGAGACCAGCCTTTTTTGGGAAAAAAAAAGGCCAAGTAGAACTTATATAGTGAAATCATGAAAAAGTGTTGGTGGTTTTAAAGCAGCTAAGGAGCTTGTGTCTCTATTATTTTGCAGCACTGCTTCATATATTAAAACCATTATTCAATCCCTAGGACCATGGGCAATGAAAGGTGTGGATTTTAACATGTTACCAGTGCACTGGAAGACAAACAAAAAAAGAAAAGGTTGGGTTACAAAAGAAAATTTTAATAAATGGTTCCATCAATGTTTTGTCCCAGACATTAAACACTATTTGATGGGAAAAAATCCAGACTTTAAAGTTTTATTTATTATAGACAATGCGCCTGGCCATCCTGTTTTAGAACACCTGAATCTGGAATTTTGTTTTCTGCCACCTAATACAACATCCTTAATACAACCACTAGACCAGGTTGTGATCTCTACCTTCAAAACTTGCAGCATAAGTAGAACATTCCAATATATTTTGGATAAACTAGATAAGGATAATTTATTGACAGTTATTGATGTGTGGAAGAAATATTCTATTTTGGATTGCATCAAACTTTAAGTTGGCGTTGTTTCAGAATTGAAACCATCACTTTAAATGCATGCTGAAAAGCTACTTGGCCAGAATATGGGAAAAAGAAAAACCATGTACCTTTGCATATAACTGAATATCCCAATATTCAGATTAGCAAATGCAGTTGGCAGAGAAGGGTTTGATGATTTTTTGTCTGCAGATATCGAAGAATTGATGGTTGACAAAGCTGTTAGTGATGATGAAATAATAGAAGCTGTCCTTAAGAATCTCAATGAAAAAGAAAAAAAGTGATGATGATGAGATTCCACTCAGTGCAGGATTAATTAAAGAAGGGCTTCAAATGGCTAGTAAATTGCAGTCATTTTCTTACATATGATCCAAATACCGAACGAGGCGAACAGTTTAAACATGAACTGAAGTCATGTACGATGCGATATGAAGACTTATACAAAGATCTAGTCAAAACAGGATCTCAATGATTAATAATCGAGTTCGTGGTAAAAAAAAAAATCAACCTTCAGAATTATTGGAAATCATTTGAAATACTATTTCAAGTGATGGAAGGGATTTTTATTATTATTATTTAGGCCTCCAAGTAGTCAAAAGACTCATCACAGGAGGTCCTTCCCAGGAAACGCAAGTCTATCAAGACTCATTGTGGGAGGTCCCTCCTAGGAAACACAAAGTCTATCATACCACTCCTTAAACTCATTGACTGTACTCACTCTTACCACTCTATCAGGCAATGCATGCCAGGGTTCAACCACGCTCCATGCAAAGAAACCACTTGTCACCCTCTTGCTCACAGGTTCCTTTCGTAACTTCCAGGGATGATTCCTTGTCTTCACTCCTTCCCGCTGTTCAACCAAACGAAAGAACTCCCCAGTGTCAACCAAGTAACCACCTCTCAACAGTTTAAAAGTCTCAATCATATCACCTCTCCTCCTTCTCTCCACCAAACTCTGTAGCTCACATTCCCTCAGCTGATCCTCATAACTAACATTGTACAGTCCTGAAACTGTCTTTGTTATCTGCCTCTGTATCCTTTCCACAGTTAATTTATCCCTTTCAAATCCTGGGGACCAAATCTGAGAACAATAGACTAAGTGTGGTCTGATCAAGGTCTTATACAACGGAATGATAACTCTTTTATCTCTGCAGGTCAGCATCCTTCTCATTATTGCAGCAATCCTCTGTGTTACCTTCACCACCTTTGCAATATGTCCCTTGAATTTCAGGTTTCTATCAATCATCAAAACCAGATCTCTTGTCTCCCCTACTTCCTCCAGTATAGCTCCTCCAATAGAGTATGCAGCATCCCACTGATGTGTCCCAAACTTCAAGACCTTACACTTTGCTGCATTAAACCAACACCCCCATTCATTTGCCCATCTGTCTAGCTTATTCAAATCCTCTTGCATGACTACCGCATCTGCACTATTACTAATAACCCTTCTCAGTTTCACATCATCTGCAAACAACTGAATACCCCCCCCCCCTGCAATCCACTGACAATGTCATTGATATAAAGGTTAAACAATATAGGTCCCAGTACTGAGCCCTGTGGGACCCCACTTGTAACCCTCTGCCTCCTTGAAACTGCCCCGCCATATACAACTCTCTGATACCTATCGGACAGCCAATCCTGAATCCAGTTGACCAACCTGACATCCGGACCCATGTGCTGCAATAATAACCAAATTTTATCATGTCACACCCTATAATGCCTTTGCTAAATCCAAGAAAATGACAGTATATGCCTTTCCCTCATCTACTGCTCTTGTAACTTTATTATAAAAGGCTAGCATATTACTCCAGTCTCACACAAAAAAGTGCAGCTACTGTCAAAAAGCGACAGCGAATAAAATTTAACTAATAACCATATCCACAGGTGTATTTGGGTCTTTTTGAATTTCTGTTTTATTAGTGACACACTGTTTTCTTTAAGAAAGATACATATGTATATACTTTAAATAAGTATTTAAAATAAAAAATATTCCATTAAAATTAAATAGAGTTTTATTCAATGATTTTTTATATGTTTTTTATTTTTTTTTTGTACATAACTTATTGTTCGTATTGGGCTTTCACATCTGGAACCATTCTTCCATTTTTTCATATGCACACAGTTTTTTCCTGGAACCAATCTACCATGTAAATGAAGAATCGGGTGTAAATGTTTGATTTGGCTCATTATTGTTTCTCGCAAGTTTCTGTAAATGAGAAATGAAGAATGTTCATATCTAAGAGAAAATTTTTACAGCACATTACTATACTATACATTTACAACAGCAAATGTATGGTATAGTAATCTTTACTGCCAGTGATTGGTTTTAGGAATATTGCAGACTTTCTAGTCAATCTGTTGAAATATAACATGAAAGGATTCCCAATATTTGAAGATTTGAATGGATTTTTTAAATTTTTTTTTAGGTTGAGAGGAAAGGTCTGCATTGTGTGACTGCTGCCACACAGTTCTTCTTGGATGGCCATAAAAGTGAAGCAACTTTATGGATTTCAATAGTGAATTTCCCTTCAAATTAAATTTTAACACTATAAACCTGATGAAAAAATATTATCATCAGACCTCCATGGAGTCAAATACTCGTCGAAGGTGATGGAAGTTATTATCACTCTTTATAAGGGCTTGATATGACTACATTTGGCTTACTATCCTCAGATTAGGGTGCCTAAATTTCTCAGGAATGAGGAAATGGGCAAGAGAATTCTCAGGCAGGTGTCCAGCTTATGATATTTATATGTATTTAATACTTAGCATGAGGATAGACTGAAGGTTAATAGGCTATAAAAATTGGCTGATAGGCAGAAGAGAGGAAATATAATACAAACATGCTAATTACTAAGGAAATTTTAAAGAATAGACACAGAGGAAAGTTTTCAATATATGATAGAATGAGGAAGAACAAGAGATGAATCTTTAACTGATGGTTAAATTCTCCATACATGAATCTTTAACATGTATGGGAGAAATTACTACATGATCTACTCAAGCAACGTAATTGAGTTTTATAACTCTCTCACTCATGCAAGAAAGGTTATAGACCTATAGCATATTAGCATTATGGATAGACTAATGGTTGAATCTCTATCTTAGAAACCAAATCCTTTCTTTCATGCTTAGACGGTGATCAGATACATTATGAAAATTATGGAAATATCTACCATGTTAGAGTAAAACTTTAGTTTAATATAAACTAAAATAAACACTCAACGTTTTGACCTTAATATGAAGGTCATCATCTGGAGTATACAGATATGTACAAAGAAACAAGCTGCACTATAATCTACATGGTATGCTAAAGTTACTGATCAATACTTAAAACTAATGGCCTGACCTCTGGTGGAAAAAAAAAAATCTTATTACTTCAATGCTAGCATCCTGTTATTATTATCTATTAGGTTACAAAATTAAATTAAACTGGAGAGTAACATGTTCATATGTTCATACCCAAAAAAATAAATTAATTAAAAAAGAAATAAAAATTCCAAAAATACTTATATAAGTCTATATATAAATTACTTAAGAGTCCTAAAGTTAGGGTTTGCTGGAAAATTAAGTGGGCTGAATGTGTACCATTCAAATTCTAGGGATTTTTATGCCACCATTACAGTAAAAAAGAACACAAATGACACATTAAATTCAACAATTTTGGTGAAGCTGGCCTCTCAGATCATGCTCTTAACACCCTACACCAAACTGATTGGAAAAGTACATGTTCTTTACATCATACAAAAACTTGGTATGAACAAAAATTTAAAGAAGTCTGTGAAATTTTGATTAACCACCTTAATCTTAACAATAATGGTGGCATAAAAATCCCTAGAATTTGGATGACACACATTCAGCCCACTTTTTCACTTTTATTGGCCACTATCTATACTAGTTTGTTGTAATTTATATGTATACTCATACGAGTTGTTTTTTTTAATTTCTATTTTAATTTTTTTTTTTTGGGTGTGAACATGTTACTCTTCATCTTAATTTAATTTTGTAACCTAACAGATAATAATAATAACAGGATGCTAGCTTTGATGTAGTAAGGTGTTTTTTTTTCCACCAGAGATCAGGCCATTAGTTTTAACGGTTGATCAGTAACTTTAGCATACCATGTAGATTGCAGTGCAGCTTGTTTCTTTGTATACATCTGTATACTCCATATGATGACCTTAATGCAAAGGTCAAAACGTTGAGTGTTTATTTTGGTTTATATTAAACTAAAACTTTGCTCTAACACAGTAGTTGTTTCCATAATTTTCATAATGTACTTAGAAACTAAACATGATATTCTTTTTTAAGCCCATCAGATTGCCAATAAGCAAGGGTGATCGCATACCAAGCAATAAAAATTTACCACCTAAATCAGCAATGAATAAAATAAATTATATCATCCCCACCAAAAAAAAAATCAATTTAAAAAATTTATAAGCACAAGTTACACTTGGTTACAACAGGCCATCGAGCCTAATGTTAAGAAGTTGTTGAGAATGACATATTTTGCATTAGAACAAGCTTTGCATAATAATCATGCATTCGTATTAAGATACAGTAAAGAAAATGGTGTACAGATAATGGAAAGATATACACATAAAAAGAGAATTGATACGAGTTGGAAATTTAAAAAAGCTTCTTTTTTTTTTCCATTTTCAGTTAAAAATCATTTTTCAAATTTTTAATATAAATTTATTTTAAATTCCTAAAATCAAAATGAAAATTTTTCTCAAGTTTATGTTATTAATATAACTATCATACTCTTAAAAAGGAGCACTATACTGCATCATAATTATAATAATATCAATAACATAATTAATATAGCTAGACTGACAAACATCTCTAAGTTCAAAGCACAGTAAAGAATGAAAATCATCAGCTGTATTTTTATAAATGAATGGCTGCCAGTTGTCAACCATCCAAATGCAAACTAGTGCAAAGTGTTAAAATGGGATATGTGAAATAGGTCAACCATCATGCATCTTACTATTTATTTTCCATGCAATTAAGTACTGTGAGTGCATATACATATATAAATTAATCATTTACTATGTACAGTTGATATAATTATTCCTTTACAAGAGAAAAACAAATGATTCTACTGAATTTTGTCATTAAACCTAATATTCAATTTTTTCGCCAAATGACCAAGACTTTTTCGAGGAAAGAGGGGGATTGTATAATCAACAGGATTGCCAACCTCTAGAGAACCACATAATCTATATAATCTCTTATATACAGCTATTTGACATTTTTACTAGAAAAGTGAACTACCATATTTTTTATGTCAACTCTGCTACTCAAGAATAATTATCAAAAGTCTATACTATATTAACTTTCTGGGCAGACCAAGGGTAAGGTTAAGTGAGAAATCCTACTCTGAAAGTAAAAATATGATAATTTACTTTTTTTTTTTTTTTTTTTTTAAGAATTTTGTAGGTGGAGAGTTCTACATCCATACCACACAGCCAGTTATAGATTCAAATTCATTGCTGGCTAGTAATAAGGCAAAAGCTTAATCATCCTCCAGCTAAAGCTGAGAAAAAATAAAATCAAACAATACATATTTTCATTAATTAACTCATTCATTCATTCATTATATTCATTTTCAATGGGTTGACAGAATTCTTTATGATGGTCAGCATGGATTTTTAATGGCTAGATTTTGTTTTAGCAATCTATTTACCTTTTATAAGATGAAAATTGGTTGGAAAAGGGAGATTCTTATATAGATAATATTCTCAGGCTTTGAAAAGGCATTTGATAGATTACCTCATGATAAGTTGATTGACAAGCTGCAGAGAATGGGAATGGATAAGAAATTGGTTACATGGATTGAAGATTGTTTATCTGAATGATACCAACAAATTGTGTGTAATGGAATGGTGGTGTCTCAAAAAAGGAAGGTAACCAGTGGCACCCCCTATGTAAATAATTTTTTAATTATATTTTATATGGACTGAGTAGAGTTCTTCACTATAAGCTAATGATGCAAACTTGGGAAGAATTAAAAGGAGTATTACTGATGCAGGGGAAAATGCTGGTCTTGAAATTCATGCTTGCTCTTGTTATTCAGGGAGTGAGAGGTGTGATTGAAGTATGATTAGTGGAATAATGAATTACTGACCATTTAAAAATATATACACTCGGGTCTCTTTTTATGATTATCTTTTTTATGTGGATTTGAGGTTATGCGGTGCATAACTTCAAAACTTATGTACCGTTATACATAATGAACAGCGTGTTGCAGCACATTCTGGAGTGAGGTGAGTAACGTATAAGCAGTGAGTGTCCGTGAAGTTTTATTTTGCATGTGAGTAAGTGTTTGTCTTTTCATTATTGAAAGCCTAAATTTTCAACTAATTTTTATTTTAAAGATTTAATTTTTCCCAATGGAGAAAAAAAGCACCAAAGAAAAGCAATTTCTTGGGAAATGAAAATTGCTATTTTGGATCGCTTTGCAAAAGGAGAGAGGGATCTACGGCGATTGGTTAACATTTTAATTTAGGTGAAAATACTATAACAGCAATCAAAAAGAATGACATCACAATAAGAAAATCTCATTTCTGGCACAAAACTAAGTGCCAAATTATCATCGTACTCAAGAAATGCTTTATTAGAAAAAAATGGAACAAGCGCTCGTAATTTGGATTGAAGAATTAACTCAAAGAAGAATTCCTATAAGTGGTTATTTAATTAAACAAAAAGCCCTTCGGTTTTATGAAGAGATGAAGCAATTGGAGCCGTCTAGTAGGCCTACCTCCGCTTCCCAGGCTGATAAAGAATTTTCGGCTCGCAAAGGACAGTTAACCGAGTTTTTAAAAAGGAATGCACTTCATAATGTGAAGATTAGAGGCGAGGTTGCAGCAGCAGATGAAGAAGCAGCCAAAAATTTTCAAGAGAAGTTAGCCAAAATTATTGAAGATGGTGGATATTGTCCTGATCAAGTGTTTAATGCTGACGAAACAGGATTGTTTTGGAGGAAAATGCCTAGTCAAACTTACATCGCAAAGTCAGAAAAAAGCAAGTGGGTTCAAGCAAAGATCGAGTAACGTTGTTGCTTTGTAACAATGCATCAGGGGATCGAATGTTGAAACCCCCTCCTAGTCAGTGGGTGCGCCGGCCATGTGTGCAATGCACACAGACACCAGGATAGTAAAGGTGCCAAAGAGGAGGAAATACTTAAAAAAAGTTCTTTAAAAGTGATTTTTTTTATTGGAGGAGGGGATAGGCGCACCAACTAAAGTTTCACACATAGGCCCCAGACACTACTGGCATGCCCCTGCTCCTAGTAAATCGATCTCTAAGATCACATGCTCTTAAAGGAAAAGATCTAAACCAGCTACATTGGATGGCTAATACAAAGGTGTGGGTAAACTTCTGTATTTACTGAATGGTTCAATAATTGCAAAACATATGAAGAAAAACGTTCTTGATTCTAAAGTTTTATTAATTGTTGACAATGCACCAAGTCATCCGCATTTAGAACATCCAAACGTGCAGGTAGTGTTTTTTCCACCCAATACACAAGCATTATTCAGTCATTAGATCAAGGCATAATTGCTACTTTTAAAAAATATTATGTTAAGCACACTTTTCGATTTATACTGGATAAACTAGAAAATGAATCATTAACAGTAACTGACGTTTGGAAAAAATTTTCTATTTTGGACTGCATAAATCATGTTTTATCTGGTATCACTAAAATAAGATCACAAAATTTAAATGCCTACTGGAAAGCAGCTTGACCTGCATGCATTGCAAACATCTACATTATCAGCTGAAATCATTACTTTGGCACAGGAAATTGGTGGAGAAGGCTTTGATACATTTAGCCAGAATGATGTAGACGAATTACTTGTGGATAATGCCTTAAGTGAAACTGAAAATACAATTCGAGAAGGTCTTGAACTGTGTAATAAACTGGAAAATCATTTTCTTGTTAATGACACAAATTCTGAATGAGCCTTTAAATTCCAACGTGAGCTGAAGAACTGTATGTCTGGATATCGCGAGCTGTATAAAAAATTAGTAAAATCATCATCCCAAAGTTTAATCACTGATTACATTGTCAGAAGAAAGAAATCAGCACAGAACGAGGATGAAGCTAATTCTGTTTGTGACGAACCATTGCCTTTACCATACAGATCTGATGCGCTCTCTCTTCTGGTGATGAAAGTGATTTTGCACCAGTTCGCAAACGTTGCCGAATATTGTCTAATAGTGACAATAATTCTGATGACAAGATGTAAAAAAAAAATTGTTCCTTTTCAATAAAATTAAATGAATAAAGCTTTAAAACAAACTTAGGCATTCTTATTTTCCTGAATTTTTATAAACTTTTATGCGATTTTATGTTTATATAAATTCATTGATTCGGTTTTATGTAGTTTTAGAAAAGTATGGAATGTATTCCTAATTTTTCAACGTAAGTTAGGTATTTTTTGTGCGATTTTTTATATGCGGTTTTCTGTGGAACGTATCGACCGCATAAAAAGAAACCAGACTGTATTTAGAAATTTATGTACATTTAATCATACAAATACAACATTTATTTTACAAATGATATTCTATTTTTTTCAATTTAGCTACTTGAATACAAATTCTACCCTACGGTTCTCTTTATGAACTGGTCAGTAACATAATCATAAAAAGTTGGTTGCAACTTAATTTTCCCAAGCAACACGAACACTTGTAAAGGCCGGCTGAAGTTCACTGGCTAGAGCTACGTTCACTGCGTATGGCCTGTGTTTATGCAACAGAGTGAGACGATGTGAAATGGCTATGCACACGCATGAAATCACAGTGCTGCTGCAAGGATCTGGAAGCTTTGACTAGACGAGCAAGCATCAGCTTCAATACATGACACAAAGCTCAATTATTGCCGCGCAAGCTTAAGACACCTTCTGTCTACAAAAATAAAAGCCTAAATGGAATGCTTATAAATGCATGCATTTATTAACATATAAATATTAATTCTTTCTCAATTAATGAGCTTGCAAGCATAGGAAGCATGGAGAATTCATCTGTGCTGATGTTAATCCCCCTTCAAGAAGATTTGAGTAAATCAATACTTTTAATATTGATAAGTACAAAGTGTTGAACTTTGGAGTGCAGAGATATACAGCCATGTACTATATTGATGGAACTGTGCTGCAAGAAGTGGACAAGATTCAAGATCAGGGGTGGGGGGGTGATGGTTGACAGTGAGCTGAAATTTAGAGGATACAATACACTGATGCTATGAAAACAGTACCCTGCCAGGTAGAGTAGAAATAAGTTGGTGGCTGTAGCACTGAAAAGTATTAATCACAGTATTAACTATCACTCTAACAGATAAGCTTAGGTGTTGATGGTTATTCATGACTTATTTTTCACGGTATTAACAACACCACAAACACTTTTATCAACAAAGATGTTTTATTAACTATTTCGGTGCTTTTCAACTCAGCATCATCAGAGCACAACACACAAGTAAGCGCGACAGTGAGTGATTAAAACAATATAATTGCAAAAGACAAAAGATCTAAAGTCCTATTTTTGGTACCCTCTAACAAAAAAAAAAAAAAAAAAAAAAAAAAAAAAAAAAAAAAAAAAAAACAGCAGTTATCCAGGAGTTTTTCTTAGGATAACCGTCTCCCAAATTTTTGGCAAATTAATGCAACCATATTTGTTAAGGTTGGAAGAATTCTTCAAAGCCATTGCTGACTCAAAAAATAATCTTTCAGATCTATAACAACTCCTAAATAGCACATTCGTTTTCCTCCATCTAATCCTGTGTGAAGAAGTGTCCAAAGCGTGGTCTGCCAGTCCCGACTTGCCATAGTAATAGTAGCGAATATATCTTTCATGTTCTTCCAGGTGGATGTTCACTGATCTTCCTGTTTGCCCATAATAGGCCAAGTGTGTGTTGTGCTCTGATGATGCTGAGTTGAAAATCAGTGAAATATAAGTGTTAATAAAACATCTTTGTTGATAAAAGTGTTTGTGGTGTTGTTAATACCATGAAAAATAAGTCATGAATTAACTATTACGACAACATCTGGACTACTGTGCTCAGATTTGATCAACCAGTTTTCACTGTAATGTGAAAATGTTGGAAAAAGTTCAGAGATTAGTGACCAAGACAATATCAGATTCTGAAATGCTAGTTATGGGGATAGGTTAAAGAAATGTAAATTGCAAAGTTCGGTGGATAGATGGAAACGAGGCAATATGATAGACACATTTAAGTTAGTAAGAGGATTTTATCAAATTGATACAGAGAGGTTATCCATGGAACTTGTTTAAAGGTGTCTCAAAGAATCCAAAGGGAATATACAAGGCATGTCCAGAAAGTAAGGTCTGTTCAGAATTTAAAAGATATGAAATTTTCCCCTGAATTTCCCAAATAAGAAATGGGAGAGGGGTCACCAAACTTGTGGTGACAGTTTTGGTGGAAAGAGTGAACATGAAAATTAACTGTGGTTCCTTGCTGAAGAAAATCAACAAGGAAGATCACTTTTAAGTGATCAGAAGGCAATGGCCATTAGTTTTTGAATGATGGTGCCTGTTTCATTTTTTGCTTTGGGAGATGATGAATGGCACTACTGCATTAACTGTTGTTTTGACTCAACATCTGTGTATGAAATCCATGTTTCATCACAAGTCACGATATGAGAAAAAAGTTAATCTCCTTCCTTTTTTGTAATGCTCCAAAAATTTTTTGAACTGATTTCATGCACTATTTATGCACATCACTCAGCATTTTTTGGGCCCCATCTGGCACACAATTTCTTAAACCCCAAACAGCTTTTCTGTCACAATTTCATGAATGACTGAGTGTGAAACTTTTGGGAATTCAAAAGAAAGTTCTTTATTTGTGCAACATGATTCTCATGAGTTTATGTGTTCACTCTTCTACCAAATCATCTGTCAGCACACACCAGGCCAGCCACTGCAATCTTCATTGTGAACATTGTTGTGTCCTTTTTTTAAACAAACAAACAACACCTTTGTGTAACTAACTGTCACAGCACTATTGTTTTCTGCCAAGAAAAACCATATCACAACATGAACCTCGCAACTGGTGGGATTTTTTATCACATTATAAATTATTTGTAGAAGACAACAAACAATAATGAAACAAAAATAAAATGGTCAACAGCTAGCTAATGTGTCACTTCATGCTACCACGCATGCACAACTCCCTCTCCCATATATAGCAATAAATTCTGATTACTTTCTGGATGCACCTCATATTTTTTACATGGAGAACTGTGAGTGAGTGGAACATATTACCTGAATGTGTTGCAAATACTGATAGTGTTAAGGATGATCAGGAATAAAATTAATAATAATAATTAATACTGTATCAAGATTTGTGATGCTTCCCTCAATGAGTCTTTGGACTCCCTGGAGGTGTCGCGTAATAATAATAATACTATCCTATTTCTCTCTTTGCTATCTTCATCAGCACTTCTATAGTGTAATTGGAAGAACAATGGCACATTGCACTCTTCGAGAGGAAAAAAGACCTGCGTTTGATTCTCATCACGAGAGGAATTGTCATATGAACTTTTTCAATTAAAGATGAGTAAGCTGATCTCATACGGAGGCATCAGGGATTTTTCTCTTGGAAACTTGGGAGTTTTTTAACCTATGTTCAGGGTTAGAACCATGAGCGAGTGGAACATATTACCTGAATGTGTTGCAAATACTGGAAGTGTTAGGGATTTTCAGCGATAAGATTAATATTTGGTCATGAGAACACATACAATTTACAGACAAAAATACTATTTAGTGGTGGTGATGATGAGCAGTAGATGGCATTGTGTGTTGAATGGAAAATTGAGTAGGGAAGCCGGTGAGTTGGGTGTAATCCTTCCATAATGAGTCCTTGGACTACCTGGAAGTGTCACATGAAAATAATAATAGTAATATAATAAAGCTGCCTTGAATAAAAGAAAACATCGTTTTTAAAATCATACTCATAAGACTGATAATCTTAACTAACAATCATAATGTAGTGTAATTCTGAAGAATGAATCCTTTAAAATAGTTTATTGACGTATATGAATTAATTAATAAAGATTTGTCATACACCTTTGCAGCACAGTTAGAAGAACAAAAGGACATGCATACTCTGAATGGAAAAGACCTCAGTTCGATTCTTGTCAACATGACATGAGGAATCTTTATACTGACATTTTTTTTTACTTAAAGTGAATTAGCCAATCTCCAAAGGCAGAAAGGCTTTTCTTCCAGAAACTCAGGTTGTTCATCCCACATACAGACAAACGAGCTAGATTTGGTTGTATATGATATGAAAAACTGAGTTAACAGACAGAAATACTATTAGTGGGCAGCAGATGACAATGTGTATAGATGGAGAATTTAAGTAGTGTAGATGGAAGGTTGCATGCTGCAGAGTGTTCTCCCATGATGAGGCCCTGGAGTCCAAAAACTCATCTTGTAAGAGCATCACAGTGGCATGTAATAATAACCATAAAATTTGCCCATAATGTGTTTATGTACAAAATTTTTAAGACATTTACATATACAAATTTGCATATAATCAAACTCTCTAAAACTATCAGCCTACTCTGTTACCCACCTTCGTACCATCTTTGACATTATCATTTCAAATCCCAGATCTGAGCACAGTAGCTCAGATATGGTCTGATTATGGCTTTATGCAATGGAACCTCCACAATGCATCAATCCTTTAGGCTTTCCACAACTGCTACAATATGTCACCTGAACTTCCAATTTCTATCCACCATCACTACTAAAGATCCTCTGACTGCTCTGCATCCTCTTTTATATTCCACTAACAGGGTATGCAGCCTCCCTCTTGTGCTTTCGAAAGTTAAAAAACCTTATATTTGCCTATGTTCAACTGCCATCTCCACCTTTCCAACTTGACATCATCTGCAAACAGCTGAATATCTATTTCTCTGTAACTCTGTATGATATCTATTTCTCTGTAACGCTATATGAATATCTTGTAGTGATAACAACATGACAAAGGTTGAACAGCAGTACTGAGACTTGTAAATGTCCACTTACAACCTTCCCTCCTTCTCCTTCATGCTGGTCGACATTACAAAATTCTTTGATATCTATAATACAGCTAATTACCAATAGAATCTACTATTCTGATATCTAAACTCAGATGATGCATTAATATCAAATTATTCATATAATAATCAAATAATTGTCATTTGGCAACTGGTCAGATGCTTTTAAAAAAAATTCAAAAATTACAGTACAGTCATCCCTTGACTTACATCTATTCAAAGATACATCTGAGATCCCCATAAGGGAATAAATACCATTTTAGACTATACTCTTAAACAAGATGCAAGCGAACATAAAATAAAAAGGTTTTTATTTAGCAATAATGCATCATTTGCAGTGGCAACAGTGCATTCAGCAGCAACCTCACTTGGCAATCTGAACGTGTCTTCAACAGTTCCTCTGTTGATTTTCTGATTGAGAAATAGGTTATTTGTGTATTTATTGTTAAATATTTTGCAATATTTTGGGCAACATGGCTCCTATACACCCAATCAAAAAACCTAGTGAAGAATCACAGAAAAATAGGAGAGCAATTGATCTTGATACGAAGTTGCAAGTTAAAAAGCAACATGAAACTGGTAAGCCTGTCAATGTGATTGCAAGTGACTTTGGATGGTCTCATTCTACAGTGATGACCATTTTGAAAAATAAGGATAAAAATCATAGAGGCTGTGAAAGGATGAAAGGATCTGTTTTCATTAAATCAACGATAACGAAGCAACAACAAGGTCCTATCGGTGATTTGGAAAAGCTACTTGCATCATGGATAGAGGACCTGAACCAAAAGTGCATACCCCTTAGCACTGACCATAACCGCTAAGGAATAAGTCTCTTCAACATATTGAAGAAAAAAGCAGGGACTGATTACGACTACGAATTCAATGCTTCTTCCAGTTGGTTCATGATATTCAAGCAGCGTTTTGCGTTGCATAATGTAAAAATGTATGGGGAATCTGCAAGTATCGATGAGAAGGCCGCCAAGGAGTTTGTGTAGAAATTGGATAAAATTATTACGGAGGAAGATTATTTGCCACAGCAAATATTTAATATGGATCAGACCTCCATGTTTTGGAAAAAAATGCCCAAGTGAACATTCATCCACAAAAAGCTAAAATCCCTGAAACCAGGGATAAATTTTACCCTTTGGTTTCAGGGGGTAATGTGGCTGGATATAAACTGAAGCCATTTGTGATATGGCACAGTGAGAATCCATGAGCCTTCAAAAACATTGGGAAGCACTCTTCCAGTTTATTATCGGAGCAATAAGAAGTTGTGGATGACTCAAAAATTTTTTGAGAATGCCTTAATCAACTGTTATGCGAGTGAACTGGAAAGCTATTGTGTGAAAGAAAATGTAATTTTAAAATGTTGTTAATTCTAGATAATACTCCAGGTCATCTGCCTTATATCAGTGATCTTCACCCCAAGATCAAGGTCATGGATCAAGGATCCAAAAACTACTTCATTGATCCAACCAATGGATCAAAGAGTTCTTGCAGTGTTTAAGGCTTATTATCTACAGAGAACTTTTTCACAAGACATTCTTGCCACTGAAGGAAATGATCAGACTCTCATGCAATTCTGGAAAGCATTCAATATTTACCATACTATTAAAAATATTGCTATGGCTTGGGACAAAGTGACCTCTCAATGTATGAGCGGCATATGGAAAAAGACATTAAAAAGGTTTGTGCACAATTTCGGAAGTTTTGAAAAAAAATTAAGACCTTTGTAAATTGAGTGAAGAAATAATGGACCCAGCAAACAATCTGAATCTCGAAGTGAATGACGACGACATAATCCAACTCAGAGAAAGTGCCCCCTGAAGAGTTGACCAACGAAGAATTGGTTGAACTGGAGGAACGACGTGTTGCAGAAGAGGAAGAACAAGAAAAGGAAAAGGTTAAAAAGAAATAAGGAGAGGCTGTTAAACAATTAACAGTGAAGGGTCTTGCAGAAATGTTCTCTGCAGTTAGTGATGTTCTCAAAATGGCTGAAGACATGGACCCCAATGTTGAACGCTACTTATTAGTAGAAAGGAAAGAACATGAAGAGTTGCTTGCTATAAACAAATTTATGATGAAAAGAAGAGGAATAAGCAAAGCACATTGGATATTTTCATCGAAAAAAAAAAAAGGGTACACAAAAAAGCAGCAACCTGGTCCTTCACATAGAGAAGGTAATGAAGATGTGATTGTGGAGGAAGATTTGGATAATTATTCTCCTGTATTATAGTAGCAGCAATGCGCAGTCCAGTTTATAAGGTTTCAAAATTAAAATGACAGTATATTTATTACGATTAAGTCCCTAACCCCTATAACTCTGTTGATTTAATGTATTGACTTATGTCCTGCTGGATGGAACACAGCCCGATGTAAGTCGAGAGATGACTGTATATGCATTTCTCTCATCAACCACTCTTGTTCAGTAACCTGCTTGTCTCTTATAATAAAGTAACAAGAGTGCCACTTGACAAATTCAGACTAATTTCCACAGATATTATTTTCATCTGTCCAATTCTGGATATAAGTTCTTACTAGTTCTCCAAAATCTTAATAACCACAGATGAAATACAATCATCTTCTCATCTTCTTTATACCCTCTTTTACCTTGCGGTGTCGAGGGTCCATTGATCATCGGACCTCAATCCGTTTACAGGATAAGGTGGTCAGCCCTATGCCCCGGTATATCCTATGGCCTGTAGTGTTAAGTTCTCAAGGCCAGTTTGCCTGCTTTGCAGGATGAAAAACCCAGAATAAACTGAGGAAAAAACCCTGCTGTCCACGCCCAAGACTGGCTAACTTGGCTATGGCTGAGGAAGATCCTTCAGCCCCCTCACGTCACCAACGGGAATCGAACCTAGGACACTCCTTCCCCAGGCATATGGTTGCGAAGCGCAACCAAATATAGATGAAATACAAATTCATCTATATTTTTATACACTCCATTTTACATTATATTTACAGTGGCATAATCTTATCCTCCTTACTGGCCACATAATGAAAACATTTATTGGAATTTTCCTTGAACCATAGTGATAATCTCTCATTCTAATTTTCCTTCCTTCCTTACTGTACTATTCATTTTTCTAGCTTGAACATTATCTTCCTCATACAACTGCTCTCTTTATACCTTTTCCATAACATCTTCCATCTGCAATTCCTGTTTGATTTCCACAGTCATTCATTCATTTCATCCCAAATCTCTTTATCTTTCAACACTTGAAATATATATTTCACAAATGCTATTACAAATATTCCTTAATTAGCTCCCACATACTACAAATCTCTTTTCCATCAAATTCTACCATGTATGATACTGCCTCAAGCAGGTTTCATCCTTGAAACTTCTGTATGCCTATTCACCCTATAGTCAAAACTATCTCATCACTTTCAACAAACCAGAGCACATATGACATCTTAGTCACAATAGCTCCAATGATGCTACAACAAAATACAGAACTCCTGATCCTTGTGTTCCTTCCACCAAATGCTACCTAAGATAGCTACTCCTCAATAATCCAAAAATTGAATTTCATTTATTATATGTGATATGCTCTATTACTATGGTAATAAAGCAAATCTATTACTATGGTAATATTGAATGGATAGAGCACCTGCTAATTTGCCCAAACCTTTCCTACTTGAGGAAAAGTTTGGGCAAATCACCGTCTACATTCCCTGATCTGTACCCACCTTCCATTAAATAATAATCTAACCCGCTCATCTCACATCACACACTCTTGAAGCCATCAGCAACATTTCCATCCCGGTTCCCTGCCGTTAGAAGGACAACTTGCCTACTCTCATAAGCAACACTCTGCCATCTCATTTTCCTCTTCCATCTTCCAGAAAAATAAAATATTTCAATATCCTTCTACTTTTTTCCCTGTTGGAACATCATCTTCTCTCAACCACGTTTCATTGACACAAGTAATCTGCGGACAGACTATTAATACCATAAACTCATTCCATTACTTCTTTCATTCCATTAATCAAGGAGGAGCAGGGTTTTATTAATTCTACCTGGAGGCAAGGAAACGGAAATCAAATCCACAGCTGGAAAAATAGCTTCAAACTTCACTTGTGAATTAAAAGCCACAAGCAGCTCTAAAGCTCTCTCTCTCTCTCATCCAGTAATAAACATCATCTTTAGTTACTCAAAATCTGCACTTGAAGCATTAAAAAATGGAAAAACAAAACTCACACAGGAAATTCGTGAACATTTAACAACTTTAAATTTGAAAAATAAAAACTGTACACTGCATTGGATACCAGCCCATGTAAATATTGAAGGCAATGAGAGAGCAGATAGACTAGCCAAAGAAGCAAGATACTAACCTCAAAAATTACACCCGCTACCATTAACTCATACTAATTCTGTCGCAAAAGTAGGATCGTTAAAACAAACTATCAAGAAGAATGAAATCAGTAAAATTAACAAAATTAGAGAAATAACCACAATCAACATCAGACTAAGGAGGATAACATTTTAAAGGCATGAAAATTCAGCCAGACAGTACTAGAAGTTATGAAATATAAAAGAACTGTCCAAGAGTTGAACTAATGCTTTCCCATATCTATTCTTGTCCAGCAATTGCCTCTGCTCTGCAGAAAATTGACAATAACCCTATAGAAAAGCTCTACTCCATCAAAGTTCAACATATTGCCAAAGCAGTTCTACAGGCTCACACTCATTTCTAGAAGCTCTTTAATGGAATCAACAACAGCTACTCATTCCATTTATTCCTGATACTCTTGGCATTTGCATACAGAAAAAAAATCTGTGTCCTGTCAGTATTCCCAACAGTCCTATATCTATTATTACTCTCATCAGTCTCTGCTTTGCTCTACAATAATATTACTATACAGGGTGGACCAAAAGTCACGAAGTGATCTGAAGTTTGAATAACTTTAAAAAAAAAAAAAAAATTTTTATTTTTCTTTATAGATTTTATAAAGATCCTGGAGATTAACCATGGAAAAATTCATAACCAAACAACAAACACAAATTGTGAAATTTTACTATCAAAACCAAGGATCGATAATTCTGCCCCAACGAGCATATTGTCGCCGTTACAGCATGAGAGATTCTCCAAACAAATCAATGATTAGACATTCAATTGGTCATTTTGAGGAACAGGGTTCAGTAAGTGACCTTCCACAAACAGGTAGATTGAGCTTGGTTAGGAACGAAGCCACAGTTGAGTGTGTAAGGAAGAGTGCTGCAGAAGACCAGAGCACATAAACTCGAAGGCAGTCCGGACATGTTGGAGTCTCTCAGACGTCACTCCATCATATTCTGAAAACCTTGAACCTGTTTCGTATAAAATCCAGTTGGTGCAACAGCTGAAGCCACCAGATTATGCCCATAGATTTCAATATGCAATCAGATTTTAAAAATTAGCAAGGAGAGGTCCCGAATTTATCCACAAGCTGATAATGTCAGATGAAGCAGATTTTCATTTGAATAACTTCATTAACAAACAAAACTGAGGATTTGGGGTTCGGAAAATCCTAGGGCAATTCACCAAAGGGAATTGCACTCCCTTAAGTGTACGGTCTGGTGTGGGGTGATGTTGGAAGAAGTGATCAGACCTTACATTTTTGAACACCATGTTGGGAACCCTGTCAAATGTTACAGGAGATGAATATCGGTCTATGATCGAAAATTTCTTACTCCCAACAGTTCAAGATAAACATAGCATGTGGTTTCAACAGGACGGAGCGACAGCTCACACAACAAGGGCCACTGCTCAGGCAAATTTTTGAGGGAAGAATAATTTCCCCACAGCCATCGTGCCATAAGCTGGCCATCGCGTTCTCCAGATCTGATGACTCCTGATTTCTTCCAATGGGACTATCTCAAAGAAAAAGTTTATGTTAATAAGCCTCAGGCACTCCAACAGCTGAAGAACAATATTCGGGCCAAAATCAGGGCACTGGAACTTGAAATACTAAAGGGTGTCACGAAAACGCCTTAGAAAGGGTAGGTTTGTGCGAAGCAGAAAATGGACGCCATTTATAAAATTTGATTTTTCACACTTAGTGTAAATTTATTTCCTATATATACTGTATGTGATGCTATGGTATTGTAAATTTAAAACAAAAAATAAAGGCATTATTAAACATTGAAACCCCTTTGTGACTTTTGGCCTACCCTGTATAACCTCCCAAGTGTAACCCATCGTTTCCAAGCAAATACTATAATGGCTACTTTCCATCCTATTAACTCTCGTTTCATTCCCAACATTCTCATTTGTTCACAGAACAGATGCTTCCTCTATAAATTCCCCTCTCTCTCAATGTTCAGATGATACAACTCATCTCTTGCATACTCTCCTCTATCATCACATGTACTCCAATCATCCACATATTCCAGATCTCTCTTCAAACATATTCTTGCTAGCATGTTATTTATCATAACTGCTTTCTCCACAATATCATACCAAAGAAACACCACATTCCTTCCTTCAGACTTTCTGCTGCACAATCTATAACACTGATCTCAAATCTTTTGCTACCTGAATCACAATGTCTCTCGACCATATGTACCAATCATCACTATCAGCTTATCCACATTTTAACCTCTCTCTCTCTCTCTCTCTTCATTATCATAATCACTCTTTATCATTTTCCCCAAGCAAGCACTTCTCTTACATTCTGGTCTGCGCTTCCCCCCCCCCACACACACACAAAAAAAAAAAATAATAAACATCAGAGAACCATCATACATTACACTCCTCACAGCTTCATTCATTCTGCTCACCTGGCATCCATCACTCTCTTGAGGAGGGATGCCAGGTTCCCTTTCCAACACTCTCTTGTATTTCCCATTTCCTGTCATCTTTCTTTCCCTCACTCCTGTGGTCAAGCTCTCAACTTCTCACTTCCTCTGCTCACTCATTTTCTCACTTCCACTCGTTTTTTTTTCTCATCACATCAGCTAACCTCTTCTCAAGCCTCCTAATCTCTCTCGCTTTTCTCAATTCAGTTCTCATGTTTTCTGCTTCCTTTTGCACCATATTTATTTCTTTCTCCATGCATCCAGATCTCATCTACATAGTCATCACCATTTTCACATCTCCTACATCTTCTTCTGTAACTATATCTTATTTGTATGTTGTCCAGTCATTTGGTCGCTTTAGATTAAAACCTTGTTAACCTCTATATGAGACTGGCCAATTCAGATTCAGCTGAAAAGCCCAAAACAGAATTTTGTAACTCCTCACAACTACATTTGCAAGCTTCTCTTGTAAAAGAAATAACTTCTTCAGTATATCACTGAATAAAGGATTATGAGAAAATTTAATTCCAACAAAAACACTGTAAGAAAATGCAACAGATTTCACTGTAAGATTAGAAATTAAGGGAAATATATATAGAATGATGGAATTTTGGATAATGGCATGAAAAGAATGAATAATTAACATCAGACTAAATTTGTGGCAATTATTAACACACCATATCCAAAAATTACTGATACAAGCAAAATGTGTTTTATGTAAGAAAATATTATCATCAGATGTATTCATAAGGAAAACCACATAAGTTTAAGCCAGAATTTGAGTAGTTGTTGCTATCAATCACAATGCTCATCCGATTCTGGCTTAAACTTATCTGTTTCTGCATTCACCACA
This sequence comes from Typopeltis vanoorti, assembly GCF_054136105.1. NCBI lineage: Eukaryota > Metazoa > Arthropoda > Arachnida > Uropygi > Thelyphonidae > Typopeltis > Typopeltis vanoorti. The sequence goes on along the minus strand of NC_143550.1, from coordinate 62,339,544 downwards.
TGCCACAATACATTCCAGTCACTACACTCAAGCAATGAATTCCATTACCTATCATTCTCCAAGCAAAAAAAAAAAAAATCTGCTCTTTGCTCTTACTCTCCTTATACAACTTCTATGCTGGAGTCTTATTCTCTTATTATTATCTACATCTCCCTCCTATCTATGAAAAATCTCTATTGCAGTAATTTGGTACAAACTTCCTCACCAACTTTTGTGTCAAATAACATCATTCCCTCCAATCCACCAACCTCTGGAGATGGTATTTCCTCAATCTATCCTCATATCCAGCATTCCAAAGACATTCCATCACTACCTTAATCACTCTAGATCAGATAGATGTTGAAAGATTTCCACTTGGTTAGACTATAAATTAAAGATGCCAAGAAATTATATTCTTTTTGTAAGTAAACAAAGTTTATGTGTGAGATATCTTCACACTAGACTACTTGTATATAAAGGCTAATGACTTCATGTCAATTGCCTTAGTATCCCATAATACAAAGCATATGCCCTGTCAGATCTGTATAATACTATGCATTACGGGAAGGGTTTCATATGTGTATTATACACATCTGAAAGGGTGTGTGCTTTGCATTACATATAATGTATCATAATACTAAGGCAACTGATGTGACATCATTAGCCTCTATATACAAAGTAGCCTAGTCGTGAAGATACTTCATGTACAAAGATTTGCACACTTTGCTTAAGCTTGGATAATGGATTAAACCAAGAATATAATTTTTTGGCATCTTTAATTTTTAATCACCCTTCTCTTCACCCTTTCTAAAATCTCTTTTACCACCTCAAGACCAAAGGAACCAAATCTAAGCAGTAATTTAAATTCAGTCTAATTAAGGCCTTGTACAGCAGAACTACTATAACCATTATTTGTATATGACAATGCCTTCATTGTCATCAAAATCTGCTGCACCATCCTTACATCCTAAATTTCAGATCCATGTCTAACTGCCATCACCCTAGATCCCCCTCAATGCATACTCACAAAGTGAATATGCAGCAACTCACCTTGCCTTCCCAATTTCAAAATCTTACACTATGCATTATTGAACTGTCAATGCTTATCTGCCTGGAGAGTCCCTTTAATGTCACTCCTCATAGCACTTCCCAATACTGCATCATCAACAAACTACTGCATATCCTGATTCATACTGCTTACAATATCATTAACATATAAGTTAAATAATAACTGTCTTGAAATAGACCATCCCTAAAGAAGCAATTGACACTCTGTTATGGGTTCTCTCTTCTGGAATACTGTCATTCCTCACACAACAACCTGAATGATACCAATCATAGATACTTCCTAATCAGTTATTCACATCTGAACTAATTTAAATACCAACTTGTTGTATAGGAATCTATTGAACAGCTTTGCAAAATCAAGAAATACCCTTGCAATGTTCAATCAAGAAATACTTTATGCATGTTCCTTATCCAAAACATGTTACCTAGTTGTAATATGTAAATAAACTGCTAAAACACTGATCCCTTAACTCATGCTGATCTCTTAGAGAAATCTGTTGTTGTCAACTAATCCTGGATACTAACCATGATAACTTCTATAACACCACAACCATTAGCTACATACACTAGCCTGTAATTCAAAGCCTTCGCCTTGTCATTCCTTTGTGCAGTGGAACAATTTTACCCTCTCTATCTATTCTTTTGATTCTTGTTAAACACACAACAATACTTCAAGTCCTATCCCATTAATGGCATTGAATTTGTTTAATTATTATGCATCTAGCTTCCTCACCTGATCTCTCCTCTGCCGTCTATCCTCACTTAAATTTTAAAAAAAAATATTATTCACTATCCCAAAATATCTTGATGAAATGTTCATTAAACACTTATGATAATGCCCATCACACCAGTTATGTGTGTCATCTCCAACAACTATCATCACCCCTTTTTTTTTTCTACCAGCCACATATCAAAAGAACTCTCTGCGACTTTTCATAGCCTGATTGACTAAACTCTGTTCATACCATGTTTTCTCTCTTCCTTATCAAGTATATCATTGCTTCTTACCTCATACTATCCTCCATAATCTGAAATACATCCTATCGTTATGCTAATCATCATCATGGTTTATTTATAATTTACAATTTGTTAATAGGGAAACAAACTAAATAAATAGGAATAAGAAAAGGTGTTGATTATTATATACAGCTTTCCAGGCTTCTCTGTTTTGAGCCAGTTGAGTTATTTCTCAGAAATACTCTTTGTCATGGAGAAAGAGTATCTGTGCTGATAATGTGGTTAATATACTGCCAATGTTTAGTTAGTCTTCCTCTCCTTCTTTGTCCATTTGAGGGAGTGTATAAAACAAAGACGTCTCAGTTGATGTCCAAGTCAATCAAGTTGACATATGCACTGGGTTTCAATCAAGGGTTTTTGATCTAACAGATAAGCTTAGGTGTTGATGGTTATTCATGACTTATTGTTAATAGTATTAACAACCCCAAATGCAACATTTTAGAAAAACATGTTTTATTAATTTGCTTATATATTGCTGAATTTCAAATCAGCGCAATGCAACTTGTATACATCACGTATATAGGTTGTATTGTGCTCTGGTGATGCTGATTTAAAATTCAGCGATATATTTAATGGAAGTTTTTTTCACCTTGGTTAGACTATAATAAATTTAGTTTAATCCTTTATCCAAGTGTAAGCAAACAAAGTTTGAGCCTGAAGTATCTTCAGGACTGAGGCAACTCGTGGTAAAAGTGGACCAAGCTCTCATCACTCCTTGTCTTAGTATTTCCCATAATGCAAAGCACATCTCCTTGCAGACATGTATAATGCTATGCATTAAGGGAAGAGCCACTACCCAGACCAGTTTCGACCTTTATTGAATGTTCAAGTACATGTCAAACTCCAAAAACTGAGCGTTGTTCCCCTCAGTAGCAGGCTCACCCTGCCACTGAGAAGAACTCTCAGTGTTGGCTCTACCACCATGACAGGCTCACCCCACCACCGAGCAGAGCCACTCATTTGCTCATATGTCATCTGAAGGGTAACAGCAACAGCTATGCCTCAGTTCATTTCATGGGCTACAGCATTGCCATTCATTCCCCCCCCACACACACACACACTCAGCACCTGGGTGACAGCAACAGCCGAGCCTCAGTTAAAACTTCATGGGCTACAGCATTGACATTCATCACCCAAGCTTCCAACCGGCTTCCACCTTTATTGAGGTCTCGTCAGTGGGAACCAAACCCTGAAGTGGCGATACCAAGGTGGAAGTAATAGAGAAGTCATATTTACCTATATGAGTTGCAAAAAGGTGTCACACCTTATTATTAAATTACTCTGGATTTAGAGAAAGATGTTGGAAGTTTTTTCCCACTCAGTTAGACTATAATAAATTTAGTTTAATCTTTTATCTAAGTGTAAGCAAACAAAGTTTGCACCTGAAGTATCTTCAGGACTGAGGCAACTCGTGGTAAAGGTGGAACAAGCTCTCATCACTCATCTCAAGGTATGGCTCCACTGACAAGACCTCAATAAAGGGCAAAACCGGTCTGGGTAGTGGCCTTTCTCTTAATGCATAGCATTATACATGTCTACAAGGAGATGTGTTTTTGCATTATGGTAAATACTAAGACAAGGAGTGATGAGAGCTTGGTCCACCTTTACGAGTTGCCTCAGTCCTGAAGATACTTCAGGCGCAAACTTTGTTTGCTTACACTTGGATAAACGAATAAACTAAATTTATTATAGTCTAACCAAGTGGAAAATAAACTTCCAACATCTTTCTCTAAATCCAGAGTAATTTAATAATAAGGTGAGACATCTTTTGGCAACTGGTATAGGTAAATATGACTTCTCCATTGCTTCCACCTTGGTATCACCACCTCAGGGTCTGGCTCCCACTGACGAGACCTCAATAAAGGTGGAAACCGGTTGGAGGCTTGGGTGATGAATGGCAATGCTGTAGCCCATGAAGTTTGACCTGGGTGACAGCAACAACTTAGCCTCAATTAAAACTTCATGGGGGGGGGGGGTAATGAATGGCAATGCTATAGCCCATGAAGTTAACTGAGACACGGCTGTTGCTGCTACCCCTCAGATGACATATGAGCAAATGAGCAGCTCTGCTCAGTGGTGGGGTGAGCCTGCTATGGGGTAGAGTAAACGTTGAGAGTTCTTCTCAGTGGCAGGGTGAGCCTGTTACTGAGGGGAACAACGCTCAGTTTTTGGAGTTTGACCTGTACTTGAACATTCAATAAAGGTCGAAACTGGTCTAGTTAGCGGTCCTTCCCTTAATGCATAGCATTATACATGTCCACAAGGAGATGTGCTTTGCATTATGGGAGATACTAAGACAAGGAGTGATGAGAGCTTGGTCCAGCTTTACCACAAGTTGCCTCAGTCCTGAAGATACTTCAGGCACAAACTTTGTTTGCTTACACTTGGATAAAAGATTAAACTAAATTTATTAATATCAGCGATATATAAGCAAGTTAATAAAATATCCTTTTATAAAATATTGCATTTAATGTTGTTAATGCCATTGAAAATAAGTGAAAAAAATGAAGGGTCTTTGATTTGCCTCTTCTAAAATAGTGGAATTACGAATATGGTCCTCCTAGGAGTAACCAAGTAACAGTCTTAAGCAGGTTGTATTAAAGCTTTTATTGCCTTTTTTTGGGCAGAAACATTCCATGTTTTTCCACCATATAAGAAGACAGCCTGAGAGGTTGCTTTGTAAAGCCTAATTTTTATCTCCAAGGTGATAAGGGATGATTTCCATATATTTCTTAAATTCCTGTGTTGATTAAGAGCTTTATATTTTCCTAATATTATGCCATTTACAGTATTATTTATATTTGAGCCTAGGTATTGGAAGTCTTCTACTTTTTCTAAAAGTTGGTTGTGTTCTGTAATGATAGAACCTTGTACTACATTTGAGTATTTTAGTTTTATTTGAGTTAACTATCAATCCAAATATTTTTGTAGCTTGGTATAGTTTGTCAAGTGCTGTTTCCCCTTGGATAAACATGTTAAAGATATTAATACTATATAGTCTACATAGCTGAGGTCACTGAGATGAAGTTGTTTATCGTTGGTTGTTAGCATTGAGCCAAATCTGCACTCAACCATCCTGCAAATGTAGTCTAGGGTTATTATAAAGAGGAAGGGAGCTAAGGTATATCTCCTTGTAGAACTCCTGTTGTTATAGGAAAATTTTCTGTCAATTCTCTATTGACAAGAACACGGGGTGAAAATCTTGATAAGGTGCTGCAATTGCTTCAATAATTTTGTTGGGAATACTATAATGAAAGAGAATATTAAACATGTTAATTCCACTAATGGAATCAAATGCCTTTGTGAAGTCTATGAAATTGAGGATAAGAGAAATATTCTTGTCTTTGGAACCTTCTAATAATCTCCTTACACTATGAATGTGTTCTAATGTGCTTCTGTTTTCTTTAGGAATCCTGCTTGATTTTTCCTTAATAGTGGGGAAATATAAGGTTCTATATGATTAAGAATCATTTTATTTCAAGATAAAGAATTATCAAAATGGATAAACTACTTTAAAAGTTTACTTAACATTAAAAACATTTCACAAACTCCAGTGCCCAGAATCAAAATAAGTGACAAAATACCTATAAACTGCAAACTTCACTCTCTTCACAAACTCAAAACAGCACTTAGCAAGCAAAAAAACAGGTAAAGTCACAAGGACTGATGGAATCGCAGTCAAAGCCATATTCCACTGTGGCAACCAATTACAGAATATCTTCCTCAATATATGCAATAACATTCTCAGGACAGGGGAAATGCCTCCCCATTGGAAAGAAGGTATAATTATACCGATACCAAAAAAAAAAAGGAAACCTAAATAAATCGGGAAAACTACCATGGAATAACTCTATTACCTATAGCTCTGAAACTTTACAATACTAATCATGCTATAATTTAAATTTATTCACTATCTCTGCACTCAAAATTCCCACTAGCAATGTATTCTCATCCAAACCTTTCCTTGTAAACTACTTCTCATTCCATTACTTAATACTCCTTCATGCAATTCCCAATAATAATAATCTTGTTCTCTTACTTGTTTTCTTCTATTATCAACAGTAGAAGCAAAAGGCAGGTGATTTCGGGTAGTGACAGTGATCATGCAGTAATGGCTTGAGATGTGGCTAAGTTTATGAATTAATATTCACATGGCTTATACTATTCATAATTATGAAATTAATTCTGGCAAAAAACCATATAAAAATTTTGATAATTTAATAAATCAATTACTAGTTTTGTACAACAATAAACACAGATATAAAAGAGGAATTAACATGGAGATTTCTAAATAACAAACCATCATTTTTTTTTTTTAATTTATTCAAAATGTGACAGACATTGGATGCAAGACGAGATATCATGAGCATGGATCATTGTTACAGGATAGAACATATTTTGTCACAGCCTAATTCATCCACATGTAGATCTCTTATGTATGCTGCCCACAGATCATTTAATATCAGGCCTTGGTTTTTATTATGCTGGGACACATCATATCATCTCACTAGCCTCATTAAATTTGTGTACATAAGTATTAAATTTTATGTATGATATTTTGGTGATTTACCAATTAACTTGATGATTTTCGTTGGTGGTGTGAAAGGCTAATCCAGATTTATGTGCTTGTTTTTTCCATCTCTGAGATGTTCTTTTTGACAGATTTCTCTAGAATGTCAACATCTAACCAATGTAACAAACACCGTAATCACAACACATTTTATAAACTCCTGGTCTCTTCATAGGCTAATGTTAAGATTACCTAAACAACCACATCAACCTATGAAGAGACCAGGAGTTTATGAAATTTATTTTATAAGCATTGAGAGCCTCCGTAGCTCAGTCGGTATAGATGAAACCCTTTGTTCGGAAAGATCTCAGTTCAATTCCCATCCAGGACATGAGGAACCTTTATCTAGTCTCTTTCAACTAAAGGTGAGTTAGCCAGTCTCATATGGAGATACAGTTTTTTTCATCCCTAAACTCGAGTATTTTGTCTTCAGAACAGGCGAACTGGCCTGTGAACACACCCGGATCTACAGTCATAAAATACATATTTAATCCCTCACTAGGAGAGTTCAACCAGTCCTAAGGGACAGTTGAGGAATAGGGGAACCCCACACAAATAAATAAATATAAGCAGATATTTATTAATGCTGGATCTACTATCTAATTGAGTTTTATAATATAAGCAGATATACATTGGCCAGGCAGGATGTTCTGAAAAATCCATCAAAAAGAATGTCAGAGACAAAGAGAAAAAACAAGCACATAAATCCAGAATGGCCTTTCACATCAACAAAAATCATCAGGTCAATTGGCAAATCACCAAAATACCATACACAGAATTTAATACTTAAGCATTGTATTCAAATTTAAAAAGGCTAATGAGATGATGCTATATCTGACCCAGTGTAATAAAAACCAAGGCCTGATATTACATGATCTCTGAGCAGCATGCATAATGAGATTTACATGTGGATGAATTAGGCTGAGACAAAATATGCTATATCCTGTAACAATGATCAACACTCATGGTATCTTTTTCTGCATTCAACATCTATCAAGGATGTTAAAGGAATTTTAAAAAAATGGTTTTTATTTAGAAATCTCCATGCTAATAACTCTTTTATGTTTGTGTTTTACTGTATCAATCTGAAATATGCAATATTGTTGTATGAAATTAGTAACTGATTTATTAAATTATCTTACTTTTTTTACAAGGTTTTTTGCCAATATTAATTTCATAAATTAATGGATGTTCCATTCAGAAAAAGTTACATGCTGAACTATAAAGCAGGAGATTATGACCAACCGAGGAGTATGCTGGGTATCAGTTGTTGGATGGGAAGGATAGTGACAGTGCATAGGAAGCATTTAAAAAAATACTTAAATACAGGCAGTTCCTGGATTACAGACGACCCAACTTACGGCGTTCCATAGTTATGAACGGGCTCCCAAGGCTCCACATAAAGATAATTAATAGTTAAATAATTATATTAATAATTCTGGAAATAGTTTCTTTCATGCATATAAACAAACCTGCACTTCACTGCATTATTAAAGCAGCTCTTCCCATTATCTGGAAGTTAAATTTAAGGGCTTGGGTCACACTTGCCATAATTGAATCTTGAACTGTTTTATTCCTGCTTGGAACATTCGTAAAAGAAACTTCCCTTTAAAATTCTGCTTGTGCTGAACAATGCTCCTGGACATCCAACATCTTTAGATGACCTTCACCCTAATGTAAAGGTCGTATTTTTACTACCGACACTACATCGTTACCACAGCCAATGGAAAAGGGAGCCATTTCTGCATTTAAGACCTATTACTTATGGCATACATTCCTGCAAGCATTCAGGGCTATGTAAGATGATGTGATGACCTTGAGAGAGCTGAAAGAATTATAACATCCATGATTCCATCAAAAACATTGCTGATTCTTCGAGGAAGTGAAGCAATCAACAACTAAAGGAGTGTGGAACAAACTGTGCCCTCAATTCTGTGATGATTTTTGTGGCTTCACAGAAGACACTGCCAAAGCCAGAACAACTGTGGTGGATAGTGACAATGCACTGCAATTGGACATCAATGAAAATGATATCATTGACTTACTTGAGTCCCGTTCACAAGAATTAACCAATGAAGACCTTATGGAGATAGAGAAGCAGCTGATAGAAACATAAGAACACGAAGAATCAGAAGATCCAGAGCCAAGAAAGTTTACAACAAAAGAATTAGCTGAAGCCTTTCGTCTCATTGAAGCAGGATTTGCTAAGACTGAGGTACAAGATCCTAACATTCAGCAGTTTACAAAGGTTTACCATGCAGTTAGTGAGAGCATCAGCCAAAACAAGGCCATTTATGATGAAAAAAAAGAAAAAGCTGTGCAAACAACAACCCTAGATACCTTTTTCAAGAGACCGACTTCAGTGGTAAGCTCCCCTCCTCCAATAACAGAATCAAATTCTGCTTCTCCAGCACCAGGTCCATCCTCTTTAGCACCATCTCCAACATCATCTTCTGATTAATGTTAGCCTACCTTCTTGCCTCAGAAATGCCCCTTCCAGTAAGCAAGACATTGATGCAACCTTTAATATTCTTTTTGAAATTTCCCCTACCTAAATTTTTTGTACGAGTTTGTTTTCATGTTCGGTTTGTTTGAATTAAAAGAAACGGCACAATAGTTTCTGTAACTTATTATTGCAGTACAGGGATATTATTATTATTATTATTAATACAGTATTACACTGCATTATGATTGCCACATATGAGTCATTATATTATTATTACCACCACATATGCGCTGCTCATCAGTGATCCAAGTTACATACAAATCTGACTTAGACGTTGTCAGGAACATATCTCATTCAAGTTACATACAAATCTGACTTGGACATTGTCAGGAACATATCTCGTTCATAACCCAGGGACTGCCCGTAATGTAATATCAGAATGTGTTCCTCGCTTGTAGAATAAATAAGGTAGGAGTGAAATGGTTATATAATCTTATTAAACAAAAGATTCATAAGAAAAAGATAATGTGAAAGGAATAGGACATGCAATAAGGATAATGTTAGGTATGAAAATAAGGAGTAGGACAGTAGTGTTACAACTGTTGTATGGAAAGTTAAGTCTGCTTACGAAAAAAAAAAAAAAATGGATCTGCAAGCTAAAGCAATGCAAAAGAATTCTATTGTTATGTTGCAAGTAATTGAAAGCATGAACATAAAGAATAATTCTGCTAAATGCAGATGGTATGCAGATGAAGATGCAGAAGTGATTGTTCAAATAATGAATGCTCGTTTCGATAAAAATTATTGATATATACAACATTGAGCTCACTGCTACCTCTTCACTGGATGAGGACTCAAGTATATGAGAAGGCAGTATTAGAGCTGTTGCACAAACCGAATAAGAATTTGGTAACAGGACCTGATGGGGTATAAGCATGGATGTTAAAAGATAGTTCAGCTGAACTGGCTATTCCTTTGATAAGGATATATAATTTGAGTCTCAGAACACCAGGGATTCCAAAGGAGCAGAAAGAATGTATGGTAATCCCATTGCACAGGAGTGGTGCAAAGACTAATGTATCCAACCATTCACCTATGAGTATCTCTGGCCTGGTGTTAAAAATTTTGGAAAAAGTTAGTTAAGGCTTGAATACAGAAACTGGTTGATAGAGAATCTATACTTCGCAATGAACACCATAATGCTCAAACATGACCTTACTAAGGTAAGGTCATGTTTGAGTAACTTGGTTAAATTCTATAATATTAACGACAGTTTATTTTTCACTTGGTTAGACTATAATAAATTTAGTTTAATCCTTTATCCAACTGTGAGCAAACAAGGTTTGCTCCTGAAAGTATCTTCAGGACTGGGGTAAGGTAGTACAACACCGGGCAACTTGTTGCAAAGGTGGACCAAGCTACCATCACATCTATCTCAGTATCTCCCATAATGCAAAACACATCTCCTTGCAGATATGTATAATGTTATGTATTAAGGGAAGGGCCACCTTTTGGCAACTCCTATAGGTAAAGATGACCTCGCTATTGCTTCTGCCTGGTATCTCCTGGCTCCCACTGAAGATACCTCAATAAAGGTCGAAACTAGTCTGAGTAGTGGCCCTTCCCTTAATGCATAACATTATACATATCCGCAAGGAGATGTGTTTTGCATTATGGGAGATACTGAGATAGAAGTGATGGTATCTTGGTCCACCTTTGCAACGAGTCGTCCGGTGTTGTACTACCTTACCCCAGTCCTGAAGATACTTTCGGGCACAAACTTTGTTTGCTCACACTTGGATAAAGGATTAAACCAAATTTATTATAGTCTAACCAAGTGAAAAATAAACTTTCAACATCTTTCTCTAAATCCAGAGCAATTTAATAAAAAGGTGGCACACCTTTTGGCAACTCCTATAGGTAAAGATGACCTTGCTATTGCTTCTGCCTGTTATCTCCACGTCTGGGCCTGGCTCCCACTGAAGAGACCTCAATAAAGGTCGAAACTAGTCTGGGTAGTATTTCTAGCCTAGCTCCCACTGATGAGACCTCAATAAAGGTCGAAACCAGTGCAAGTGAGACTTGGGTTCTGAGAGGCTCTGCTTGGGAACAGGTTTTTTGCCTGTCTCTGAGTGGGGCCGCCGTTGAGATTATGGCTCTAATTGGTGGTGGGGTGAGCCTGCCACTGAGTAGAGCCAATGCTGAGAAGTTCTTCTCGGTGACGGGGTGAGCCTGTCATTGAGTGGAACAACACGGAATTGGGTGATCTCTCAAGATCGTCTTATTTTTAGAGCCCATTTCACTTATTCATAAGGTCGAAACTAGTCTGGGTAGTGGCCCTTCCCTTAATACATAACATTATACATATCCACAAGGAGATGTGTTTTGCATTATGGGAGATACTGAGATAGAAGTGATGATAGCTTGGTCCACCTATCATCACTTCTATCTTGTTGTACCGGTGTTGTACTACCTTACCCCAGTCCTGAAGATACTTTCAGGTGCAACCTTTGTTTGTTCACACTTGGAAAAAGGATTAAACTAAATTTATTATAATATTACCATTGAGTGATTAGACAAGGAGAATGGATACAACACAATAGTTCTGGATTTTGCTAAGGGTTTTAACAGAAACATTCATTCTTTTCTTTCTCTATAACAGTTGAAATATAAACAAAGGGAGTCAGTTGATGTGAGCTGTATAAAAAAAGACAAGCATTAGTAAAAAAGAAGGATGTTATTGGGTTTATTTCTTTAAATTAATGATTGTTTGTATGATTATCTAGTATTTTGTTAGGATTTTATTGTCTTGGTATTGTATCCAACTGTAACGATCATTATTCAACATGGCAGCCAACAGTTCTAGCACATCACCTAGTCCACCACTGTTTAAAAACTACATCATTCGTAACACAGTTGATGATTTCATAGCTTGCTACACGTTGCATGTACATATCCCACTGTTTAAAAATGTGGCAGGTGAGGGATTGGAATATGTATGTGTGCATGAAATGTAGGGCAGTGGCAGACACTGGAAGACAAGAATTTCAATCTCAAGATTTAGCAGAAGCAGAGTTTGCAAACAGGTGAAATCCATTTTGTAGATACCAGTAGGCTGTTGGAAGGCAGAGGGAATTAAAAAAATTTACATATGGATTTAACCTTGGGCAGTGTGCCAGAGGAAGATTTTGTCTAATCGCCATGATTGTATGTGTCAATTGAAAGTAGGATGTATGAAGAGAGAAACAGAACTGCTGAGAGAGGAGATGGAAGGAATGAAGACTGAGTTGAGAAGGGTGAATTAAATATATATATATATATATATATATATATATATGGAAGCTGAAGAGGTTGGCTAGCATGAAAGAGAGAGATCAAGGTGAGAGAATGGGAGAGACAGGAAGAAAGGAAATTGGAGGAAATCAAGAGAGTGTGGAAGCAAGGGATAAAGAGAAGAAAGGAAGGAGAAAAACTGGGATAGAAAGAGATTCCAAGTAGTAAGAGTCAGGGATTAGTGAAAGAAGGATGAATGAATCTGTTTGGAATATCATGTATTCAGATCCAATGATTCAGTGTGTAGAGCAGAGTGCCAGAGGAGTGGTTGCCTCGTAAAACAACAGTGTGTGGCAATGGCAGTGAAGAGAAATGAAAATGTAGAGATGTTAATAATGGTTAATATGAAAGACCTGAGAGGCAGCATAAATCATACAGTGCAAGATCTGATGTTGATGTTAGGGCATGCAGCAGAAATATGTACAAGGAAAGATAGTAAGCATGTTGGCCTGGTATGATAATGCAAAGTGGAGGAGAACAGTGATAATTATTATTATTACGACTCCAGGGAGTCCTTAGACTCATCGAGGGAGGCCCTAAACATCACGTCCACACAACTATACGACATTCTCACAGTATCTATCATAGCTTGCCTTGAACTCACTCACAGTCATAGCACCCACAACACACTCTGGTAGCTTATTCCACTCATACCACTCTAAAAGAAAAGAACCCAGCTCTAACACCCCTACTAACCACATTCTTGCCCAGCTTCCATAGGTGTCCCCCTAGTTCTCCCACCACCAGTCCTGATCACAAAAATATCCTCTGAATTAATCCTATAGAAACACTTTAGCAATTTGAATCTCAATCATATCTCCCTTTTTCTGCCTATCAAACTAATTTCTGCAACCCACAAATCTTCAACTTGTTCTCATATGGGTCATGCCATAGACCTGCTATCATCTTAGTCACTCGCCTCTGGATCCTCTCCACCTCCTCCCGATCAAGAAGGAACCTAGGTGACCAAATCTGGGCACAGTAGTCCTTGATAAGACCTCACCTTGATAAGATGAGGTCTTATCAAGGCTCGGTACAGAGGTACAATAACTTGCTCATCTCTACTTGTCAAGGTATTTTTCAACAACCAAGTGAGTTGATGAGCTGATTTAGCTACTTTTGCCATGTGCCCCCTAAACTTCATCTCCCTATCCACCAACACTCCCAAGTCCCTGGCCTCATCAATCTCCTGGAGTACAGTTCCACCAATGTGGTATACTGCTGCTAATCTTTTCACCCTAAAATGCATAACCTTACATTTTGTCACATTAAATTGACATCCATTCTCCTTAGCCCAGAACTCCAATCTATCCAAGTCGTCCTGCAAGATTTTGACATCTTCTGCATTTACTATTGCCCTACCCAACTTTGCATCAACAGCGATGATGCAAAGTTGGGTAGGGCAATAGTAAATGCATCAGCGAACAAATGAACTGTTGCTATTAGATCCTTCCCTATATCATTAATGAACAAATTAAACACCAGTGGTTCAAGAACAGAACCCTGCAGCACACCACTAGTCACAGGCCATCTTTTGGACTCTACTACTGAATAAATTACTCTTTGATATCTCTCCATCAACCACCCACCTATCCATCTCACCAACCCTATATCCATTCCCATATGTTTTAGTTTACGGATTAGAATTCCATGTGATATCATGTCAAATGCCTTAGCCAGGTCCAGCAGTATCACTGCAAACACATTACCCTTATCCAGTTCAGCCGTCACTGTGTTATAAAACTTGAGCAAGTTACTGAGGTATGATCTACCCTTCACAAAGCCATGCTGTCCCCCATACAGTATCTCATTTTCATCAATCCATTCCTGTATTTTTCCCTTGACTACTTTCTCCAAGACCTTGACGACTCCTGATATGCTGATCGGTTGGTAATTTGCAACCGTAGTCTTGGATCCTACTTTATGCAGTGGAATTATTTTCCCCTCTTTCCACACCTTCGGGACTAAACCAGACCCGAGACTCAGATTAAACAACATGGTCAAGGGCACTGATAATTCTTTAGCCACTTCACATAAGACTCGTGCCAGTATACCATCCAATCCCACAGATGTATTCACATTAAGGTGAATAGTCTATTATCTGTAATAGACTATTCACCTCCACTTCATTCATCACACTTCCTGTATAAACTAATGGTTCTGTCATTTTTTCAATGTCACCACCTGGATGATATACTTTTGCAAAGTGCTTGCTCAGTAACACCACTATATCGACTGATTCAGTGACCTCCTTTCCATCGTCATTCCTTAAAATCATTTTGCCGTGTACATTTTTTTTTTGCTTGCAGCATATTGAAAGAACTGTTTGGGATTCTCTTTAGCTTGCACTAGTTTCCTTTCATAATCCATTTTTGCTTTTTTTACCACATTCGTTACCCTTCTGGCCTGTACTTTATACTGTTCGTGTGCCTGCAGGTCACCTCTTTCTTTAAATTCCCTCCACAGTTGTTTCTTTTTTTGCAGCTCAGGCTTAATGGTGTTATTCATCCATTCAACCCCTACTTGTTTTACTATTCGGACCCTAGGTATACAATCAGCCATAACCTCCTGTAAATGCACCTTGACCACTTCCCATGCTCTATCGACATCCAGCCCTTGCAGTTGTACAATGAATATATATATATATATATATATTCATTTTTTAAATTAACTGACTTAAACCCGAGAATTATAACACAATGACATTTATTTGAAAAAAACGCAACATGTTTCGTCAAAAATGACTTCTTCAGGCGATAAGAACATAGAAAGACAATAAAAGACACTTAAATTAACATTGACACACTCTAAAGCTATACAACTATAAAGCCATTGGCTTTATAGTTGTATAGCTTTAGAGTGTGTCAATGTTAATTTAAGTGTCTTTTATTGTCTTTCTATGTTCTTATCGCCTGAAGAAGTCATTTTTGACGAAACATGTTGCGTTTTTTTCAAATAAATGTCATTGTGTTATAATTCTCGGGTTTAAGTCAGTTAATTTAAAAAATGAACATATCCCAACCCCGAGTTAATAGTACGTTTCATATATATATATAATGAATGAGATGATAGTGAGATCGTGTAGGAAGAGAGATCTGGAACATGTGAATTTTGCAGTACATTCGTAGACAGAAGAGAGCTGTATACAAGAAATGGTTTATTAAAGGAGAATGATGCAAACATTTAGAAAGACTGTTTTTTGGGCAAGTGAGTGTGTCAGGGCAGGAAATCAGAAATGCATAGATGTAATGTAGCAGGGATGGCTCATGTGGGGATAATAGCTTGAGAAATGGGAAAGTGCACTATATTGCAAAGCCAGGTGAAGTATGAGGAGAGTAATAATGGCTATAAGCATACTGGCAATGCACTTGTTTTTCCAAATACAAATGCTAGGAGCATTAGGATAAATGGAATGAGTTTGTGGCACATTGATTGACTCGGTCTTTCCAAAGATTGTTAGTATCGGTGAAACTTGGTTAACTGAGGAGGATATTTTGACAGGGACAGAAAATGAAGGGTATAGCATATTTTGGCAGGATAAAGAAGGTTAATATGGTGGTTGAGTGTTGCTCGTGTAAGAGATGAATTGTGCACTCTCAGTGTGGAAAATCATAGTAGATATTATAGATATCCACTACGATTTTCATAGTGGATATCTATAACATAATGGCTTTGAGAGAGTATATGGTGTAGGATAGATGTTTATAAGACAAGATATTTAGTGGGATGTTGCTACAGACAGGGAATATAGGTGATGATGAGCAGGAAACATTATTATTATGAACATTTGACCTCCATGGAGTCAGAGGCTCATCATGGGAGGCACACACTATTGCACACAATGCTTATCCAACTGTGCTTTAAATGATTCAATGTGTCTATATACTCACAACATACTCGGGGCAATGCATTCCACTCTCCATGCAAAGAAGCTTCTCCTCACACCTTCCTTATACAGTTTCCAGTGATGGCCTCTTGTTCTACACCCCTCCCTTCCATTCTATAAAAAAATCTCTTCCATGCCAACCTGATAACAACCCATGACTAGCTCATATGTCTCAATCATATCCCTCCTCTTTCTCCTATTCATAAGGCTCTGCAACTTACATTCTCTCAATCTGTCCTCATACTCCACATTCTAAAGACCACTGACCATCTTTGTGAATCTTCTCCTGGACTCCTTCCAACATATTCTCATCACCATGAAAACCTGGCAACCAAATCTGTGCATAATAATCCATATGAGGTCTCATCAAGGCCTTATACAATGGCATCATAACCTATTTCTGCATGTCAGGGTCCTCCGCATCATTTCCATTATCCAATGTGGCATCTTCACAACTTGTGCAATGTGATCCCTGAATTTCAGTAGTTGTCCACCACCATTCCCAAATCTCTCATCTTCTCTACCTCCTTTAAAGTTTCCCCACCAAGTGTATGTTTTGCATCCCATCAGTGCTTACCAAATTTCAAAACCCTACACTTTGCAACATTGAACTGACAGTTATACTTGCCTATCCATTCATGAACTCTATTCAAGTCCTCCTGTAAGGCCATAACATCTGCTTGACTCTGCATCATTTGCAAACAGCTGCATATCACTAGTTAAACCCATCCCAATATCATTAGCATACAAATTGAACAACAATGGTCCCAAAACTGACTCCTGCGGTACACCACTAGTGACCTTTTTCTTTCAGGATACCGCACCCCCACACACACACACACAACTTTCTGATACTTATCTGACAGCTAGTCACTGATCCAACTCGGAAGTTTTGTTATCCAATCCCATCTGTTTCAATTTATTTAACAACTTGTCATGTGGCAGTCTATCAAAAGCTTTTGCAAAAATCCAAGTACATATGCATCTCCCTTGTCCAAGGTATTTCTCACCACATTATAGTACATAAGTATTGTATGTCCACACTTCATAGCTGTGTGGGCGTACAATAGAACCCAGTCTGGCAAATTGCCAAGAATAGTCAGTTCATGCTGAAGGGTAGAAAGAAATAAAGGATGTATGAATTGGTCACCAACAAGCGAAATCACGTGCTTTATATGTAAAATTTTCCAACTGTTATACAAGCAAAATAGTTACCACGTTAAAAACTACAACATTCATAAAAGAACAGTTAATTTTCTTCTGACGTGTAATAATAAACAACTCATCCCACAAGATGGATTGATTACCCTATTATTGGGATGGATTCTCCTTCTTTTGACATGTGCACAAGTGTCGAAGGGTCTCGCATCTGTGGGTGTACAGTAAGTTAGTGAAACATGATCTCCTCTTAACAAATCCATACTGATAACCACAGAGAATACTGCTGTTATTAACTCATTTCTGTATCCAACCACTCATGAATCTCTCTAGCACCTTCATGACAACTCCAGATATACAGACTGGTCTATAATTTGAAGTGACAGCCTTATCACCACCTTTATGTAGTTCAACAATTTTACCCTCCTTCCACTCCCTTGGAACCTGTGCTATTGCAAGACTTTTATTAAACAGGCATGCTGATGCTACTATCAATTCCCTGGAACATTCCATTAAGATGAGGGGTGATATGTCATCAAATCCCATTGCCTTATTCACATCAAGTTTATTTATTTCCTCAAATACTTCCTGCTCACTCACAATTAAGCAATCCTCTCCTATGTCTTCTACACTTAAGCTCCTTATAATTCCACTCTGATCAGGATGAAACACCCTTATAAATTGATCATTGAATACCTCAACAATGTCTTCCGCAGTAGTAACCATTCTACCATTTCATCCATTAACATCATCTTACCATGATCTTTCTTCCTTCTACTTGCCACATATCTAAAAAACTTTATGGTTTTTCTTTGCCTGATTTGTCAATTTCTGCTCATACTCTCTCTTTCTGTTTTCCTTATTAACTGAGTCACTCTCCTGGCTTGTTCTTTATACTATTCATGTAACTAATTATTACCATTATTCATCTTGTACTTCCTCCAAAGTACCTTCTTTTTCCAGATTTCATGCTTAAGTTCCATATTTATCCATTTTACACCTACCTTATTCAGACTTTTTGCCTTCAGAATACATTCACACATTGATGCTGTTATGTATTTCTTTGTCAGTTCCCATGCAGCATTTATTTCCTTACTGCTCAACTCCGTGTTCCATGTTACAGCTCCAAGCTGTCTCCTAAGCTTGTCATAATCACCACCTCATAATTCCACATATATCCTTCATGAAATAAAAAAAAAGCAAAAATTTACAAATGTATTAATACTGAAGGCTGTCTAAAATAATTCATGATGCCCCTAATATCCAATATTAAACTGAAAAAGAAGCAAAGCTATTTTGGTAATGGCTTTATCATTAGGTGAACCTAGGCAATCACCTAGGGGCGATTCAGTCTAGGGACGTCAATATCTCTCCCTAAATATTGATGGAACAGATTTATGTAGTGAATTACAAATAATAGCAAGGCGAATTTCAGAAAATACTTCCTCATTAGATGACACACACATGCAAAAATAATTTAGAAAATAGTGTTCCAAATGTGTTTAAAATGTATTATTAAAACTAGCAATAATATCTATAGAGCATGAAATTACATCTACAATCAATATAGATGAATTAATTCAAAACTTTGACAAAGCAAAAGCCCGAAAGATTAATTTTTCATAATTTTTGTATTTAAGATATAATTTTCTTGCTATACAGATATTAGGAGTAATCATATATGTATACAAATGTATTGGTTTTGATTAATAATTTTTTTAATGTTCATAAGGATATTATTTTTTATAAATATCCACATGTGTATGTGTGCTTGTGTGAGTATGACAAAATATATAGAGAGAGACAATATATAGGGTGCCTAAATTTTCTTTGCCTAGGGGTATTAGATACTCTTGGACCGGCCCTGCCAGCCCCTATGCTAAAAGAAATCTTAATTAAATGAGATATTTTATTTCATTTACTTAGAGACCAGAAATGGAACTTTTTCAAGCCACTTCCAATAAGCATGATGGTGTCTCGCACTAGAGAATTTAGGAAGGATTATTAATTTGGAATATCAGAGCAGAGATGAATACAATTAAAAGTGTTGAGCATGAACAGATAAATAAGCACAGAAATACTTATCAGATAGTCAAAGAAACTGAATAAAACCAATCAGTTTTAAGTTCTTTGTATAACTGTTTTTATTATTATTACATGACACCTCAAAGGAGTCCAAGGACTCACAGTAGGAGAGCCCCACTTCCTTTACACACAACTCACATCCCACTTATTTAATCCTCCAACTACACACAATGACTACTACCATCAACATACAATGTCATCTACCATCCATCACTACCACCACGGGTATTTTTTGTCTGTAAATTGTGTGTGTGCATTCTCACAGCCAATTTTCCTGTATGAACAATGAACAACTTAAATTTCCAGAAGAAAAAACCTGGAAAAAGATTCCTATCATCATGACAATAATCAAACTCAGGTATTTTATAAGTTTTTATTATTAAAGTTTTACCATCTAAACTCTGATCAAGTCCTCTGCCAAGTATACAATGCCACCTTTCTGTTGTGATTCTGATACAGTGGAGAAAGTACAAAGGAGAATGTTAAAAATGATATCAGGACTGTGGAATACAGATTATGAAGACAGATTGAGAATATTTGCTGGCCTGGCTGGCCGAGTGATTAGCATATCCGCTCTCCTGCCAAAAGGCTGCAGGTTTGAATCTCGCAGCGGGCATGGATGTTTGCAATTGTCTGTGGAAAAACTGGTGGTGGTCAGCAATAGATGGCGTTGGTGTAGTTACGGTTAGTTGTAGTTGGTGGATTGAGTGATGGAGAGCTGTAGAGCAGGTGCCCTCCCTCGATGAGTCTATGGACTCCCTGGAGGTGTCAAATAATAATAATAATAATATGTAGACCACAGACAATAGCAAACAGGAGAAAGAGGGGTGATATGATTGAGACTTAAAAACTTCTGAAAGGGTCTTACAGGATTTCAGTTGATGGAATTTTTCATTTTATGGAGGATGGGGAAAGGAAAACAAGCATCCTTGGAAGCTGAGAATGAATGCTGCTGGGGACGAGGGCTAGATTTTCTCTCACAGGGTGGTGCATGATTGGAATGGATTGCCATTGGATGTTGTGTGTGTGCAGGCAGTGTGAATGAATTCAAGAATAAGCATGATAGCTGGTGCGTGTAGTATGCAGCCGCCCTCGATGGTCCCCGACTCCCTGGAGGTCTCTCCTAATAATAATAATAAAATATCTCATTGAATTAAAATCTCTTTTAGCCTAGATTGATAGTGGGGACTACTCCGTTACCAAATTAGCTTTGGTTTTTTTTAGTTTAATTTACAAATGCATTTTTTTAAATCTCAAATTGTATTTATCCACTTTGGTAATAATACAACAGTCATTAAACCCCAACTATAATTTTAGAGCTCACTAAGTTTCCCTCCCAATCTTCCAATGCATTACAGGTTTTTGTGATACTGAACTTCACTAAACAAGCACACACTTCATATTTCATAATAACTTTGTGGACTACTGACTATCTCCTAAAACCAGAAAATATACCTATCTGCATTCCAATGTTCTGAATGGGTTATAGTTTGAATAGAACTCCGACGATCAAACTCTCATCTTAATGATATAAAGTGCAAGGTAATTGATGCAAAAAAGTAGAGGTATGATAGGTATTAGGCGAATAATGTTACTGTGGGCCTCTGCTTTAAATCTTTGAGCTTCATAAAGATGCAAGATTAATAATAATAAATACAACAGCTCATTCTGTCTATCATGGACAAAATGTATGATCTTTAACTTGACATACATTCTGACTGCTCTGATAAAATCATCAGCGACATCCTTATCAAATATCCTCATCAATACTCTGTACAATAAGTACAACTAAAGGAACTGGGATTGCACAATTCTGTCGGGATTGCGATGGTGTGCAGAAGTTGCAACAGTATTTATGGCAAGACTGAATATACACACACACACCTCTATACTCAAGAAAAACATTCTACAGACCTGACACTATCTTGCCTTGCTCACTTGCCTCTGAATTCTTTCCACCACTTCCTCATTCACAAGAAATCCTGGCAACCAAATCTGGTTGCTTGGTTTTCTTGGGGATGAAGAAGATGTACTGTATGTATCAAAGCCTTTATACTAGACAACTGAACTCAATATAAATGCACTGTATCAAAACCTTCATCAAGTTTTGCTCCAGGAGATGAAAAGGGCATGTAATCTGAGGAGTGACAATGAAAAGAGGGTTAAAAGTTCAAGAGAACCACTGCAGAACATTCAGCAAATTAATCAGAAAATTACTGGCATAATGCAAGACACTAACAAGGGTAATGAGACAATGGTGCTATTGTATAAAGTACTGATCAGGCTACACACATTGCTGTGTAAAGATTAGATCAGCTGGATATCTGAAAAATACAAAAACACCTTACAAAAGATCCAATAGTAAGTGGTATCTCAGGACTGTAGAATGCTGAATAACAGCACAGACTCAGGAAAAATGTGATTTGCAGAATTTGCCAGATAGGATTGAGAAAAGTGATATGGCTGATACTTAAAAGTCGGCAAGAGGAACTCATCAGAGAGAGAGAGAGAGAGATGTAGGGGAAACATGGTACAAGGCAGTAAGTTTTGGAAGAAGAGGAGATTAACTCTGAAAAATATATAAGGATCTTATAAGTATACTGTTTTGCATGGTGAATGGACGGTATGTGTACTAATGCCAACTCAAAACAAAGTGTTGTACTCTGTAGAGACTGTAACCTCCTAATGAGTCTTGTGATATCACAGAAGTATAGATAAAAATGGAGCCCCAAAGCAAAGAACAATAAAGGATGAAAAGGGTGAAAATCTTGATGAATACGAAAAGGGGGGAAGAGAGAGAGACAAGTATTGCTCAGATTTACATAAAACACAGGAAAGAGGATGAGGTCCAAAAGAAGTTAACTGATGAAATGAAGGAAATACCACCACCAAGCATATATGGAGAGACATATATACTGAGGGAAAAAGGCAGTTAAGTGAAGGTAGTAAAGCATTAAAAGAACTATAAAACTCTAGGAATTATGAGATCACTGGAAATGCTGGAGTATACTAGCAAGATGATGACAGATGGACAGACCGATGACAAACATGATGCATTCTGAAGTATGGTGGCAAGATGATAAAAGAGAGACCACACCAGTTGGGTAACACTGCATGGGACAAAGGAAAAGTACCAAAAGAATGGACAAGATCAATTCTAATACTATTCACAAAAAAGGAAGCAAAATGGACTGTAAAAATTAACTGAGTCTTGGGAAAAGTACTTATGACAATATTAACAGAAAGAATAAGGAAACTAATGGGAAAAAATCTAGACAAAGGACAAGTAGAATACAGGAGACAAAAGTACCAAATATTAATGTTAAAATTAATTGTGGAGAAAGCTATGAAAAAATATAAATATTCATGCCTGCTTTAACTTTCAGAAAGCATTCAATAGCACAGATTAGAAAGTGCCATGGACTGTGCTCAAATCTTATGGAATGGACACAAACATTATTGTTGTTATTTCACAATATCAACAATAATGCAGACTGCTGTGAAAAATTGTGGAAAAACAGGAAGACAGTTTTGAACAATGAGAGGCACAAGACAAGGACACCCAATATCCTAGAGCAGTGCTTCCCAAACTTATGAATGTAAAGGGTCCCCCTTTGAAAAATTAAAATATTTCATGGCCCCCATCGAAAAAAAAATCATAATACAGACATATATTATTATAATATTTATTGATTTATATTCAATACAAAACATACACAGCGAATATCGCAAAAATCAAATGCAAATATTACATTTTTAGTATCTTACATACACATTTCACATGGCACACTTAGTCTTAAAACATCTGAAATTTGTTTTCATTATTTCACAGCCCCCTCAGCAAAACTAACGAACCCCCCCCGAAGGGGGCCAAGGCCCATAGTTGGGGAAGTCCTGTCCTAGGGCATCTTTATCGTACTTTTGAAAAGAACAAGAGATGTTATAAAAGAAAACATAGAGGGCCTTTCAGTCTGAGGTATAAGATATGATAATTTAAGGTTTGCTGATGACATATTCATTAGTGAAGAAGAAGTGACTAAGTTTAACACACGTAGACCACATTAGTAGGTTTTTATTACGTAGTCTAAGATACCTAGGCCATTCGTCCTAGGTATCTTAGGACATCATCAGTACAGTAAGGCAATACTAGAAGTGACAAAAGAAAGGGCGCGTACGCACAAAGGAATCCAAATTGCATGTAGTGCCATTATCAAAATTTTTACTGGTCCGTCCCCACATAGGCCATTCTACCTCTTCAATAAAAAACTCCACAGATTTTCACACCAAAATAAAAGACATTAAAACTGCTGACAACAGACATGCTAATTAGTTTCGACATTGTCTCTCTCTTCACCAATATCCCCCATAAAGAAACTGTAGACCTATTAAATCAAAAATTTCCATCAGACATTGTTGAACTGTTCAAATTTGTTATTACTTCTGATTACTTCACATGGAAAGAAAAAAAATCTACAAATACTTCTAGAAATAACATCTAGAAGAAAAAATCCTCGAATTCAAACCCAAACCAAAACTCTGGCTTCGATATGTCAATGATATCTTCGCAGTCTGGAGTCATTCCAAACAAGAGCTACTTCAGTTTTTAGAAAAAATCAACCTTCTTCATCCATGCATCAGATTTACATTGGAAAGAGAATCCCCACAAGGCTTCCCCTTTCTGGATTTACACATCCAAAGAAAAGAAGATGGTTCCATCTCCACCTCTGTCTATCGCAAACCTACATTTTCAGGCCGCTACATTCACAATACTTCAGCTCATCATCCCTCTCAAAAATTTGGCATCATTAAATCATTGGTAACCAGAGCACACAAATTATGCTCCCCCGAGGAGTCTCTAAAACAAGAATTGGAAATAATCAAAAACACAGCCACTCTAAATGGTTACAACTCAAAAAATCATCAGCAATTTCTCCGCACTTCAACCTAGACAAGAACAACCCTATAGGATTCCCGTACCTTATATCAAAGGCATCTCTGAACAGCTTGCGAAAATTCTGAAGAAATACAATCTTGCTGCCACCTACAAACCCATCAACCAGATCCAAAACTTGTTACCCTCGCCTAAAGACAAACTTTCACCTATGCTACTACCTGGTGTATATGAGGTTCCATGCTCCTGTAAATTCTCTTATTTTGGACAGACATGTTCAGGCCACAACGCACCACTGCATGCAATTTGGATTCCTTTGTACATACGCGCCCTTTCTTTTGTCACTCCTATCATTGCCTTACTGTACTGATGATGTCCTAAGATACCTAGGACGAGATATTTACATAATAAAAGACCTACTACTGTGGTTTACGTGTGTTAAACTTAGTCATGATTTCTCCACAGGTTTCTGTATATAAGAAGTAGAAGAAACAGTGCTGAAGTTAAATGAACAAGGAAGAAGATACAGCAACCTAAAAGAATGATAATCAGAAAAAAGAGAAATGGGGCTTCATGTATATCTAAGAATAGCACATAACGTAATTTAAGGTGTAAAGAAAAGGAGATAAGATCTCAGATAACAAGAGCAAAAGTAAGACTACTGGCAATGGATAAGATAAGTATTACTTTACTTCTCCTTACCTACTAATTGCTGGGAACATGCACATATTCATGAGTGCTTTCCATGGCTAAGAGATTGGCATCTGAAAGAATATGCCACAGAAAGAAATTTTCTACATAATGGATGAAATAAATGCAAAAGATAACAAATGAAGGACTCTATAGAAAAAGTAAATGGAATGACAATCTAATGCTGAAAAAGGACCACAAAAAAAAAAAAAAATTAACTTTGTGATACATATCCATATATATACTGCCATGGGCTTAGATATTTGTGATTGTCTGTGAAAATACTAGAGGTAGTGGTGGGCGATAGATGGCATTGTAGTTGGTGAATTGTGGAGATAGAGTTGTAGAGAAGATGCCCTCCCTCGATGAGTCCTTGACTCCCTGGAGGTCTCAGATAATAATAATAATACCATATATGTCATACGTTGCCGGTCTGGTTGGCCGAGTGTTTAGCGTATCCGCTCTCCAGCCTAAAGGCTGCTGGTTCGAATCCCGCTGTGGGCATGGATGTTTGTGATTATCTGTTGAAATACTAGTGATGGTGGCAGACAGCAGATGGAGTTGGTGAAGATAGAGTAGGTGTCTTCCCTCCATGAGTCTCTGCACTCCCTGGAGGTGTTGCGTAATAATAATAATATTTCCAAGATGGATAGAAGCAGAAAGATCAAAAACTGAAGTATAGTAGCAGTGGTGAATTCTCCATGCTTGCTGCGCAAGCTCATTAATTGAGAAAGAAGTAATATTTATTTGTTAATAAATGCATGCATTTATAAGCATTCCATTTAGGCTTTTATTTTTGTAGACAGAAGACGTCTTAAGCTTGCGCAGCAATAATTGAGCTTTGCATTGTGTATCGAAGGTCGATGCTTGCTCGTCTAGTCAAAGCTACCTTGGCTTGCTCGGTTGTAGGAGCTTCCAAGTCTTCGCTGCAGCACTGTGATTTCATGTGAATGCATAGCCATATCCGCTCCCTTCACGTCGTCTTAAACATAAGGTCATATGCAGTCAAAGTAGCTCTAGCCAGTGAGCTTCAGCGCCTTTACAAATGTGCATGTTGCTTGGGAAAATTAAGTTACAATCAACTTTTTATGAGGATGTTATTGACCAGTTCATAAAGAACCATAGGGTCGAATTTGTATTCAAGTAGCTAAACTGAAAAAGATAGAATATCATTTGTAAAATAAATGTTGTATTTGTATGATTAAATGTACATAAATTTCTAAATATATAGTTTCAAATGGTCAGTAATTCATTATTCCACTAATCAGACTTCAATCACACCTCTCACTTCCTGAATGATAACAAGAGCAAGCATGAATTTCAAGACCAGCATTCGTCCCTGTATAGTACAATGGTGCAGACATAAGAGAATCACCAAATGAGAATTGATAAATGACATAAAGGAGTGGTGTCAGGGAGGGTAAGATTTTGCAAGAGTTGAGCTACCTGGCAATGGACAGAGAAGAATAGGAAAATCAAAGGTGCATCAGACACCAACAGGCCTGGTGATAAATGATCATGACAGATAATAGTAATATGACACATGAAACCAATACACTCTTGGAGAAATAAATGAATTCTGATATCCCTCAGAGCTTTCAATAAGCTCATCTAACCACTTTCTCTTATTCAAGGACGGCAAGGTTTCATGGTATGGTTATACTATTTTTTCTACTTTCATTCCAAAAATATCCAGCTAAACATCTATAAAAACATGCTTCGCTTTTTAACATTTCATATGACATGGAATATTAACAGAAAACAGCACATGTGAAGCAAAGAGACAAATTCCCATTGCATCTTCCTCCCCCGCCTTCTAATACATTTTGTGACCAGAGGCGATATTCGCCTCAGGTGGCAAAATACCTAGCTCTGGCCCTAGTACCTTTTATCAGGTGAAGAACACTATTTCTCATCATGAACCAACACAGCAATGCAGACTGCTTATACAACTCGCCTCCTTACTGCAATAATTTCATCATCATCGACCAGCAAGTATCCCACAGCGACGAGTTGCCGTATACAGTATGAAGAGGCACAGCGATCTGTCGTGTCCCCCCCCCCAATTTTGCAGGAATGAGGAAGAGAACTTGGGAATAATACGAAAAGTTTAAGTCAGCCCACTCAAGTGTTCAAATAGGGCCACTAGAAACTGTTGCGAGAAAGCGATAAATCTTAATGATCAAGCCCATTAAATTTGTAAAAAAATAAAATAAAAAGATCAAATATTTGTGATTTCGGCTGCGATTACTTCAGACTGATGTTTTGATACATTCTAACAGGAAAAAGTATATAAGCAGGTAAAATAAATAACGTGACCTGGAGTTAATGAACTACTGTCTCAGTTTTTTATTATAATTATCATTCATGTCACATTTAAAAATTCCGTTAACTAACGTTTCAGAATTGACTCATAATTAAGCTCCTTAAATGCTAATTATAATATTAATAAAAAAAATCGCTCGTGAATCCTATCATCCAAAAAGAAAAGAGAAACTACCGAATGGTTTAACAACAACAAAAAAAAAAAAAAAAAACACTAAAAGTAATGTGTATGTATTTCTGTATAAACATGATGATTTTAAGAATGCACATCTAAGTTTTGGTCAACCTAATTCTCCTACATACCATAAAAATTGTTCAATGCAAGCCAACTCCAGCAGACGAAACACAAACCAATGCTCGCTTGCTATCGGTACTTCAGGAGAAAAATATTCGACTCCTGAGATCGTCCCTACTTTTAAGACACGTGGCTTATGTAAGGTAATCTAGTACGAACCCCGTGGCTTGTATACCCCAAAAATAGAAGCGGGCAGTGTCCCTGAAGTCAACGATTCTGCTAAACAAAACAATAGCTACTTTAAATGCTCAGACATCATTCAGA
Source organism: Typopeltis vanoorti (assembly GCF_054136105.1). Classification (NCBI taxonomy): domain Eukaryota; kingdom Metazoa; phylum Arthropoda; class Arachnida; order Uropygi; family Thelyphonidae; genus Typopeltis; species Typopeltis vanoorti. Next base: position 62,311,537 of record NC_143550.1, on the reverse strand, counting down.
ATGCATTTCTTGTTGCAAAGGTTGAAAATCCAAATGCTTAGACTTTTCAAACGAACTACCGTAAGATGAGAAAACAATAGCAACATTTGCGCTGAAAATATATTCAAATATAAGCAACAGTTGCGAGCAAACTCTGATTTCCCAGATTGGAATTAAAAAAAATAAATAAAATAAAATAACCTTCAGACAAGGCAACATGCATGTTATACCTTCAAATACGGTATTAAGTACCGTTTTGAGAACTATACACATCTCACACATCAAATTCACGTTGTTTTAGAATTATGTGCGTACGGTTTCATTACTCAAATATAGTGGTATTTTACAGCGCTAATCTGAACGATAGGTTGCTGAATATTTAATACATGATTATGTGACACCTGATAAAAGAATACATTCGAGCCTATCAATCACTCAGCCTTCTATTCCCTTCCATTACATGCCCGAATGTTTCATCAAATAGTCCCTAAAGTATAAAGTAAAAAGAATTTTTTTTCTTTTTTCTTTTTTTTTTTTTTTGCTATTTCTTTATTTCTCATTACGCAACATTTAATACAAGTATAACGAATATAGTGCTAGTACTAGGCGAGTGAACCTGTTGCTTGAGAAAAAAATGAGGATATTTCTATGTATCTAGAATTTTGTCAAAGAGCGTATTTCTGAGGGGGGGGGATTTCCGACTGTTTCTTTTTTAAACTTTCCTATTGGTTATTTTTAAATGAAATTAAGTTGCGCTTTAATTTTTAATTGTAATTTACTACAATGTAATTTGTATTATAATATCGTTGTTTCTATGCATCCAATAGAAATTTACTATGACATATATGTAAGAGTTAGCCGATCTCATACGGAGGTAGCAGGGTTTTTTCTCCCGGAAACTCGGGTTTTTCATCCCGCATACATACAAATCGGCCCTTCAGAACACACGCAATTTACAGACAAAAATTACTAGTTGTGTTGGAGGTGGGCAGTAGATGGCGTTGATGGAGATGATTCGTAGTAGAGGTTAGGTGTAGAGACAGTTGTACGTGTCCTCCCGCGATGAGTCTTCGGACTCCTTGGAGGTATCAGGAATAATAATAATAATAATAATAATAATAATAATAATAATAATAATAATAATAATAATAATAATAATAATATATTCATTTTTTGTTTAATAAAATAGGCCCTGAAAAAATGGCACTTGCACACAAAACGCTAGCCCAACCAAAAAAAAAAAAAAAAAACTGTTTTAAGTTCGATACCAGTCGCCCTCTATAAAAAAAGGTTCCTATAGTGGGCTACTTTTCTTCAAGCGATTCCTGAAATAGTCGATCAATAGCACGAATAAGTGGTTTTTATCTCACAGCAATTCAGCTTTTTTTATTCCGTAAACACAAGAAAACAGACTGTGGAACTACCAGTAGAAAATAGTATACAATGTTAGGGTTAGTAATCATCAGATGGCGACAGTTGTCCGCCTTACTTTCTTTCCCGAGTACCAAATGAAAATTATTAATAGTGTGAGATAACGATACTTGTGACATAATGATTAGAAATATATATACGTTAACACAAGAATAATGTTTAATTTGCCAAATATTTCGGTCTGAATATTACAGACCATCTTCAGTGGCTACATAGGAATAGTTTAAAAAAAAAAAAAAGTGGAATATGAAACAATTGATCATTCACACATAGAACGCGCCGCGTGATGTCATATCGCTAAGTATTAGAAGAGTAAACATTTTTAAGTCATAATTAAAGATATTAATTCAGAAATTCATATAATAATCTTAAATAACATTATACTAATATAGGAAATTTACAAAAAAAAAATTAATGTGTTATCCTGATTAAACTTTCCCAAATTTTTCATATAGATATACAGTCATTACGATTCAAGTTAGGACGTTGAAGTAAGGCCTCCACACTTTCTTTAAATAAACGTTCAAATTTGTAGCGACATTTATGTAAGAGGAATCTTAGACCGAAGGATGTTATGGCTTGTTTCTAATCCATGCTGAGCTAATCCAGATTTCTCATGTTTGTTGTGTTCAATTGATGACTGATGCTCTTGAATTCTTTTTTCTATAGAACGTCCAGTTTGTCCAAAGTAGGAAAGATTACAATTACAAGGAACTTGATATACACCAGGAGACAAGGTTGAGCGTTTATCATTAGATGAAGGAAAATAGGTGGATAATTTGTTAATAGGAGTATAAGTGGCTGTTAAATCATATTTTTTCAGAATTCTTGAAATTGGTTCTGAAATCCCGGAAATGTAAGTAATTGGAATTCGGCGTATTGAATCTTTGCTGTTCTGTGTTGGATTGTAAGAATCGAAAAGATGTTGTATACTCAGTAATAATATTTTTCGTTTATAGATCAAAAGATCAATTTTATTAACTTAACCAACTAGTTTCGCCAAACTTTAACTGTTGGCATCTTCAGTGTACTTACATATAGGCTGAAAGAATCTCACAATTTTGACAAGAATAACTGTAAAAAACTGACTACAATAATTACAAATAAAATAGTATCGAACTTGCGTGAAACACGTATCGCGTGTACAAGATTAGCTAGCTGTTGCTAAGGAACTTTCTGTAGTTTGTATTAAAGTTCATTTCTTTTGATTTTAAAGATTTGATTAGGGTTTTCCATATTTCTGGGAGTATTAAGCCTTGATTTCTGTTAAAGTTGACAGCGGAACGGCGACTGTGGCTGCTTCTTTGAAAATTCTTGAATGGTAATCTTCCTCTAAGTAAGGGGAACAACTTTTGTCCCACTCGATGACATGGTTAGTTGTAGAGAAATGAGACGATAGGCCAGAAATATCCTGTCTGTTTTTGAAATAGCCAATGTGCTCTTTTTGCCTGATTTCAAGGCTTCTCGAAATCTGTCCGCTGTAACTAGAGCCACACGAGCATGGAATATTATAAACTCAAGCATATTTATAGAAAGGGTAGTTGTCTTTTGGAGATCTTAGTAGTTTACGAATAGATTCTATTGGTCTAAATGTTACTCTTATTTTGTGTTGCTTGAGGAGGTTTGCGAGATTGTAGGAGATGACACTTACAAACGGAATTGCAATAGTTTTTATATATTGATTATCTTCTTGTTCTTTTTGTGGTGGTTAAGAGAAAAGGAGTTTATTGACTAGTCTTCTTGGATAGCCGTTCAAGTACAGATTGTTGGAAATTAATGTAAGAGGCATCTCCTACAAGCTCGCCAACCTCCTCAAACAACACAAAATAAGAGTAACATTTAAACCAATAGCATCTATACGTAAACTACTAAGATCTCCAAAAGACAACCACCCTTTCTATAAATATGCTGGAGTTTATAATATTCCATGCTCGTGTGGCTCTAGTTACATCGGACAGACTTCGACACGCCTTGAAATCAGGCAAAAAAGAGCACATTGGCTATGTCAAAAACAACAGACAGGACATTTCTGGCTATCATCTCATTTCTCTACAACTAACCATGTCATCGAGTGGGACAAAAGTTGTTCCCCTTACTTAGAGGAAGATTACCATTCAAGAATTTTCAAAGAAGCAGCCACAGTCGCCCGTTCCGCTGTCAACTTTAACAGAAATCAAGGCCTAATACTTCCAGAAATATGGAAAACCCTAATCAAATCTTTAAAAACAAAAGAAATGAACTTTAATACAAACTACAGAAAGTTCCTTAGCAACAGCTAGCTAATCTTGTACACGCGATACGTGTTTCACGCAAGTTCGATACTATTTTATTTGTAATTATTGTAGTCAGTTTTTTACAGTTATTCTTGTCATAATTGTGAGATTCTTTTAGCCTATATATAAGTACACTGAAGATGCCAACAGTTAAAGTTTGGCGAAACTAGTTGGTTAAGTTAATAAAATTGATCAACACTTGATCTATACACCAAAAATATTATTACTAATTCTCAGGTTCAAGAAAATAAACCTTCCTTATGTTGTATACTCTTTACGGAGAAGCCATTTAGTTTCATGTGATGTTTGATAGTCGAGAGTTCTTCCTGTAATAAATGAGAAGTTGAACAGTCAGTTTTGGCTCATCGGATTAAATATTTTATGATTCCTGTTTTTTGATAAGGATGATGAGCAGATTCTTTGAGAATATAACGACCTGCGAAAGTTGGTTTTCTGTAAACTGTTGTTGAAGAATACCAGATGGTGAACGGATGAGAAAGACGTCTAAAAAAGATAACTTGTCTTTTTCAATCTCCATGGTAAACTTTATACGAGAATGTAAGGAATTGATAATGAATTGATACTGCTTAAAAAGGAAGGTAAGGAGTCTCTGTTGTGAGGCCATATAGCAAAGATGTCGTCTATATATCTAACCCAAACGGATGGGTGAGGGAATATAAAGGAGAACAGGACTTCTTCTAGATGTTCTAAATAAAAGTTGGCAAGAGTAGGAGAAAGTAGATTTCCCAGCTGTTCCTTCCACTTGGTTGTAAAATTTGTTTTGACACAAGAAATATCCAGAATACATTACGAAATTAAATAACTTTATAATATCTTATGGGAAGATGTCAGCAAGTAATTCTAAAGTCTCTTTGAGAGGTACATTCGTATATAACGAATGTACCTAATTCAAAGATAACCATAAGATCTGTAGGTTATAAAGTGATGTTTTTCAATTTATTTAAGATATCAGAAGAGTTTTTCAAAAACGAGCGTGAGTTGTCAATGTGTGATTTCAATAATTTAGGTAGATATTTGGCTATGCGATAAGTAGGAGAATCAATACACTCCACTATAGGGTGAAGAGGAATATCTGTCTTGTGTATTTTTGGTAGAACATAAAACCTTGGAGGCCTTGCAAAATGAGTTTTTGTCTTTCAATAGTGTTTGCACCCAAACTTATGACCTCATCTTGTAGGGAATTTAATTTCTTCAGTTGTCTGTTGGTTGGATCGTAATTGAGGTCTTGGTATGTTGAACGATCTCGAAGTAAAAAGGGAAAGCTTTCTTCTATAGTTTGAAGAGTGCATAATTACTGTCTTTTTCTCCTTGTCAGCTTTGGTAATGATGAGGTGACGGGTGTTTCTTAAGGAATGTATGGCTTTCTTTTCAGAAGGAGATATGTTCAAAGGAGGAACCTTGGCTTTAAGTAGCGAAGAAGCAACTTCTAGACGGAGAGTATTAGCTTTTTCACTAGACAGATGAGAGAGGTTCCGTTCGATATTAATAGAAAATCTAGATGTGGAATCTTTTAGGGACTATAGAGAAATCATGTCCTTTTGAGAGGATGAGTGTTTCATTACTAGTTAAAGACCGACCGGATACGTTGACGATCCAATTATCACGAACTTGGAAAGGCTTGATTTGTTTAGAAACAAGAACATCATATTTGTGGTTAAGCTGTTGATTCTGTTTTTTATACGAACGTTGTAAAGAGTGTTTAGCTACATTCAGAACTATGTTTGAAAGATGTGGTTCTAAGTTTGTCGAGATCAGAAACTTGATGAATGTTAATAGCTAGATCATGTTTAGCTGCTCTGAGTTGATTACGGATTAAAGATAAATTGGTGTGCCTGTAAATATTATGAGTTGCAGGAGATTTAATGGTTTCTTTAATCTTAGCAAAATTAGAAATTATCTTGTTATTGTCATTCTTTTAAAAAGATGATCCTCGCTCGTTACTTACCTTGAGTTACTGATAGTTTGTCTAATTTATCGGTTTTTTTTGAGGTTTTCCCAGTAAAGGAACGATATTTGATTTTTTTTAACGATACTTGTGACACAATGATTAGAAATATATACACGTTAACACAAGAATAATGTTTAATTTGCCAAATATTTCGGTCTGAATATTACAGACCATCTTCAGTTGGCTACATAGGAATAGTTTTAAAAAAACAAAGTGGAATACGAACAATTGATCATTCATACATAGAACGAGCTGCGTGTTGCCATAATATCGCTAAGTATTAGAAGGGTAAACAATTGTTCTGTCTGTCTATCTGTGTTCACTGGGCATCTACAGATGCCGTATAGTCACTCCGATGCTCGATGATGTTCCACACTAGGCCTCGCCATGTAGTCCTGTTGTTTGCCCTTCTGGCGGGCTCAACTCTCTGAAGATCAGTCACTCCACACACACGCCATCTATCCATCTCATTGATGGTCTACCTCTGCCTCTTTTTCCAGGAACTTTACCTTCTATTACTGTTCTGAGAAGTCCTCCTTCCATCCTTTCTATGTGTCCAAAATATTTTAACTTTCTTCTGTCAATATGCTTAAGGAGCCTTAAAGTTCTACTAATCTTTTCTAACACCCATTCATTTGTACGTCTTTCAGTGTATGATATCCTCAACAGCCTTCTGTAACACCACATCTCAAAAGCAGATATCCGTTTCTTATCTGACTTCTTTAGGTTCCAAGTCTCGCATCCATAAGTCGCTTTTGGAAAAACAACTGCATCTAAAATCCTCAACTTTGTTCCCATGGAGATGGATCCATCCTTCCAGATTTTAGACAGGTCTCTGACTGTTGTTTTAGCCATTCCTAACCTTTTTCTGACATCTTCTGAACAGCAATTCCTCACATTAATAATGGATCCCAGATACTCCAACTTGCTGACTTCCTCGATTCTTTCTCCATTAAGATACATTTGTTTATCAAATGCTTCTCTTCATGTTGGAGGCTTAATGGATTTTTTTACAACACTCAAAAAGAATTAAAATAGACTTTAATACTTCCTATATTTCGTCCTAGTCACTAGGACATCTACGGGGATTACAAGAAAATTACTGTAACATATGCACAAATAACAAACAATACTAAGTCCAACCACGTGGGTGACACAAAAGTCCTATCTAGGTAGAGCGCCCTCTGAGGGCAGTAGTAGGTGGCCTGGAATGTAAGGTGGGAAGTCTGGTGATGAGTGTTTCCCAAATCTTCGGAAGCTTAATGCACTCATATTTATTGAGATTTGGTTGGTTTTTGAGAGCTGCTGCTGCTTCTAAGAAAAGTCTCTCTTTCTTGAATTTGCTGTGGTGGAGCATGGTGGTTTTCTTCCATGATATTCTGTGGGTGGTGTCCAAAACATGGTCAGCCAAGCCTGAATGGCCATAGTTGTGTTTGAAGATGTAAGACTTGTGTTCCTCTAGATGGATGGATGCTGATCTGCCTGTCTGTCCAAAGTACGCCAGCTTACAGGAACAGGGTACTTTGTAAACTCCAGGCAGAGAGAGAGGAGGGAGCTGATCTTTCGTAGAACGGATAAGGGTAGCCAGTTTGCGGTGGGGCTTATATGCTGGGTGTAGATTGTATTGTTTTAGTATCTTGGCTATTTTTTCAGATGTGCCACGGATGTAGGGTATGGTGATGGCATTTTTAAAATCTTGTTGACGAGAAGGAAGGGGACTGGGGGAGGAGTTGATTATTTTTTTGATACTGTGATCGCTGTAGCCATTGGAGAGGAAAGTGCTGTGTATGTAGTTAAGCTCATTAGTGAGGGAGGTTCCACTGGAACAAAGATTGTGGGCTCTCTTGGTAAGAGTTTTAATAATGCCATATTGTTGAGAGGGGTGGTGGTGGGAGAGTTTGTGAATGTATTTGCCTGTGTGTGGAGGTTTTCTGTATACGGTGAAGGTAAGTGTATCATTAGGCAGGCGTGTGACTAAGGTGTCTAGGAAGGGTAAACAATTGTTCTTTTCCTTTTCCATAGTGAACTGGATAGCGCTCTACCTAGATAGGACTTTAGTGTCACCCATGTGGTTGGGCTTGGTATTGTTTGTTATTTGTGCATATGTTACAGTAATTTTCTTGTAATCCCCGTAGATGTCCTAGTGACTAGGACGAAATATAGGAAGTATTAAAGTATATTTTAATTCTTTTTGAGTGTTGTAAAAAATCCATTAAGCCTCCAACATGATGTCCTCACAGCACTTAAGCCTCTACACACGTATTCAAATGCTTCTCTGTTTGTTTTTCCTTTGAGAACCATGACCTTTGTCTTGCTAGAATTGAGTTGAAGTCCTCTGTTATTACTGATCTTGTTAACTTTGTCAAGAATTAGTCCTAGTTCTTCCATGTCAAAGGAGTACTGTATCATCAGCATACCTCAGATTACTGATCAATCTACCTCCTATCGTAATTCCTGTCCTGAGCTCATCCAATGCTTCATGCACGATGTCCTCTGCATATATACTAAACAAGTGAGGAGAAAGTAAACATCCTTGTCTAACTCCTTTTCCATATTGAAGCCAGTCAGTCGATCCAACACCTGTTCCTACTGTGGCTTCTTGCTCCCTATACAAGTTGGCTATTAACCTGATAGTGTGTTGAGGAAAACCCATTCTTTTCATTACTTCCCACAGTTTCACATGCTCAACACAGTCAAAAGCTTTAGAGTAGTCTAAGAAACACATTACCAGAGGGAGTCTGAATTCTCTATATTTTTCTATGATCTGTCTAAGGCAAGGATCTGATCTCTGGTGCCCCTACCTTTTCTAAAACCTGCTTGTTCCTCGGCCATCTCTATCTCAACTTTGGCCTGAATCCTATTTAGCATGATCTTTAATAAAATTTTGCTTGCATGAGATATCAAACTAATAGTTCTATAATTCTTGCATGCCTTCATATCACCTTACTTGTGTAGTGATATGAAAACTGGCTTCTTCCAGTCTCTAGGTCATGATCCTGTCTCCCATATCCTTCTAATCAATCTATGCAACACTCTTATCCCTCCATCCCCCTGTGGCCTTAATTAACTCTGTTGGGATTTCATCTGCACCTGGGGCCTTATTGCTGTTGAGCTGCTTAACTGCTCTTCAACTTCATGCCTTAGTGGAGGAGGTTCCAAATCAAAATTTTCTTGGTGGGAGGACTCCACATTTTCTTTATCCACCCTGCTGTACAGTTCCTCACAGTATTCTTTCCATCTGTTTTTGATTTCCAACTCTTCTGTTAGTAATGATCCATTCCTGTCTTTGATGACATTCAATTTAGGCTGGAACTTGAGCTTTAAGTCACGAACTAAATAAAATATCCTTTTATAATTTTGCTTTCTCATCTGGAACTCTATTTCGCCACATTTATTAGTATAGAACTTTTCCTTATCCTGCTTAATGGCTCTTCTGATTTCTCTATGTAATCTCTTGTATTCTTCGGTCCCTGTGGTTCTTTGTTTTTCCAACCGCCTTCTTTTGATTAGTTCCCATGTTGAATCTGATATCCGTGGGTCTCTTGGTTTTCTTATTGGGCTGAGATACGTCTTTGCAGTATCCTGTATTATCATCTTGACTCTTTCCCAAAGCATTTCTGGTGAGATTTCCTCATTGGTCTCCAAAAAATCATCCAGCCGAGTTGATGTTTCTTCTGTGAATCCACTAGGAATTACTTTAACATCCAATCCAGAGGAATTGAACAATTGTTCAATTGATCAATTTTTCGTATTCCACTTTGTTTTTTTAAAACTTTTCCCATGTAACCACTGAAGATGTCTATAATATTCAGACCGAAATATTTGGCAAAATAAACATTATTTTGTGTTAACGTGTATACATTTCTAACCATTATGTCACAGGTATCGTTAAAAAATCAAATTTTATTCCTTCACGGGGAAAAAAACGGTAAATTAGGCAAACTATCAGTAACTCAAGGTAAGTTACGAGCGAGGATCATCTTTTTAAAAAAATGCCGCGACAATAAGATAATTCCTAATTTCGCTAAGATTAAATCTATCTATCCCAATGGCTTTAACAGGCCTTTAAGGCCCACAACCTTCCAAGCATGCTTGGATTTCGTAACCGAAATACGAGGATAGAACGGTCACTCCTATGCCTCAAGGTATTCTTGGCTGTATCCCTGTGTGTTCAAGGGGCCGGTTTGCCTGCTTGCGGGATGAAAAACACCAGATAAACTGGCGGAAAAAAACCTACTGCCCGCGCCCAAGACCGGCTAACTTGGCTATGGCTGAGGAAGATCCTTCAGCTCCTCACGTCTCCGACGGGAATCGAACCTAGGACACTCCTTCCCCAGGCATATGGTTGCGAAGCGCAAAGCCACTAGGCTAACCGCGCGGACGCTAAGATTAAAGAATCCATTAAATCTCCTGCAACTCATAATATTTACAGGCAAACCAGTTTATCTTTAATCCGTAATCAATTCAGAGCAGCTAAACATGATCTGACTATTAACATTCATCAAGTTTCTGATCTCCGCACCTATATCTCCACAAATTTAGAACCACATCTTTCAAACATAGTTCTGAATGTAGCAAAACGCTCTTTACAACTTTCCTATAAAAACAGAATCAACAGCTTAACCACAAATATGATGTTCTTGTTTCTAAACAAATCACACCTTTCCAAGTTCGAGATAATTGGATCGTCAACGTATCCGGCCGGTCTATAACTAGTAATGAAACACTCATCCTCTCAAAAGGACATGATTTCTCTATATTCCCTAAAGAGATTCCATATCTAGATTTTCTAGCTAATATCGAACGGAACCTCATTCATCTGTCAAGTCTACCAAATATACATAAGACAGATATTCCTCTTCGCCCTATAGTGAATTGTATTGATTCTCCTACTTATCGCAGAGCTAAATATCTATCTAAATTATTGAAATCACACATTAACAACTCACGCTCGTTTTTGAAAAACTCTTCTGATATCTTAAATAAATTGAAAAACATCACTTTATAACCTGCAGATCTTATGGTTATCTTTGATATAGAATCTTTATATACGAATGTACCTCTCAAAGACACTTTGGAATTACTTGCTGACATCTTCCCACAAGATATTATAAAGTTATTTAATTTCTTAATGTATTCTGGATATTTCTTATATCAAAACAAATTTTACAAACAAGTGGAAGGAACAGCCATGGGAATACCACTTTCTCCTGCTCTTGTCAACTTTTATTTGGAACATCTAGAAGATGTCCTGTTCTCATCTATATTCCCTCACCCAGCCTTTTGATTTAGATATATAGACGACATCTTTGCTGTATGGCCTCCCAACAGAGACTCGTTACCTTCCTTTTTAAGCAGTATCAATTCCTTACATCCTCCTATAAAGTTTACCACGGGGATTGGAAAAGACAACAAGTTATATTTTTTAGACGTCCATCTCATCCGTTCACCTTCTGGTATTCTTCAACAAAAGTTTACAGAAAACCAACTTTCACAGGTCTTTATATTCTCAAAGAATCTGCTCATCATACTTATCAAAGAACAGAATCGTAAAATGTTTAATCCGACGAGCCAAAACTAACTGTTCAACTTCTCATTTATTACAGGAAGAATTCTCGACTATCAAACATCACATGAAACTAAATGCTTCTCCGAAATGAGTATACAACATCTCTTTGATTCTTACGATTCAACACAGAACAGCAAAGATTCAATACGCCGAATTCTAATTCCTTACGTTTCCGGGATTTCAGAACCAATTTCAAGAATTCTGAAAAAATATGATTTAACAGCCACTTATACCCATATTAACAAATTATTCACCTATTTTCCTTCATATAAAGATAAACGCTCAACCTTGTCTCCTGGTGTATATCAAGTTCCTTGTAATTGTAATCTTTCCCACTTTTGACAAACTGGACGTTCTATCGAAAAAAGAATTCAAGAGCATCAGTCATCAATTGAACACAACAAACATGAGAAATCTGGATTAGCTCAGCATGGATTAGAAACAAGCCACAACATCCTTCGGTCTAAGACTCCTCCTACACAAATGTCGCTACAAATTTGAACGTATATTTAAAGAAAGTGTGGAGGCCTTACTTCAACGTCCTAACTTGAATCGTAATGACTGTATATCTATATCAAAAATTAGGGAAAGTTTAATCAGGATAACACATTAATTTTTTTTTGTTGTAAATTTCCTATATTAGTCTAATATTATTTAAGATTATTATATGAATTTCTAAATTAATATCTCTAATTATGAATGTAAAAATGTTTGCTCTTCTAATACTTAGCGATATGACATCACGCGGCGGCGCGTTCTATGTGTGAATGAACAATTGTTCGTATTCCACTTTGTTTTTTTAAAACTATTCCTTTGTTGTCACTGAAGATGGTCTGTAATATTCAGACCGAAATATTTGGCAAATTAAACATTATTCTTGTGTTAACGTGTATATATTTCTATATGAGATAAGTTATGATAATAATTATTATTATCGCAGAATAAGTTATTCCGTGATTCTTTAATGGTGAAGTTTAGCTGCCTTGTCTTCAACAGTTAGTTAGGACAAAATAGCCTTGCATACTCCCATTGAAGAATAAAAAGTATTACCTGGTTTATTTGATTCTGCAGTGCAAAATAAATTAGGGATTACAGTGTTATTTATTCGTTTGCAGAGGGCGCAAGTAAAAACTGAAATCAAATATTTCTGGTTTGTTCCATGGGCGACTGCTATTTTATAACGGCTGTTTCAAATAATAATAATAATTATTATTATTATATAATAATAATAATTATTATTATTATATAATAATAATAATTATTATTATTATTAAGTGACACTTCTAGGAAGTCCAAAGACTTATCGAGGGAATGCACCTACTCTACAACTCTCATCTCCACCATTCAATCCACCAACTATAACGAACCGCAACTACACCAACGCCATCTCCCGCCCTCCACCACTACTAGTATTTTCACGGACATCCATACCCAAGGCAGGATTCGAACCTGCAGTCTTTTGGCTAGACAGTGGATACGCTAACCACCCGGCCAACAAAGCCTGCAAGCTTTAGCAAACAAGCAACTTCCAATTTGTGGCCTACTACTTAAAAGCAACCATGAAGAGAATTTTAAATGCCCTCAGTAGTGTAGTAGCAATAATGGTTCGGCATCCATAATGCCAGAAGGCAAAAAGAAAAAGTGCTAGAGATTTTACTACGACGAGGAGTAGAACAATTTTTTTTCTGGACTTGTTAGCAGCAAATTCGTAAATCAGCTGATTTAAGGACAAGAAAGTGATATTTTTTTTGTTTAGAAAACATTGGTTTTTAAGTCCACAGATGTAAGATGGTTGAGGGGCTAGCCGATATTCAGTATTTCGTATCATTCCAGAATTTTGTCACACTGTGTTTTCAATTTTTGTTTAAAAATTCAAATGAAACATTGGCGAACCACTTTCTACTATGAAAAAGGAAGACACATGTCAAAATTATATTTCAGTTACTATACCTTGACTGGTGCAATTTAAAAACATTTCAGATTTATTGTTCATATACTCAGATATATCAGTTTCTCGTCTTTCGTTTCATTCAGAGAATATTATTGGTAGAATTTTGAAAATGATTTGAACTGTACAAAATGATATTTAATAGTTGATTGTAATATATATCTACAGAAGAGATTCTTCAGTCGTTTAAATTTTGATTTCGGCTGTACCACTTGTAGTGACAAAAGCGAGTTGGGGTGGGGAGTTGCGCACGCATGTATATTACAAAAGCTTCCCTTGTAATTGTCAGAAGCGTTTCTAGAGAACCAAAAAATCCAAAAATTTTCAAAATATATTCTATATAAAAAATGATCAGAAACTGTTAGATTAGTGTGTATTTGGTCATATGCTTTGGGGTGGTAATTGTATGCTTTTAAAATGCATAACACACTTTCAATCAATGTATGCAATATAAAAGTAACTAAATGAGTAGGCAAGGCCATTTTTCTCCTAATTTACTTTTGGCGACTGAGTGAGCAGTTGAATCTTCGCTGATTAGCCAATCAGAGATAGCTGGCCCAAGGCTATCACTAATTAAACGGCACGCAGTGAAGAAACAGTTCAACAAGTGCCGCCATCTCGTAATCCCTAATCCTAACACTATGTTTTTAATGCCTAAAAATAGCGGGTTCAACGGTCGATTTTATTGAGTTTACAGGACGAAAACCCTCTAAAAAGGGCTTAGAAAGAGTTCCTCTAGTCGGAGACTACAATCGAAATCGTGACGTTATTTCTTCGGGCAGTTTAGTGCTAAGGAGACATCACTTCCACTGAGCTACGAAATCTCTTTAATATCTAAGAGTTTCTGCCATGGCCCTCTTTTCCACCCATCAACTAAATTTTCTTCTTCTTCTTCTTCTTCTTCTTCTTCTTCCTAACATGGAATATAGGCCATGTGGCCTGTTCCGGTCTCATGCCATCTCTTTCTTGGTCTTCCGATTCTTCTTTCTCCACTTAGTTTGTATCTGTGTAATATTTTTGGTAGTCTGCTGTTGTCCATTCGATTTAAATGTTCTAGCCATTTTTGTTTATACTCTCTTATGTAGTAATTAATTGGTTTTATTTTTAGGGATTGTAAGATTTCTTCATTTGTTTTGTGGTCCCACTTGGTATATCCAGCTGTTTTTTTGAGGAACTTCATTTCTGCTGTTTGAATTCGTTTTTCATCTTTCCTTTTCATGGTCCATGTTTCGCTTCCGTATAGTAGAGTTGGTTTTGACAAGACATTATATAGTCTGATTCTAGTGTGTTTTTGTACCAGGGATGGCTTAAATATATTATTTATTATGCCATTTACTTTGACAAAGTTTGATAATTTAGTGTCTATGTCTTTTTCTTCTTCGTATGATAGATCACATCCCAAGTATCTGAAAGTGTTTACTTGTTCTAGAATTTTATTATCTATCACTATTTTTTTCTTATTGGGTTTTCTCCTTTGAATGCAATTATTTTTGTTTTTTCTTTGAATATTGTCATATTATATTGTTTTGAGATATCATTTAATGATTTTAATGATCTTTGTAAGTCATCTTCTGATGTAGCTAATACTATTTGATCATCTGCAAATAGTAGTGTGTCTATCTTCATCTGCAGGGTCATTTGTATACCAAATGGGTTATGCTGTTTCCAGATTGTTAATATTTCATTTATATATATATATATATTGAAAAGCAGAGGTGAGAGGGTACAACCTTGTCATACTCCTCTTGATATATCTTTCCATTCTGAGGTGGTTTTCTAATTTAACTGCTATTTTATTTCCTGTATATATTTCTTGAATAGATTGTAAAAGTTGGTTTGGTATGTTTAAATTGGTTAATATTTTAAACAATTTTTGTCTACTAATTTTGTCAAACGCTTTTTCATAATCAATAAACGCCACATGTGTTTCTTTTTGAAATTCTCTTCTCTTTTCTATTAATAATTTTAAAGTAAATATTGGATCTATGCAGGATCGGCCTTTTCGGAAACCGTTTTGTTCTTCTAGTAATTTGTTTTCTACAATGCTGCTTAGTTTCTCTTTTAATATTCCTGCATATATTTTATATCCTGTATTCAGCAGGCTAATTCCCCTATAATTATTGCAATTGTCTTTATTTCCTTTTTTTTTATAGAGTGGGATGACCTGTGCTTTTTTCCAAGAGTTAGGGGTTTTTCCGGACATCCAAACCATATTAAAAAATTTCAAAAGTCTTTCATTAAATTTTTCACCTGCATTTTTGTATAGTTCTATATTTATATTGTCTTCTCCTGGCGTTTTCCTATTTTTCATCTTCTTTATTATATTTTTCAGTTCAAACATTATGATATTTTCTATTAGATCATTCTTTGTCTAATAAAATTTTAATTCATTGTTCTCATCTGTCCAGAGATTTTGGAAATAGGTCACCCATTTTTCTAAATCTAATGTTTGTATTTTTATCTTTTCTTTTATTTCTTTGTTCATGTATTTTATTACTTTATAGGTTTTGGGTTGTGGCTTAAATAAATCCTTTTCTAGTTCTGTTACAAAATTGTTCCATCTTTCTCTATGTTTTTTCCTTACTTCTCGTCTTGCAATTGCACTATTTCTTTTATACTCTATTTCTGCTTCTATTGTTTTGGAATTTAGCCATTTCTGGTATCTGTCCTTTTTGGTTTTTATTATATTTTCTATTTCTTTGTTCCAGTCTCGTAGTCCTCTTTTTCTAATCCATTTTTGCTTTATTCCTAAGGTTTCTGTTGCTGCTTTTGTGAGAATGTGTTTGAAATTTTCCCATTCATCTTCTATGTCACTTGATTCATGTGTAGTTTCTGTTTTTAAGTTTGTGCATTTTTTGATATTGTAGTCTAACTTGAGGATCGTGTAATGAAGAAATTTTTTAGCTTGGCTGGTAAGAATTTTCAATTCTATGTGTTTTTAGACACTTTAGTTTAAAACGAATTTTTGCTGATACCATATAATGATCAGAGTTTATTTCAAAGCCTCGATATGCTCTTACGTCTAAAAGTAACTCCGCTAATTTAAAATTTGTGATAACGTAGTCAATTACTGATTTGTATCCTCTGGCTGACCAAGTATATTTATGTATTTCCTTGTGTTTAAACATTGAATTCATTATTCTCATATTATTATAAATGACAAAATCTCGCAATCTGCGACCATTTTGATTACATGTATCTTCGCTAAATTTACCTATGTTTGTTTTGTATTTTTTTGTTTCCTATTCTGGCATTTAAATCTCTTGCTAGCAGTAAATAGTCAGTTTTGTTTGTTTTATCTATGGCATTCTGTAATTCTTTATAAAATATATTACTGTCTTCTTCTTTTCTCTCTTCTGGTGCATACGCACCAATTATTGTTATGTGGCCTCTTAATGTCTTGAGTCTAATTTCTATTAGTCTTTCATTCAAATAGTTGTAATATACAATATTGTTCTTTAGAGATTTATGTACCATAATCATTATACCTGCTTTTGCTCTTTCTTCTTTTTTTTACCCCACTGTAGATTTGTATATAGGTGTTTGTTTCTTTTGTACCTTTTTGTTTTTTCTTTGTTTCTGTTACTATACATATCTTTATTGTTAGCTTGGTTTAGTTGTTTATCAAGTTCTTCTTTGTGTGCAATGCTTTTCACATTCCATGTTGCAATCTTCATTATGTGTTCCTTTTTCCAATTTCGTTTACCGTTTCCTGGGTTGTGGTCTTTTCCCTGACAGTCCGTCCAGCTTTTCTTTGCATGAAACTTGAAAGTATTTTGAATTTCCCAGGGCAGGTTACTAACCTGTCGCTGGGTAAGCCCAGTGGTAGGGCTACTACCTAACGCCTCTGGACAGGCATATCTAACAGCATTTACTCTGTTAGGGTGCTAAGGTTATACCGCCCATACTCGGTCGCCAGTGCCTCGTTTGTACTTTTAGAATAGGATGGACCACAGGAAGGTGAGGTTGACATCTGAGTGGGAGAGGCTATGTATTGCGCTTCACCACTCCTTCCACCCCCAACTAAATTTTATAACCCACTAACCTAAAACCTGTCCTCTTAGGGCGGTATTCCACAGACCTATCACCATCTTGGTCACTTGTCTCTGCCTCTCTACCACCTCCTAGTACTCAAATCTATGTGCCGTATTCAAAATGTGGCCGGATCATAACCTTATAAAGAGGGATAATAACCTCCCTATCTAAATTTGTTAGCATGTTTTTCAATACCCAAGTAATCCTTTGAGCTATTTTACCAACTATTGCGATATGCCCTCTGAACTACTATTCTTTGTTCACCATTATTCCCAAGTCCGTAGCCTCATCAATCTCCTACATTCCAATACCATCAATATGTTACACTACATGTAATCTTTTCATTCTGAAGAGCATAACTTTACATTTTGCAACATTAAATTGAGTACATTATCCTTTACCACAATGCCAAGTTACTTAAATAATTCTGCAGGAAATCTACATTACCTTTCTCAACTACTGCTCTCCCCAGTTTTGCATCCTCAGCAAACTGAATATCCCCTCTTAAATCTTTCCCTATTTCACTGATATACAAATTAAATAGTATGGCCCTAGTACTAAACACTGAGATACGCCACTAGTCACCAACATTACTTTTAATTGACGAAAATTGTCGAAGCAATTATCAGTTGTTATGAAAAATATTTTCTCTATTTTTTTTTTTTTTAAAGTTGGGCCATATACAGGAGGTTGGCTGGTCAACATATAGTACGTTAGTACCAAATATGGGTGATGGGTTGTGAAAGCAGAAACTTGTTACATTTGATTTGAACGCCTGCGTATTGTATTCCTTATGAAATACGTCATTGGGAAGACTGTTCCACAGTACTGCAGTAGCAGGGATGAATGAGGAGGAGAAGAAACTTGTTCTGTGGGTTTCGAAGTGTACTGTAAAAGGATGTTGGGCGCCAGCTGTTCCAATGGGCTTGGTACAGGGTGGGGGGAATTAATGATGCTGTTTCAGATGGACCTTTCCAGTGAAAGTATTTATAGAATATACAGATTGCAGAGACCAAGCGTCTATGTGAAAGTAGGAGGAGCGAGTTAGTGAGTGATGGGTCATTTATTAGTCTAATTGCTCTCCTTTGTATTGAGTCAAGCATTTTGAGGGAGCTTTTTTGGAACCCCACTCCAGATGTGAGAACAATATTCGAGAGCTGGGTGGATTTGTGACATGTACAGGGTGTTCGGGATAAATTTGACAGTTTCGTAAGGAAAAAGAAAATCTTCTTTGTATCTATTAAATTTAATGAATTGACAAAAAAACATTACAGGCAGAGTTAATTACAATACTATCAACAAGATTTACTCAAAATAACCACCATTAGCATCGATCACAGCTTCAATTCTGCTTCGGAACCTCGAACAAGCTGATGCTACAGTCTCCCTGGGAAGGGCCGCAAAAACTGTTTTAATTTTATCCATTAACTGGGCTTTTGTATTACTGGAAGTGCGATTGGTGTCTTTTTCAACTGCGCCCCATACAAAATAATCCATGGGGTTAAGGTCTGGGGAGTTTGGAGGCCAAACATTTGGACTGGTGAAGTCGTAGAAATTTTCAGACAACCATTTTTGACTTTTCCCAGAGGTGTGGCAAGGGGCCGAATCCTGCTGCCATACATACGGCCTACCATTGGCTACCCTTGTTATCCAGGGCTTGACTACAGTTAGCAACTCCACGAACAAAGCCCGAATTCCAATGCCAGGGTTCTTCAACACCTGTTCCTGCAGATTTGCGAGGAATTCTGCTGTACGAACGCAATCAGATCGTCTGCTAGGGATCTTTCTTCTTGCTACATCCTCGTAGTCACCATTACAAGTCTCTAGTTCATGGCTGATTGTTTTTACTGTATTCAGGGAGCATTGGGCAGCAGTCGTAATATCCTTATTTTGATGGCGGGCACGAATCATCATGATACAAGTTATTCTCTTCCATGATTCAGGTGGGTTCCAGCTATTCATCCTTTCTGACATCTTGTATATGAATGAAGAAGGGTCCAAACTTTTAAATGAAGAGAAGTGTGTGTTAATACATGTAACTTACGGAAAAATATAATTAATTATAAATATGTCAAATTTATCCCGAACACCCTGTATAGTGTTAACAGCTGTTTAGAGGTGAAATAGCATCTCTTGAGCAAAATAGAAAACCTAGTTTTTTGGAAGTTGAGGATGCAATGATTGTGATGTGTTTATGCTAGGTGAGGCTCAATGTCAAGGTAATTCCGAGAAGAGAAATTTCGTCTTGTCTGTGAATTTGAGTGTTATCGAAAGCAATGCTTGGGGAAAATGGTTCTTTTTTTGTGAGAAATAAGACAGAACTGGGTTTTACTAGCATTGAAGTTGATAAAGTTGTCTGAGCCTCATTGGAGGATGGCTTGGAGGTCGGAATTATGGGCAATGGTGGTTGATGTTCTGTGGGTTGAAGTGAGTTGTGTAGGGTAGGGTTTGTGAAATGAAAGGGAGGAATGTAATGTGCTGTCATCTGCAACACTGTGTATTGGGTTAGAGGTCAACTGAAGTAGGTCATTGATATATAGAAGGAAGAGGATCGGTGAGAAAACTGAGCCTTGAGGGAGCCTGGCATTAGTTGGATGGTGAAAGGATAGGGATCCGTCTACCATCACACATAGTGTGCATCCAGACAGGAAGCTGGCAATCCATCTGCAGAAGTCCTGAGGCAGTCCAAATGATGGGAGTTTGCTTAGTACACCTTTGTGCCAGACACGGTCAAAAGCTTTGGATATATCAAGTGCAACTAGTTGGGATTCGCCGAATTTCTCCATAGCGCTTGTCCAGCGATGGGTGATGTATGAGAGTAGATCTCCTTTTGAACGGCTTTGGCGGAATTTGTACTGGTGGTCGTTTAATAGCCGGGTACCTTCAAGATAGATTAGGATTTGAGAGTTGATGATTTTCTCCATTACTTTAGATAGGACTGAGGTGAGTGAAATAGTGCGGTAGTTAGATGGCAGTGATTTGTCTCCCTTTTTAGGAATGGGTCGAATATAGTTTCCAAGTTTTGGGATATATACCAGTGGAGGAAGAGAGTGTGTACAGGTGACATAGGATAGGAGTTAGTTCTGATGCACAGATGTTCAGAATAATTGGAGGAATTCCGTCTGGGCAAGGAGACTTTTTTGGGTCTAATTTGGACAGCAGGTTTTTGATGTCTTTTTAGCAAAAGCATATAGGGGCATTGTAATTTGGGCAAATGGAATGACTGGAGAGCATTTGCCATTCTCAGTTATGTGTGCATTGGAGGCAAAGTATGATGCCAGGAGGTTAGCTTTTTCTATGGGTGACATTGCACGAGCCATCTGGGTATGATAGAGGTGGGAATAGTGTAGTAGTGTAGGGCAAAAGTTACGGCCAATTGCCTTGGCAAAGGACCAAAAGGCATGGCTTCCGTTTGGATAGGCTGCAAGCTTCCTGCGTTTTGCTCGTTCAAAATCTGTTTTGGAAGTATTGATAGTTTTCTTGCATTTGTGTCGGGCTTCAGTGTAGGCATTGAATGAGGATGAGGTTCTTGATTTGAGCCAGTTGTGGTATGCCTGAGTTTTCGTTTGTACTGACTTGGCACATTTTTTGGAGAACCAGGGTTTAATTAGGGGACGGCAGGTCTGAGTAGTGTGGGGAATATATGCTTTCATGCCAGCGAGGATCACTCTGGTGATGCGTTCAGTGCATATATCTGGACTGGAAGACGGGAAACAATAGTCTAACCATGGGAAAGAAGCATAATCTCGGAGACTGTCCCATTTGGCCCTATTATAATGCCAAACTACACTTTGTGGGAGTAACTGTGTAGGCGTTGTTGCATGGGGGGGAGAAGATAAGCACTAAGTTGTTGTCAGAATTACCCATGGGACTTACTACATTCACTGCATATTTGGAGGGGTCATTAGTAAAAAAAAAAAAAAAAAAATCAGCTAACGCCTTTTTATTCCCGTATATACGGGAGTAGGCGAGGCCATTTGGCCCTATCTAACTTTTGGAGACTGAGTGGGCAGTTCAATCTCCACTGGTACCCAATCAGAGACAGATGGCCCAAGGCTATCACTAATTAAGCGGTACGCAGTGAAGAGAGACGGCTCAAATGTGCCGCCATCTCGTGGTCTCTAACCCTAACACAATATATTTAATGTCTGAAATAATGTGGGTTCTACGGTCGATTTTCTTGAGTTTACAGGACGAAAAACCCGAGTTTCCGGGAGGAAAAACCTGCTTGCCCGTGCCAGAGATCGACTAACTCGGGAACCGGTCGAAAAACGGCTTAGAAAAATTTCCTCTAGTCGCCGATTAGACTCGAAACCAAGACTTCCTTCGTGCGGCCTAGCGCGGTGGTGTGCAAACGCCACATCCACTGAGCTACACAGGGTCATTAGTAAGGATATACAAATTATTAGATGTAATTTAATGATATTGGATATTTATAACTATGACAGTTAATTGAGTTGTTTTATTTTAGCTTCAAAAAATCATTTTAATAGAGAATTCTGAAAAATAAAATTGTCTATTGTAATATGTTATAATGGAGAAACATTTTATTACTCAAAATATTATCATTATCATTCTAGGATAGAACCAATCAAATAATTTCTTAATCCAATCTAAGCATGACAGTTGAGTTCTAATTTCCTTTTGTCCTGAAAGTCTCTGGATATTATCCTCACGGCTTAACAAGTGTGGAGTACCACCCTTATCATCGGGCGGACTGTCTGGCTTCGACCAGCCAATGGTACACGCTATTTCTTGATATCAAGGTTATCATCCCTGACAGTTTCTTCTTATTGGCTACAACGGAAACAAATATAAACGGACTTTCGTCCATTATGATAGTACCTCACGTTACATAGTTTTTGTCCCTATCATCATCGACTCTGTCTGATGTCTCTTTTAATTGTGAACGAAGGTGCATTTCCATGCAACTTCTGCCCCTGTTCTTTTTCCTCTAATCGAGGTCTTGTTCATCAATCATTTAAATATCCTGTCGTGGCAAATACTCTTATCTCTTCAGGACAGGTCAAGACCAAATGGACTCCAGAAGAAGAGAGGATTCTATATTTAAGGAATTCTCACATATTAATTGCTGGTGAGCAAAAAATGAATATGGCTCTTTCATCTGTTTTACCTTGTACAGTAGTGAAGAAATTACTTTGAACACTCATATTTTAATGAATTTTAATTTCGCAAGAATATAATTACAAAATTAAACTCCAACTTTGCCTAATAATTTACCTAATTTCTTGGACGAAAATGGACGAAAGTCCCTTTATTTCTCTTCTTCATCTCAAACTATACTTTTATAATGGATTGTATTAAGTTATCCTTTGTATTATAATTTAATTTTTCAAGTCTCTTTTTCACTATTTCTCACAAATTTTCAAATGGATTAATGTCGGGTACGTTACCTGGCAACTGAAGAAATTGGATGTGGTGACTTTTGAAGAACTCTTTCACTTTTCTGAAGTGTGGCATGGAGCAAGATTCTGTTGGAAGATGAGTTCTTTGGCTTTCTGAATCTGTGGGACAATTATTTTTCCAATATTTTTATGTATTGGTCACTTTTCATCATACCGCCAACAGCGACAAGTGATCCTGGACCGTTATGTGTAAAATAACCCAAAAAACTTATTTGTCACTGGGTGTTTAGAAGCTTGTTTAGAGTGGGCAGAGGTCTTTTCATCCGCTGCTTTGCGAACACATAGCACACTCTCTCTCTCCTTAGACAAATAATTGGCTCTCATCTGAGAATATCACCTTCTTCCACTTCTCAATAGTCCAATCTTTGTACACTTTTTCTGCAATAGAACCTCTTTTTCTGCATAGCCTTCTCAACAGTTATTTCTTTTTTGGTTTGTGGGCAGTCCTCCCTGCTTCCACTAATCTTCGACAGACTGTAATGTCAGAAACATTAATTCCACTAGCTGCCAAGTCTCGATTTAAGTCTATAGCCGACAATCTTGGATTCATTTTGCTTTCCTAATGACACTTCAATAAGTGTCGTTTTCCTTTCATGTCAGGAGAAAAGGTACCTGTCTCCTTAAACCTCTTTTAAATCACATTAACAGTACCCAAACCAATACCATACTGTAATAAACACAACAACGTATTCTGATTATAAGACCATCGGTTTAATACACATATGTACAAAAACGCAGACTAGTTTCACTAGAATACTGTTTAGCTTTGTCAAGTCTAAAAAAGCGAAAAAAAATAATAAATTCAAAAAAAACGAAAGAATACAGTAACCGTTAACAACGGTTAGGCAACCAAATTTGACAGCTCGCGTGAAAATGTATGCATGTAGCGAGTTGCGTCAGTAATTATTGTGAATACGCATTACATAATTTTTAGCGTACTGTAGTTCCGCTATACTTATGAATTAATCAGATTTTTCCATGTATCTTTCAATACTGCTCCTTGATTTCTGTTCAGGATATTTTCTGTTCGTAGAGCCACTGCTACTTCTTTGAATATTCGGCATCTGTCATCATCCTCTATATATAGCATTGAGCTGTTTTCCCAATCTATTGCATGGTTAAAAAATAGAGAAGTGATGCGCCTAACCTGAGATATCTGATCTGTTGTGATTTACATCTCTAACGTGTTCTTTCTGGCTAATTTCCAGGCTTCTTGAAGTTTGGCCTATGTAGGAAAGTCCACAAGTGCATGGTATACTATAAACCCCTGCATATTTAAAAAAAGGAACGCTGTCTTTAGGGGGATCTTAAAAACTGTCTAATGGTTGCAGTCGGTCTAAACACAACTCTGACGTTGTAAGGCTTCAAAATTCTTACTAGTTTAGTGGAGACAGAACCAAGATAGGGGATGACCACGGATGAAACGTACTCAGTTGCTATCCTTTGTTCTTGGATATTATTTTTGTAAAGCAATTTGTTAATTATGTTTAGAGGATAACCATTTTCAGATAGCGATTTCGATATTTGAGAAAGTTCTGTACGCACATCTTCGTCTGTGACTGTTTTGGGTTCTATTTCGTAACATATGGATGATGCTGCATTTTATTAAAATGCAGATGGATACTGGACGGTATCGGCATTTTACTTCCAATCATCATCATCATACACAAAAATATCGGATATCGGATAAGGATATCGGACATCCATTCCGATATCGTTAGAAGTATTCGGCGAGGTTTCTGGAGATTTCATTGTAGAATCCTTTACTTTATTCTCTTTTCCAATAGAAGTGGCCAAACTGGATACTATCGAATTGCAGGATTGAGTTCCAGATTTAACTATGGTCGACATTCCTACAGCAATTACTTGTGGGAACATGGGCAATCACACTGGCAATCGGCTTAAGCCGAACTAATCCACTTACGATGGGAAAATAGCTTAGACACACAGAGCACAAAAAAAACACGTCTGCACTGGTCGCTATCCACTGCGATTGAGCAACATAGGCTCCAGAGATACATAGGCTCCACCTTAGTAGCTTATGTTAGAAAGTTATGTTCATTATAAGTGAACTTTCAGTAGGTACATAGTCAATTACTGAAAATGTAGAGCTGAAAGGTTACAATTTGAATATACATCCATATTTTCGACAAACTATACATATTTATGAGTTTGTTTTTGATGCTATTATTTTCCAGCGGTCCTTCTTTCAGACTGTTTAAGTTGCTCAGGTCAGCATGTAGTTTTTTGACGTTTCATTCCAACCGGATTTTCCCAATTGAAGATTGCTTCATCCTCAGCTTTTGATCTTGCAGTTTGCACCCAAGCTTCATTGTAATGATATAATGTGTATATAGGAGCTTATTTGTTTCCTTTATACTATTGGTTGTGATGATTTTTCTCACATAATTTGCGTCTAAGACAAGTTGTTTTAGCTCGTCTTAGACGAGCTAAAACAGCTTAGATCCATATAAGGCTTTTAATGATGGTAGTCTTATACGGTCGTATATGGAGTTCATATATTCAGAAATCCCTAACTTCATTTTACACTGTACTTCTGTTAAAACGTTTGAGATGTGCCGTCAGCTTGCTGCTCACTGAATTGAATTTCGAGGTTAGATATAGATCGATTCCTCCTGATGACTTGCCGTTACATCTATTGGTTTATTGCATAACTCTTGCAGCTCAAGTTAAGTACATATATTGTTGGGGAAAATGAGATTCTTTTGCCTATAAGTCTTTGTTCTGTTACTGCAGATTTTGGAAATATTTGTTTCCCAATCATGTGCATACGCTTTCTCAAACCCCGTTTTTCTGGTATTGATCTTTAATAACATTTCATAATTTCTCTGATTTCTTCCCCAGTCCATTTTTTATTTGGTCTCTTTCAGTCGCATTGATGCTTCCTTCTTCTGTTGCCTGGCAAGGAGAGTTGAGTACTGTATTCCACTTGTCGCTTGACGTCCAGGATCCCAAAACATCTGACAAGGGCTTGATGACCGGCCATTCATCGACTGATCCAGTATGAATTTCTTCTTGTTTTTTACAATTAAGGTGGAGATGGAACACTGTTAGTCTGGCTCCTCAGTTGAGACCTCTTTGACAAGTGTGGCCCTGCTGGTAGATATGGTAGATACTGCCAGCGTAGCTCTCAACTTCATTGAAGCACCCAGCCACACCTCCACAACAAGGCCAGGTTCCTTGGGGTATTATTATTATAATTATTATTATTATTATTATTATTATTATTATTATTATTATTATTATTATTATTATTATTATTATTATTATTATTATTGTGGTGATGTTTACGTGACACCTCTAAGAAGTCCAAAGTCTCATCATGAGAGGGCATATTACTCCACTACACTCGTAATTCACCATCTCAATTACTTTATCATCCATCCTGACAACCAGATCTACCAGAATCCACCACACACCACCACCAGTACTAGTATTTTTTTCAGTAATTAAGTCCAGACAGAAAGCTTGAAATTCAACTATTGAGGTCATGAGACAGACCAAATGATGGCAGCTTGCTTAGTAAGCCCTTATGCAGACCAGGTCAAATGCCTTGGAGATATCAAGTCAACAGCTTGCATTTTGCTAAACTTCATGGCGTTTGTCCAGAGATGGGTGACATATGTGAGCAGATCTCCAGTTCATCGGCAGTGACGGAATCCATACTGGCAGTCGTTTATTAGAAGGATAGCATCGAGGTAGTGTAGGAGTTGGAAATTGATGATTTTTTCCATTACTTTAGACAGGACTGAGGTGAGCGAGATGGGGCAGTATTTGGACGAGGTGGCTCGTCGCTATTCTTGGGAATGGGTCGAATATAGGCCAATTTGTAGGCTGTGCGATAGATACCAGTGAAGTAACACAGTATATACAAGCGACATAAAGCAGGAGACAGTTTTGATACGCAAACCTTCAGGACAGTTGTAGAAATGCCATCGGGGCTGGGAGACTTTTTTGTCTATTTGGGCAGTATTTTGCTGATCTCTTTCAGGAAAAATGATATAGTGGGCATTGTATGATAGGCATCTGGAATGATTGGGGACATTTGCTATTGTCAATTATTCGTGGATTGGAAGCAAGTTGAGGCCAGAAGTTTGGTTTCTCTGCAGATGATGATGCAATAGTGCCATCTAGGTAGGATAGAGGTGGGAATAGTGTTGGGCAGAAGTTACGACGGATTGCTTTGGCGAGGGGACCAACGGGCTAGGGTGCCATTTGGACAGGCTGCTAATTTCTTACTTTTTGCTCTTTCGAACTCTATTTTGGAAGCCTTCATTGTGTTTTTGCATTTATTTCGGGCTTGGATATAAGCTCTAAAGGAAGAGGGGGTTCTTGGTTTGAGCGAGTAATGGTATGTTTGGTTTTTCACTTGTACAACCTTGGCGCATCTTTTGGAAAGCTAGAGTTTAGTTAGGGAATGGCAGGTCAGAGTACTATGGGGTATCATTCCATCTGGTGAGGATTACTTTGGTTAGGAGTTCTGTGCATGTGTTTGGGTTGGAAGGTTGGAAGCAATAGTCTAACCATGGGAATGAGGCATAGAAGTTGTGGAGGCTGTCCCACTTGGGACTGTTATATTGAGGTGAATAGTAATAAGGATTGATGCATGGGGGAGGAGATGAGCACTAGTTTGTGATCAGAATTGACTAGCGCGCTCTCTACATTCACTGAATATTTGAAAGGGTTATTGGTCAGGGTCAAGGTTATTTGGAGAGTGGTTTGGGTTATCGGGTATTCTGGTTGGCATCTGAACAAGTTATGTAAGGTCATTGGTGTGGTGAATGTTTCAGCATCTCTGCCTGTAAGATCTGTACAGCTGGAGTAAGAGGAACGCCAGCTGTTCTGGACATTAAACTCTCCTAGGAGAATGATTTTGCTCTTGGGAAAGTGGGACTGGAGAAAGTCAATTTTTAAGGAGAGGAAATTGAACCGCTCAGAGTGGTTGGTTGCATTATGAGAGCTATAGAGAGGGCATCTGAATTTGACCGAGTCGGGTAGGGATATTTTCATCCAAAGGTTGTCAAAGTTGGGGGATTTGGTTGGGGTGCTCTCTGGCAAGGTATGTCGCAGGGGATGTATACACACGCAACCCTTGAGTCGAAAGCAGTTAAAGAGTATGTAGTTTGGAAGATTGAGGTGAATAGTAATGTGGGGAGGTGAGGTTTCAGTTTCTGCCCAGAAAAAGTAGGTGGAATTTGGTAGATTGCAGATGGTAGTGAACACTATTAAGCTTAGAGTTTAGGCCCACAGATGTTGGTGAAGTGGATTGTAGGGTTTTGTGAGTCATGTGTTTGACCGCAGAGATCTTGCACATTTCCTACACAGTGCCTGCATACTGGTCACCATGGTGGCTGCTAGTGGCATCACTTGGTTTTTTCCAGCAATTTAGCTTGTCTGTAGTCGATAGTCCAGCTGTAGTCACATTTTGACGTTTATCTTCAAGTTGCTTCCTTCTTCTCTTTGTGCAAATGATAAATCTGGTTCAGCACGTATGCGCGATTAGGGACAAGTGTCTTTGAACTTGCTGTTGATCGCTGTTATTAGTTTTGATGTGCTTGTCGGAGTGTCACAAGTCACTTTTATGAGGCGTGGAAACTTCGTTCTGTCCTTTCGTTTCTTTATGGGTCCAAAACGATGATATCTGACAATATTTTTAGGATCTATGTCGCATTCGTCTGCAAATTTGATGATGTCTTCTTTCAGTAGTTTTCCATTTTCTTTTGGAAAGTTCAAAATGAAAGCGTTAATTTTTTGTTTTTAACCTCCGTCTAGTTATTCACCACTGATGCGACATTTCACGGAGTTTATTCACTGGGAAGGATGAATTTGCGTTGCAGCGCTGAGTTGATTTGAGTGTGGTTTCTAGTGCTCGTAGTTTGGATGAAAGTGTTTCATTCATAGCAATGATGTGCTGTTCGAGGTTTTCAATTCGTTTGCCTACATTCAGGAGCTGTTTTACAGACGGTGGCACAGCGAACAGAAATAGGGCCGCTTAAGCTCTATGTATATATACTGTATATATATCGTGTGCCGATTCGTTTTTTGCGCAGGAAGCGTGTATTCAGTGGCAACAGAATTCGCACAACATACTTTTTTTTTTTTTATCTCTGAAATCAATTTTGCAACTGCGGCACTTTACGGGTTTGACGACAATCAACGGCGCTACTCTGGCGAGACACGGGTTGCTTGTTCGTCGTTAGCTTTTGTTGCCGCCATCTCTGCTTCCCAAGGTTGGCATAGCGGGGGATTGCACATGACCGATTTTTAGATCGAAATATAACTGGTTTAATTTTAATGCAATAAAAGTACTTAAAGTTTGTGCTCGAGTTTTCTGTTCCTTAGAACCCTCTGTTAAGATTTCCGTTTGATGTTTAATTTGAACGTGAAAGTTTTGCAATAGCGATGTGCAGGACGCATGACATTAATGGCGCAGATGGTGAAGTTTGACGCTTTTTATATTCCCTGTTGTCTGTTTCGGAAACAGTGATGGGAAAGATTTGTGAGCTATTTTAGCTCGCCTTGAAAGGACACAGATGGTTATATGCCATCGTTGGGTGTTAGGATGGCGTTTAGTCTTTCATGTTTCCAGTGGTCATTACCGTCTAATTTTCCGGCTTGCTGTATTAATTGGTCTGGATGCGTGGACCCCTTCATGAAGTATTTTTCTACTAAGGAGCATAGTAGCGAAGAGATGTGGGGGATATTTATATCCCGGTGGATCTGGGAGTTCCTGACGAATCACGGGGGGGGGGGGATCCACGATCATCTGTAGGCATGTGTTTTGTACTCTTTGTAGCTTGAGGATATTTGTCTTGGAGGTATGACTCCAGGCTGGGGCTCATTCCGACATAGCATAGTATCACAGAAGGGTGAAGCAAGATGCTTTTTTATTCCCAGATGTCTGATAGGGGCGAAATAAAGAAGAAAAATTTATGAGCTGTAAGCTCGCCCTGCGGGCACGGAGATTACTTGTCGTTGCTTGTATTTATGACGGCTTCTGACCTCTTATGCATGAAGAGGTCTCTTTCGTCATAGCAGCATATTTCACTATTTTGTTGGGGTGTGTAGAGATCTGCGAGAAGAATTTTGCCGCTGTAGATTGTAGGAAGGAGTAGATGTAAGGGATGTTTGCATCTCTATCTCTATGCAGTTGGACGTTTCTTACAAACCATGGTGCTTTTAGTATCATGTGCAAACATCTGTTTTGCACTCTCTGTAGCGTGAGGATGTTAATGTTGGATGTGTCGCTCCAAGCTGAAGACGGGGAGGATCATCAGCTGGTAGAGGATTACTTTAATTCTGGTATTTAGCTTGCTGATCCTATTTATTAGAGGGTAGGGCTGTGTGATGGCTTTAGATGCCTTAGCGCATGAGGCTTTGATGTGTGCGTTGAAGGTTAATAATTTGTGCACAATTATCCCGAGAGATTTTGTTTCTGTTTGTTAGAGAATTTTGGTGTTAAACAGGTAAAGGTCCCTCTTTAGAAATGCCGATTTTCTAGTGAAAAGCATCGCAATACCTTTTGGTGGATTCATTTGTAATCTTCATTTGGAGAACCATTGTTCTAGTTTTAGTAGATTTTCTTGCAGTTTTTTGGTGACGAGATGTGGATGTAGAGATCTGGTCAGTATTGCTGTGTTATCCGCTTAGAGGTTAACATGGATGATATTGGGTTGTGAGGGATGTCTGCCATATATATCAACAATAATATCGGTGCCAGTAGGAAACCCTGGGGAACTCCCGCTGAGATCTGTCGGTGGGTTGAAACTATTCCATTTATTTTGACTTGTATGTGTCTGTGCTGGAGGTATGATTTAATTAGGTGGACCATTCCTGTTGGTATTCTGATCAGATGAGTTTATGTAGTAATCCGAATTGCCATATTTTATCAAAAGCTTTTGCTATCTCAACGAAGACCGCTCCAGTGTGTTGATGCCAATTGTAGCCAGTGGTGATGTACTCAATTAGTCTATGAATTTGTTGAGTAGTACTGTGATGTTATTGAAAGCCAAACTGTTCCTATGGAAGGATATTTAACTCATTTATTGAGGCTTTGAGTTTGGATATCATGATTTTTTCGACAATTTTGCCGAAGTTTGAGATCAAGCTGATGGGTCGATAGCTTTCATGCAGATATGTATCTAATGCGGGAGCACTAATTAATAGTAGCTTACTCACAGACGCCACCTTCAGTCTCCGTTATAATGTCGACGTAATATTAAAAAATGAACTAATACCTTTATTCACCAAAGAGAGTGAGAAGAGGCATTCAGCCTAAACTAGTTTGTAAGACTAGTGGGCATCTAGCCTACCTATAGCTAATCACTGTTAGATGGCCAAAGTCTACAATGATTTTAAACTGCATACAGTGAAAAGGATATAGCAAACAAATGCCGCCATCTCTTGTTCTGAATGTTACTACTATTCAGTACACATTGCCTGAAATAAGTAATAGTTCTATGATATTTTTTTAAGTTAAAGGATTAAAATCCTGTTTCTGAAGTAAAATAAAACGTCCATTTTCTTCATTCCAAAGTCCGTTTTGTGGTGTGTGGACTGTTAGCTTTTCTTGATAAATAAACTATAATTTGTTTATGCTAGGACATGCTTTCTCCTATTTTTCAAATATATATATATATATATATAGAATGAGAAATTAATTTTGTCAAGAACACTCAAGAAACAGCTGAAATGACGAAACATCCTTTATTGTGCAAGAAAAATGAAGGGTTGCTTTTACATTAAGTTAGGTCTTTATTAATTCATCACGATATCCTTGTAACTAACAGTATACAGCAAGGCCTGTGTAGCTAGGTGGAAGTGATGCTTGTATCTTTGTGCTAGAACGCCCGAAGGTAGACTTATGTTCAAATCTAGTTTCTTACTGTAGGATCTCTTTCTAAGCCTGCTTCGATCGGTTCCCGAGGTAGCTGATCTCTGGCTAGGGCAAGCGGGTTTCTTTTTCTCCGAGAAACGCGGATTTTCCGTCCCATAAACGCAAGAAAATCTACCGTAGAACTCACATTATTTCTGACAATCAAATATGCTGTTAGTGTTGGGTACCAATTGATAACAACACTTGTTTGTCCGTCTCATCATCCGTTGCTTTTTCAAATAGAGGTCCAATTAAGTTCATAGTAATTTCTATATCACTAAACGTCTAACAATAGTATTAAATACTCCCTATCGCAACATCATTTATGAAACCTCTCGCTTACAAAAATTAAGGAAAGCTGAACGTATTAAAAAAAATGTAATAAGTTTAATTTTTCACACAGTTTTCAAAGGTGTCTTTAGAAACCTTCTTAATTAGTGTTATTCATCTCCACAGAAGCTAATAAATCATACATTTGATTGGAAAAGGCCTAAGTTTCGAATCTAGTCGTTAAGAGAGGAATCTTTATATGGACTTTTTCATTTGGAGGATTGGAGATACCTTGTTATATTCTTTACAATCAAAGGACGGTATACCCTTCTCTTTAGAACATTCTTTTTCTTCTTTAAGAGAAGCTCCTCTCAAACCCAAGCAAAGGCTTTTCCTCTTCTCAAATTATTTGCTCCTTAGGTACTATCATAAGTTGATACACGGGCGTATCTATGTCTCAGTACTGTCCCGTATGGACAGGGTTATTCGCTCTGCCATTCGTTCATGGCTTAGGATTCCTTTAGATACTCCAGTTGCCTATTTTCCTGCCATCGTGAAGGACGGCAAACTTGATATCCCCCCCCCCTCCGCTGGCTTATCCCACGTCTCCGTAATAATAAATTAGAAATATCCAATTCTCAAATTTGTAGAGATTCATTTCATTGTCCTGCTGTCCAGGAAGACTTTCGGCATACTACAAGGTTAACCGATTATCGAGGTCTGAGAGAGATCTCATTGGCAGAGCATAAAAAATGGGCTATACAGCTATATAGTTCTGTCGATGGTGCATCGCTTTAGGGTGTAATCTAGTGTCTACCTAGCATCTAGAGCCTCCGTAGCTCAGTCGGTATAGACGAAGCACTTTGGTCGGAAAGACCTGGGTTCGATTACAGTCAGTGACGTGAAGAACCTTTATCTCGTCTCATTCGACTAAAGGTGAGTTAGCCGGTCTCATACGGAGGTAGACGGTTTTTCATTCCGAAACGTGGGCTTTTCGTCCCTCAGAACAAGCGACTGACCCCCCGAACATACACTTCTACAGACATAAGACCCTCCTGGAATAAGGAGTAACCAATCTATTCAACAGAGATTTTGTTTTCGAATGCCTACACGATAAAGTGTGGGTCTACGTGAGAGAATAAATCAAGTCAGGATGGGACCCTGTCCTATCCTCTCCTCACCCAGCATCAGTGGGTACAGGGAGGTACTAGACTCCTACCTGGTTACGAATTTAGTGACTTAATCAGGGATAGGTTCAATGCCCTGCCCTCGAGGGTCCGCTCAATCCATGGTGGCAGAGGTGACAGTAGTTGCAGAGCGGGTTGCTGCTACAATAAAACGCTTTCTCATGTTGCCAAATGTTGTTTTCGAACTCGTGATATTCTAGTGAAGCGGCATGATCAGTGGACTCCATATTAAATAAATGGTTCTAAAACAAAAGTTGGGAGACTGCGGTTGAACCGCACTATAGGACTATAGCTGATATTAGAATGCCCGATTTAGTTACAAAGAAGGATGAGAGTGTGAGTTTTTGATGCACAGTTTGTAGATACTGGGCGCCCGCTTGTTTTCACTCATAGGAACAAGGTTTAATATTATGAGTAGAATATAGATCCTGCTCGTCAGCTCGGAGAGGAGTTTGGGGAAGTTCCTTATTTCACTAGTGCTACCATCTCCCTTAGCGGTATGGAGCAATGAGAGTGACAAAGACTTGACTTTGTTAGGTAATATTTCGACAGACATTAAGATCGTGTCGCTTAGAACTTTGCAGGGCAGACTGGTGACCAGGGCCCGCTCTACCGACGGTGCAAGACGTGCATTTGCACGGGGCGGCAAAGTTGGCATAAAGTATACGAAAAATAAGGGAGAAGGGGCGGCAAAATATGCTACTGCATGGGGCAACAAAATTCCTAGGGGAGACCATGCTGGTGACTTGGCGTCGTCACTAACAAATTACTTCTAGAATACCTCGTACCAGCGTGGGATAAATCTTGATGTATTTTGACTTTGGCCTTTCTGGCATGTTGGGCCTTTGCTCTGGCAGACCATAGTATGTAGCACTGCATTTCACTCTGAAGTTTTATAAAATAATATTAACAGGTTTTGATCTAGATGGCAGTACCTCCCGCATCTGGTTCGTTCTTTACACAGAGAATCCATGTAGTTTTGGGTTATTTACAGGAAGGAGGTGCGTCTCGTTGATTATGTCTGAGTGCAAATTCTTGTAGTTCCAGGATTTTTTTGGTGAGTCTGTTGGCGTTCTAAGCGGTGATCACAAGAGAGTTCAGTAGATTTTTGTTTTTATTCATGGCTAAGTGCTGTCAGAATGGAGCAGATGATTTGTAAGAATCTCTTTGTGAAGGTCGGTGATGGGCTTGTTTTGCTTAATTTTTGGAGCGGAAATTTCAATAGGAAGTAATATTTATATATCATCTGCGATTCCTATAAAGATGGCGCAATGAGCAGTATGAGAATGTTACCAAACATGGCTGCGATGATTAGAAATGGTCGTTACTTGCTGCAAATAAATTCGAAGTATAACCGTACATGGAATGCTGTTGCAGCTATACCTTGTCGATCATGTGAGTGAAACAAGTATTTCCTGATCTTAATCACTGAACCGAACGTTATGGATCTCTTATTTGTAATTGTCACATGTCGATATGCATAACTAATCTATCTAGGGTTGAACAGTACAGGATTTGGAAGGGCTTTTGCAAAATCCGCGCTTGAAGTACATTTTTAGTGTATTTTTGCACTAAAAATGTTTATTGATAACTTTGTACAAATTAACAAGGAAATAGCAACTGGTTAAAAGTGCATTTTTAGAATATGTTACCTCACATTATAGATATTGATAATTTTGTACGGAATAACGAACCTGTTACTTTTAAAAATAACAGTAGCGAGCCAAATTGATAATCCACCAGTGTAATCTGGGATCAAATCTTGTTTAGATTGTGAAGAGCTTTTACAAGGGTGTTCCATTTGAGAGTTTGCCGAGTTTATCCAGTGGTAGCATGGTTTTTTCTCTCAAAATCTTTTTATAAATCCCAAATCAGATGGAGCAGAGAATGCATGCAACAGACAATGCACTGGCCTTCGTTGTTTCGGTCATAATTCTAAACCACAACCACTAGCACACAAACCATGGTAGGTTTATATGACCAAGTGAGAATGTTTACATTTTGGCTTCCCTCAAACTTATAAGAAAACAAAACAACAAAAAAAATCATTAAATTTATACAAACACCAGTAGCATCTCAGAACAAGAAAGTGTGAATTCAGAACAGAGCATGCATATTTATTTATTGATGTAAATATATATATTTATTTTGTTAATAACATATAGTTATAAGATAGGTTGTTTTTTTTTTCAAGATTTCACATATTATTATTAAATATAAATTAAAAACATAATTACAAACTAATAATTAATTTCAACCAAGATGAAGACTATTGTGTAAGAAGTTGCAGGGCAGCCTAGGAAGTCCTAACTTCCTGAGTCACATATTTAACAGCGGTCAGATATCATTCAAAAAATCACTTCGTGTAACTGCTCTCCTGAGGAATACTGAAAGTAGGATTAATATTTTTATGAATTGAGTGCAACATGCTTGGTACAAGTGTATGACTGCTCCTGTTTCCAATAACCAAGAAATCAACAAAGCCATGACATACATACAGTTATACCCCAACTTACGCAAATCCAGAGTTACGCGATTTCTTATATGTATGTATTCCTGTCCCACTTTACACCTCACCACTAGTCGTATCTTTCCACCACTGGCTGCATTCGGCAGTGTCGCACATGCTGTGAACAAGCACTGACGTGTTTTGCGTAGTCTCCATTCATACACGATTTTTATAGCCTACAAACCTTGCGATTGTTTAATATTATGTTCTTGATAAAAATTTCATCACATAAAAAATAACTAAGTCATCCAAAAGAAGCAAGTCTGATTCTTCTACAGCTAGCAAGAAAAGAAAAACATTGACTTTTGAAACAAAACTCAACATTTGTAAGGATTTTGAAGGCAGAATGAAAATTTGAGCTAGCAAAGAAGTTCGATCTACAGGAATCCACAGTAAGAACAATCATAAATGAAAGGTTTATAGATTTTGGAGGACATACATTCTAACGAGGAATGAATTGCAGCCACAAAGCAAGGAATAAAAAAATCATCAGCTTGCTGTGAAGAAATTTTGCGTAACAAGAAAAAGACATTATGTCATCAGATGAATCTATTTGATTTTATGAAACCATCGACATCGAAATAACTTTCTTTTTTTTATGTGCGAAAAACTAAAATTATGATTATATTTCTTAAAAAATATAGGTGTTTTTGTAAACCTTTGGTCCCAATTGTATGTTTGTATATATAAATTACATGCAAAATTATGCCCCGAGTTACGCCAATTTGACTTATGCGCTTTTTGTTGTTTCCACCTACCGTGTAACTTTGGGGTATGACTGTATTTTTTTATTATTATTATTACATGACATCTCAAAGGAGTCCAAGGACTTATTGCAAGAGGGAATCCTACTTCACTCCACTACACACATCTAACCATCTCCCCTGCTTCTTAATTATTATTATTACTGTTATTATTACAGGCTATTCCAAGGAGTCAGACTCTTCAAGGGAGGCCCTAAACATCATGTCAAGAACTATCCATCGTTTATGCAGTATCTATCACACTTTGCTTTTGAACGCATTCGCAGTCATGGCACCCACAACAAGCTCTGGCAACCTATTCCACTGATTCACTACTCGCCAGGCAAAACCTTTGCTTGAAGAGTAGTGAATGTTCTAACATTCACTACTCTGGCTCTAACACCCTCACTAACTACACTCTTACTCGGTTTCTATGGATGGCCGCTATGGATCCTCCCCATCTTCTCTTCATCACCAAGAAACCCTGGCACCCAGATCTGCATGCAGTAGTCAAGATGGGAGTCTTATCAAGGCTCGATAAAGAGGGACATTAACCTGCTTGTCTCTGCTTCAAAGTATTTTTCAGTAATCAAGTAATCTGATGAACTGCTTTAGCCAGTTTTGCTGTGTGCTCCTTAAACTTTAACTCCATATCCACTAACACTCCAAAGTCTCCGGATTCATCAATTTCCTGGAGTACAGTTCCACCAATGTGGCATACAGCTGGTAATCTTTTCACCCCAAATTGCATAACCTTATACTCTGCCACATTAAACTAACATCCATTTTCCATTGTCCAGTCTACCAATCTCCAAATCATCCTGCAAAATTTTGACATCATCTGTATTAACTATTGCATTACCCAACTTTGCATCATTGGAAAATAACAGAACAGTTCTTCTCAGATCCTTTCCTATATCATTAGTGTACAAATAAAAACAGTAGCAGTCCTAAAACACAATCCTCTGGCATGCCACTGGTCACAGGCCTTCTTTTGGACTGTATTCCTGAATAAACTACTCTCTGATATCTCTCCATCAACCACCCTCCTATCCATC
Source organism: Typopeltis vanoorti (assembly GCF_054136105.1). NCBI lineage: Eukaryota > Metazoa > Arthropoda > Arachnida > Uropygi > Thelyphonidae > Typopeltis > Typopeltis vanoorti. The sequence continues at coordinate 62,274,244 of NC_143550.1, read as the reverse complement.
TCACCAGCCTGTATTCATCCCCATGTGCTGCAGTTTACTGATTAGAATTCTATGTGGTATCCTGTTAAAGGCCTTTGCGAAGTCCAGTAGTATCAATATAAACCCATTACCTTTATCCAACTCAACTGTCACTGTATTATAAAACATGATCAAGTCCCTAAGGCAGTCGTTCCCAAAGTGTGTGCCACGGCTCCCCAGGGAGCCACTCACAGGGGTGCCATGATTACAAAATTTTCATAATTTTATTTCCATTTTCAATTCAATGTGATAGGACACGACATCTAGCGGACATGGTGCAAACCAGTAACTCGCTTAGTAATAACTGTTTGCAGAAGCCTCTACAAATGGTTACTAGATGGCGTTTTACAATAATTAAGTTTATCAATTGTTTTAGTAGTTTCTCTAACTTTCTCAGTACTTTGTGTTCGTATATAAATAACTGTCGGTTTTGTGCGGTCTTAGTATTGAATTAGTTTTCGGAGATTCTATGAACTGAATGTTGTTGTGATTTAGTCAAGTGAATTTTTTGAATTTCTTATATGTTTTAAAAATGGATCGGATTTTACTAAACAGTAATAAGTATTGTGAGAGAGAAAATAAAGAGGACACACCGTCAAATAGTGGCAAGAGTGTGAAGAAACGTAAATATCGAAAACACGATGACAGTTATTTGGACTTTGGTTTTACGTCGACAGAAGTCAATGGTGAAGGGAGGCTGCAGTGTGTACTGTGTATGATAGTTTTGGCGCCAGCGTGCATGCTACCAAGTAAGTTGAAACGCCATTTAGAAACCAATCATCCCAGCATGGTTAGTACCTCTCATGACTACTTTACCAGAAAGTTAAAAGAGTTAAATCAACAAAAAGATAGTTTTTATAAGCATGCATCAATACTAAGCAATGCTTTGCTAGCATCTTACAAGGTGTCACATAGAATCGCAAAATATAAGAAGCCTCATACCATCACAGAAGAACTCATTCTACCAGCTGCCGTAGATATGGTGAACAGTATGATCGGAGCCTGCTGGGAAGCTGCTTTCAAAAGTGCCTTTGTCCAATAACACCATCAGTCGCAGAATACAGCATATAGCGGAGGATCTCAATGATCAATTAATTGAAAAAATAAAAGGGAAGGAATTTGGGTTGCAGCAGGATGAGGCCATAGATGATGATAATGATGCTCACTTGATTTGCTATGTACAGTTGATAGATGGTAATAACATTGTAGAAGACCTTCTCTTTTGTAAAAGTATCACTCCTAGTGCTAAGGCTCAAGACTTGTTCAAGATCCTTGATACTTTTATATCCGAAAATAATTTGAAGTGGAGCAAGCACGTCGGTGTCTGTACTGATGGTGCTCGTTCTATGTCCAGCTGTTATGGAGGATTGCAGGCACTTATTCAAAGCAAAGCCCCTGATGTACTGTGGACCTACTGCGTTATTCACGGGGAAGCACTTGCGTCAAAATATCTGAGTCCTACATTGAACCAGGTCTTAGAATATGTAGCGAATGTAGTAAACTTTATAAAAACTTGGCCGTTGAAGGCAAAGTTTTTGAAAAAACTATGTGAAGATATGGGATCCGAGCACACGTCTTTGTTGCACTACAGCACTTCACGATGGCTCTCTCGTGGTAATATTTTGTCTCGTACGTTTGAGCTGCGACAGGAAATTTATATTTTTCTTAAAGAGGAAGACCACAAGTATACCAAAAATTTTGTAAATGAAGATTTTTTGGTAAAACTAGCATACTTATGTGATATTTTTGAAAAGATGAATGCTCTAAATCTCTCCCTGCAGGGATGCAACATGCACCTTTTAAAGTCAATTGAGAAAATTTCAGCTTTTATAAAAATACTAAAACTATGGAAAAGAAAAATGAAAGAAGACGGAGGCAAAGAATGTTTCCCCTTTTTTTTCAACAGTTTTTGACCTCCAATGGAGTTGATTTCTCTCGAGGTATGAAATCCATTTTTGAAGAACATATCACAGCTTATCACCTGATTTGAGAAATATTTTCCAAATGATAATATCAATAAATTTGCATGGATTCAAGATCCATTTAATGCCAGTGCTCCATTTGAATTTACTGCTGCAGAAGAAGAGAATCTTATTAAGGTGTCTTGCAACAATACTTTGAAAACAAAATTTATCAGCATGGAATTAACTGAATTTTGGATATCAGTAAAAGATGAATATCTCCTTCTGAGTGAAAAAGCTCAGAGAATTTTAATTCCATTTGCGACTTCTTATTTGTGCGAAGCTGGATTTTCGGCGGTCGCTGTGATAAAAACTAAGTATCGCACGAAAAATTAACGTGGAGAAGGAAATGAGGGTGGCTGTGTCCAGTTCAATTCCAAGATTTGAGAAAATGTGTGGTGACAACAGACTCATCCATCCCACTAATGATAATTAGTTGAATTTGTTCAATTACTTTTTTGTGATCTTAAATACGTGTTTTATTTATTTTTACCTAACCCTTTAATTAAAAAAAATTATTCGCTATTTCGCAAAGTGTACTTGTAGGAATTTGACATAAAGGCGCCTTGGAAAAACCTGGATTCACCAAGGGTGCCAAGAATCGAAAAAGTTTAGGAACCACTGCTCTAAGGCATGACCTACCCTTCACAACACCCTGCTTCCCCCCCCCCCTGCTACAGTATCTATCCCATTTCCATCTACCCATTCCTGTATTTGCTCTTGACCAACTTCTTCAGTACTTTGACAACAACTCCTGATATGCTGATTGGTTGGTAATTTGCTACATCAGTCTTGGAACCTCCTTTATACAATGTAACTATTTTCCCCTCTTTCCACCACCTTGGGACTAACCCAGAACTGAGACTTAGATTAAACAATATGGTCATGAGCACTAACAATTCTCTCGCCGCTTCACACAAAACTCGAGCTGGTATACGATCTAATCCTACAGCTATATTCATATTAAGGTTCTGTAATATGCTATGTACCTCCATTCCACCATTTACCTTCGTTCCCATATGAACCTTTGGCTCTCTTGTTCCTTCAATATCATCACCTGGATGATATACTCTTGCAAAGTTTCACTTAGTAATTCTATTAGTTTGACTGATTCAGTTACCTCCCTACCATAGGCATTCATTAAAATCATTCTGCCATATACATTCTTTCTTTTACTTACAGCATATCAAAAGAACTGTTTGGGATTATCTTTAGCCTGCATTACTAACTTCCTTTGATACTCTGCTTTTGCCTTTCTTATATTTAATTTCTTAACCACACTAGTTACCCTTCTGGCCCTAAACTGTGCCTTGTACTGTTCATGTGCCTGCTGGTCACCTTTCTCCTTAAATTCCCCTCCACAATTGTTTCTTTTTTTGCAGCTCCAGCTTAATGATGATATTCATCCATTTAACTCCCACTTAATTTACTTTCTTAACTCTAGGTATGCAGTCTGCCATTATCTCTCTCAAACACACCTTTACCACTTCCCATACACTCTTAACATTCAGCCCTTGCAGTTTCACATGCCATGGCACTGATCCAAGCAATTCTTACCAGCCTTATAAGGCTGATAAACATGACATATACACTATCTTAACTGAAAATTCCACACATTTAGCCAGGTCAAGACCATATGATTACCCTCACCAGTTGGTGGCATAGTGGTCATATTCATTATAGACAAATTCTCAGATGCAATTACTAGATCGAGCACTCTCAAATCCCTATTATATTACATCACATGCTTCTCAGGTGATTATTCCTTAGTAACTGCATAAATTCCATTTCCTTCCTCCCATGTGTCCTCTCCTCTCCAATCTATGTTCCCATAGTTAAAATTCCCCATAATAATTACTTATGGGGAATTTAAACTGAATACACTGAGTCTATTTGCTGTTACTTACTATTCCATCATCTTTTCCATCCCCTGGTTTGTAGCAGCATCCAGATGTATATTTTGTTTTCTGCTGGCCTCAATCTCACACCAGATAGCCTCAAATGTGCTATTTTCATTGTCCTGTAGTTGAACTGATACTCTTTGGCAGTTCTTTGGCTATCATCAACACTCCTCCCCATTCTTTTCTATCTATCCTCCCTGAACACACTATACCCTTCACATTCTATTCCACTACTACCATATTTACTCAAATATAACTCACCCTCACGTATAACTCGTACCCATGATTTACATCAAGTCATTCACTATTATGGTCCTCCTTCTCAGCTGTACTCTGTCATACTGTGGAAACAGACACTGTCTTAACTCTCTCTTTTTTTTTTTGCTACTTCCAGTAATTCTTTCATGTCCTCTCTCATGCTATACTTTTCTCCTTTCAAATCATTCATTTTGGCCAATATAATCATCTTTCACCCTACTCTTTTATGCTCTACTAGCCTCACTAACATTAATTTTTGCACTTGGAAAGCACAAGACTCGCTTCTTAATTTTTCTTTCTCTCTCTTGGTCAAGTCCTCATTTCTCTTATCTCACACTTCTTTCTCTTATCAGCTGATCCACTCACCAGACATTTCTGCATTACTATATGACTCCTGTATTACTATATGACAATAGCCTGCTCTCCAATACCCACCATATAAACAAAATCACAACCCAGTTTGTGGTACGATTCATTGTCACCGGAAACATCACATGGCAATTGAACCACCACCATGCGTAAGACTGAGAACATATGCACCACCATGCAGAAGAACAGAAATTATTCCATGGCAAATTTGGAAAACATTGAATATCAAAAAGGAAACAAGCCAAGTAATGTTCAGAAAAAATGCCACATAATCACTACTTACATTTCTACAATGCTTTTGTTTGTTAATAACAGTTTCACCTTCATTATTTGTAATGTATGAAATGCTAATTTTGTCCAAAATATAATAAATGCTATATTAGCAATTCTTTTCCTTCTTCAGACAAAGATCAGTTATTCACTAACTTTGAGTAATTATACAATATTCCTTTTTTTTTTTGTTGCAGAAAAGAAATTAAAAGTTCTCTATGTTCATTTCTGCCTATACTTGGCATTGTTTACATTATCTCTTGAGAGCATAACCATTATGTAAATTGGTTATCTCTCGTTCATAAGCATTTGTATAAACATTATTATTATTATTATTATTATTATTACTACTACTACTACGGGCGACTCCAAGGAATCCTTAGACCTCACCGAGGGAGGCCCTAAACATGTCCACACAACTATTTGACATTCTCACAGTATCTATTATTATGCAATTGGTTACAGTATTATGCAATTGGTTATCTCTTGATAGATAACTAATTTGCATAATGATTATGCAGATAATTTGAGAAAATATGACCATTTAAAGTCACCAAAATGAACAAATCACCACTTCAAGATAAACAAAAAAAATTCCCAGAAACGTGGAAAAATCTAATACCAGAAATGCAGTCAACAAGTACCTTTGGTACTTGTTGACTATAAGTACCAAAGGTACTTGTAGTCCCTCCCCCAAAAAAACACCCACCTTCAGTCATGTACCTGCTATGTCTCGCCTCAAAAACATCCACCCACCACTTTGGCACATCATTTGAAGTGATGTCACTGAACAAAAAGCACACCTGCCAACAAAGAAACGCTCATCCACTGTGCCCCACCTCAAAAAAACTCCTGCTGCCTAAAACAAAACCACACTGCTTGCCACATCCAAAAGACACATCTACCACCTTAAAATCCACCCATCCTTCCTGCCCCCCCCCCATAATGCACACCTTCTACAAAATGGCGACACACACACATGCCTCCTCATGCCACATTCATCATAAAAAATTAACTGTAATTCCTGATATGATGCAAACACAAAGTAACAAAACAACTATCACAAACAAGAGCAAAATAAAGACAATCTCACAACCAAGTCACTTAAAGAAACTCCACTTAAGAAAAAGCATGAAAAGCAAATAACCAGCCAAATAGCCTGCTAAATTGAAAAAAAAAATAATTATCCATAACAGTTTCTCTTCTTTCGTGTGGCAGCACATAATGGTTCCCAATCTTCTGCTCAGTGGCCTACTGTTCACCATGATGATTTACTTCCAATAACGTCTGAATCATATGGCCCACCATGTCATGGGAGAGCAGGCAATCATCGTATAGTCATACCAACTCCTTCTTTCTCTAGCTCAACAAACTGCATTCCAGAATCCAGTTTACTATTAAAAAGAAAATAATAATAACCTGACTTTTCTAGATACTCTAATTACACGTCTTCCCAATGGTACCCTTTCTTAATTTACAGAAAACCCACCCACCCAGGCAGATATATACACAAACTTTCCATCATCCACCCTCTTAATAATATGGTGTTATCAAAACCCTTGTGAATAGAGCCTCCAGCCTACTGATGTTGATTTTACTGCTGAACTCTCCTTTATTTGCCAGCCTTTTCTATCCAATAGCTGCACTGCCACAAAGTCAATAATTAATTGTTTTTCTCACCTCCTCTCATCCCTCTCAACATGTTGAGAGGGATGAGAGGAGGGAACCTCAGAAAAAATGGCGAGAACTCTAAAAAAAAGTGCAATCTCTGCACTGTATCCAAACTGTATCTAAAGCTAGCTACCCTCATCTGCTTGCGCAAGGATCCTCTGCCCCTCTGTCAGTTCCAGGTGTTTAGAGTCCCTTGTTCCTGCAACTTATATTACAGTCAAACTGGGAGATCTGCTAATATCTGCTTATATGAACATAAAAAAAATACATCTGTTGCCATAAGTATGGCCAGTCCGAGCTTGCCGACCTTGTCTTGGATACTTTGCACAAAATCAAATGAAAAAAACTAATATACTTCACCACAAAAAATACCAATTTGAAAGACTTTTTTTAGAATCAGCAGCAGAATTAAAAAAACCAACCAAATCTTAATAAATATAATTGTATTAACAATATAGGATGTAATATCCCTTAATTTAAATAATTTTACATCACCGAATTGAAACCTTTGGCTCTTCATATATTTAGTAATTTATTAGGACACCTCCTTGGCAATTCTTTTAGTAGGGGTAAGTAAGTTCTGTTTGCTACAAACTTGGTATTATCTAGTTCTAGCTACTCACTGATGAGACCTCAATAAAGGTTGAAACCGGTCTGGGTAGTGACCTTCTCTCATAATGTAGAATACATTATGAGAGAAGTATTATAATACAGCTCTTAGGAGCTGGGTTTATGGGAAAATACCAAGAACAGTGAATGGAGCTTGCTCCACCCTTACTATGAGTTGCCCCGTGTTGCACTACCAGATGGACTATGTGTTGCACTATCCAGGTATTTGCTTACGCTTGGACTTGCCGAACTTTATATAGTTTCTATATTCGGCTGTGAAACAATATGGGATGTAATATCCCTTAATTTAAATAATTTTATGTCACTGAATTGAAGCCTTTGGCTTTTCATATATTTAGTAATAATTGTATTAAACTTCCCAAGATTTGGGAAGCTCTTAGGCCTCCCACCCAACAGAGCTAAGGCTAGCCAACAGCACCCATAGAGGGCACTCCTCAATAATTTTTTATTTAATTTTTTATGATGAATGTGGCATGAGGAGGCATGTGTGTGTGTGTGTGTCGCCGTTTTGTAGAAGGTGCGTATTATGAGGGGGGGGGCAGGAAGGATGGGTGGATTTTAGACTTTGTCTAATCTTTTCCACTTTGTGTTTGTGAAAATTTGTGTGTTTCTGCAATTTTAATATTGTTTCCCTGATGATGTTTCAGTAACTGAGATGTGCTGCATTTATTCCATTAAACCCAATAATGTGTTCAAGATATTTTAATCTGTGTATACAAACATGTAAAATGTCAAGAATATCCATGGCATAAACCAGGCGTGGCCAACTTCATTCTATACGAGGGCCAATATATGATGAATGATAGCGTCACGGACCATGCACTTTAAGACAGAACTTAATAAAAATAAACTCTGCATTTTTTCAAGGCAATAGTTATGTATTGAATTACTATATTTGTTAAATCATTTTACTACTGGGAGAACAATATAAAATACTTGATTGATTTAAATATAAGTTGTTAAATTAAATTTAATTACATATTTCTGGGATGCTTTCAAACTCACTGGCAATTTTATCTTCCCCAAATGCATGTCCTTCACAGCACAGTGGTTTACAAATTTACCATCAGATAATGATTTTTTTGCTTTTTCTATCTCTGCGCTTACAACAAACGATGCCAAGAGTGAGCTTTTTTGTATTGATGTTGGTTTAGTAAAAATATATTTCTGAGCACTAATCTCTTCAAATTACATACAATTTTAGTACGTACTTGTCCAACGTATTCTTGGTATTTAGCAGCATTGTGCTGTGTGTAGTGGCGTTTGAGGTTATATTCCTTGTGCACAGACAATACTTGCAAACACACAAGGGATGGTTTGTTGTCGTTATTGTTTAGAAACAGAAATTAATTTTCCCATTTCTCCTGAAATGACCTGTTTTCTTCACAGATCTTACGTTTCTTACTCATAGTACACAAAGGCTGAAGTAACTGACCAGGGGACACAAACTGCAACCATAACATTTGCAAGTATTGTCTGTGCACAAGGAATATAACCTCAAACGCCACTACACACAGCACAATGCTGCTAAATACCAAGAATACGTTGGACAAGTACGTACTAAAATTGTACGTAATTTGAAGAGAAAGGTTAGTGCTCAGAAATATATTTTTACTAAACCAACATCAATACAAAAAAGCTCACTCTTGGCATCGTTTGTTGTAAGTGCAGTTGTGAGCCGGCTGTTGGCCATCTATGGCATAAACAAAACACATGCAGCAAAAAAATAAAAAATCCTCCAAGTGAAGAAATATCAGCAATAATGACATCAAGAGGAATCCCAACAGAAGCATTAACAGAAAGAAGACAAAAAAAAAGAAACACCAGTATCATCTGGTGTTGGAAATGAAAACAGCTAAATGAATACCCAAAAAAGACAACACCAAAAACGAATATATCGCAAATCACTGACACTACTAAACACATCTGGCTTGCAGCCCTCAAAGAATCTGATCTTTTGCAGTCTGAGAAAACCAACATACCACCCTATCACAAATAATCGCTCATACCATGAACAAAAATCAATACCAGAAACATAGTACCAAGAGTGAAACACTGATCTGCAGCTATTGATAGTTAACCTAACCTTAAAAGGGTCAGTGAAACTAACATGCTACCCAATCACAAACAGAAACACTAGTATCATGAACAAAAAACCAACACACCAGAAACATGGGTGCCAAGAATCAAACATCTCTGACCTTTGGCCCCTTGAGAGCTATCTCAAAACCAACATGCCATCCCAGGAGAAACAAAATTGATGTGAAAATGATAGAACAAAGAAAAACAAACAAAAAATAAATAAAAATATATTCATAAAAATCTGACAATCAGTACGAAAACTATTGCTGATTGCTCAGACAATAGTCATGTCACCTGTGTAAGAGTCAAGTGAGTGATGTCACCCAAAGTGATGTTTGTGGTTTGTTTCCATTATGTTTACAGAGGTGGTTTATGGTGTTTGGAATGGTGGCACATGAATGGTTTCTGTGAATGTGATGTTTTGTTTTATTTATCTTTTTACATGATTTTTTCCTAGTAGTGTGTGTGTGTTTTTCAATATCATAAACAGTCATATTGAAAAACGCACACTACTAGGAAAAAATCATGTAAAAAGATAAATAAAACAAAACATCACATTCATAGAAACCATTCATCTACCACCATTCCAAACACCATAAACCACCTCTGTAAACATAATGGAAACAAACCACAAACATCACTTTGGGTGACATCACTCACTTGACTCTTACACAGGTCACATGATTTTGTTGAACTCTGAGCAATCAGCAATAGTTTTCGTACTGATTGCTCTTTGAAACTCAAACCCTACTTCAGGCTTCCATTCCTTGGAATTCAGAAAAACGAACTCTAGAATTGGAAGATTTTATGCATCAGTGCTAGTTAGGATTGGGAACATGAGTTGTTTCCTGAATTATAATAAGCTTTTGTTTGTGCATGCTACCAGGAGCTCACATAGACTTTCTGTTGACAAATGGAGATACCAGACTGGATGTGCTATATGCTCCCTTGGGAGTAAAAAGGCAATTGGTTATTGTTATTAGCATGAAGTGAATGTATTTTTCTATTTCAAAATCCAGTATACTTCTTTTTTAGATCTCTTTGCATAGATAAAGTATTGTTATTATTAGTATAAAGTGAATTTCAAAATTCAGTATATTTTCTTTAATTTTTTTATATAGTTATCCACTTTCAACAGAATACATGAACTCCTTTGACTATTGCATTGTTCTGATTTGGTTCTCCCATCCCAACACCTCTGTAAAACAGTTCTAGGGATGGTGCACCATTTTCTCTTTTATTGGAAAGACCTAGATTCAGATTCTGAGATGTAAGGAATCCTTATGACTGTTTCAGCTGATAAATTTTCCAGTCTCATGTGGAAGTGGCAAGGTTTATCATCTTGGAAACTTGTTCTGCAAAATAGACATTTTGTCCTGTAAAATAGAAGCTGACCAAATAATACATGTAATTAACAGACATAATATATTGGCTTCACAGCTTTTATTTATTTGTTTTGTTAATACACTGATCTTGTTATATTCCGTTATGGTGAAGATAACCTTATCACCTTCAGTGCTAACAAAGTGCAGTCCTTATTTCGTGCAAGAAATATCACACTTTGCATTCTCTCACTTTGAATTATGCCCACGTTATCAGGCAAAATCAGGTAATCAGGTCTCGGCCTCCAAAAAATGCAGTATCCTTTTCCACTCAATATACCACTTCTCACACTATACAACTTCCAGCATTCTGTAAATCCCAAAATTGTTCATTAGAATGTTGTTCTCGCATATGTGTTATTGCACCAAAATCTTTTAAACACTTGTTGTATCCAGGAGGCACACAATATGGTTAATTGATAACCTCTCTCAGAATCACCTCAGTCACTTCCTTATAGATGTTCTGTTTCTGTCTTATGCCTTTTCTTAGGTATTTTTTAGAGTGAGCGTCATTCTATTGGACAATCATGATTCCTCCACTATGCAGCAACAACTTTTGTCGAAGCTTTGTGACCAATTATTCTCAATTCAGCTTGACGAGGCAACAGATAGCAACAAGGATTGTCATTTAATTGCTAATATTTGATTTTGCGATGGATTATCAGCAGTTGAAGAGTTATTGCTTTGTAACCAATAAAAAGAAGAGTCACAGCACCTGAATTGTTCAAAATATTAGATGATTTTATATGCAAGGCAAACATACAGTTGTGTTGGAATTTGCACTGATGGTGCTCGAGTTATGTCTGGAAGGTTTAAAAGTTTACTTGTGCTCGGAAAAATCCCCACAATGTATTTGGACACATTGCATGATTCATAGAGAAGCTCTTGCTGCAAAGGTGTTAACAACAGTATAACCATGGTAAATTATATAAAAATGAGACCTTAATATCAAGACTTTCTGAACTTCGCAAAGACATGGCTGGAGCAGAACATTCAGCATTACTGTTTTACTGTGAGACAAGATGGTTATCACAGGGAAAATGTTTACGTGTTTACAAATTAAGAGATGAAATAGCAATCTTCTTGGAAGAGGAAAATAACGAAGAAGCAGAGAAGTTTTGACACCACTTATTTGTAATGAAATTGAGCTACTTGTTGGACACATATTTGAGAAACTAAATATATTAAACCTGCAACTCCAAGGAAAAAATACACATACACATATCTTAGAGATGAGTGACAAAGTTAATGCTTTTTGTAAAAAACTAGAATTATGGAACAAAAAGGTAAAGCAATAAGAATTAGAAATGTTTGCAAATGTGGATGAATTTATCAAAGCCTACAAGGCAGAAGAGCAACACATCAAAGTTTTATTTGCAACTATTGAAAATCATCTAACAATGTTGATGAAGAATTTTAGAAACTATTTTATAACTGACGACAACATAATGGCAATGTACGAGTGAGTTAGAAACCCATTTCAAATTACCCCTGAAGGTTTCTCAATTGAAGAAAAGGAACAATTTATAGACTTCATGTCAAGTAATGAAATCAGAAAGCAATTTGCATCCAAATCGTCCAAATCGATCTTTGAATTTTGTGTCGGTGTTGATGATGAATTTTCTGCACTAAAGTCAAGAGCTTTTCATGCACTTTTGCCATTTCCAATATCTTATCTTTGTGAAATCGGTTTTTCTGCAGTGGCTGCCTTAAAAACAAAATATAGATTTCAGTTAAATATAGAAAGAGAACTGAGAGTGTCAATTTCCAGTGTATCACCATCATATGAAAAGCTTTGCTCTGTAACACAGGCCTAAGGAAGCCATTAATTTTTAGATTCGTTGTTATTGTTTAATCACTTGGTATATTTTGCAATATTGATATGTTCCCATAAGCGTAACTGGTTTATTCAATTTAATGGATTTTATTATTTTATGTTTTTGTTTATATATTGTTTTTGTGTCAGTAAAGTAGTTTTACAGTTTTTCCTTTGATTTCCACTTTCTTCGTGCCCCCCCCCCCCACACACACAGGTATTTTGAGCCCTGTAGGTTGAGAATCACTGACTTAAAGGAAGCACTTTACTGCTTCTCTTTGCATATCCAAATTGCCAGCATCACTACTCTTGTGCTTTGGGGCCATTATTAAGTAAAATAAGGGTTACTTGAAAACAAGTACTGTGATACCTCGACAGTCGATCTGATAACTGATAACTACTTAGAACGGCATGCAATTTAAAACTTATGAAGTGTTGATTTCTGGAATTTTCCATTTAATATTTTTGGGTCAGGGTTGTCCGTGGATAACTGAAACCACAGAAAGCAAACCCATGGATAAGGGGATCTACGGTATTTGTCTAATTTTTCTCTTCTATTGATACTTTTTATGTTTCTGGTGCCTATCTCGAATTCTGCTGATATTGAGTTGGAGTTTGTTCCATTATCTGACTTTTCAGTGTTCACCCTGGTTCCTTGAAACAACAGGGTTCTTTTTTTAACCAGATGATGCCCCCAGGTGGCATGATTTGTTTACATTTTGTTTTATATTTAAATAACTATATTAAATTGATTGATTAATAAAATTCATAAATTATAATAATTCTTATGTAATCCATTGGTCTTGAATTGTATGCTTCATTTGCACATCCTGTAAATAAATTTGCTATGTGATCCTAGAGATTTATAGCTTAATGTGTGGATGATGGCATTTAGCTGAAAGACATGGATTTGAATTGCATCCAGGACACAGAGAATTGGCCTCCATTAACTAAAGAAAATTCAGTAAATTCACAAAGAACTTTTATAAGAAGCTTCTTGACTAAAGGTGGGTTAGTCTCATATGAAGCTTGCAGTTCCTCCTGGGAACTCAGGTGGTTTTCATCCTGTAAAACAGCAAACCAGCTAGAAGAATACATGCAATTAACAGACTCGGTGCACTGACCTCTTAGCTTTAGTTGCTTTAACTATAACTCTAAAACAATAACAGCTAGCTGAACCTATCGAAAATATTTCTCCCTAACTGCAGTCTTATTCTTAAAACATTTTTAAATTTGAGTTAAGGGAGAACTAGAATTATACTCATCCATAAGGATATGTGCTTTGCATTATGGGATACTAAGGTAATTGATGTGAAGTCATTATCTATATATCAATAAAGGTCGAAACTGGTCTGGATAGTGACCCTTCCTATAATGCATAGCTTTATACTTGTCTGTAAGGATATATGCTTTACTAAGGCAATTGACGTGAAGCTCAGTTGTGAAGTTACTTCATGCACAAACTTTGTTTGCTTATATTTGGATAAAGGATGAAACCAAGGATGTAATTTCTTGGCATCTTTAATTTATAGTACAAGCAAGTGAACAAACTTTCAGCATCTATCCCTAATATAGTGTATTTTAGTAATAAGGTGTGACACCTTTTACTACTTGTATATGGAAATATGACTTCAGCCTTACTTCATTCAACCTTGGTATCACTTTTGGGTCTGGCTCCCACTGATGAGACCTCAAAAAAGGTCGAAACCGGTCTGGATAGTGGTCCCTATAATGCATAGCATTATACTTGTCTGTAAGGATATGTGCTTTACTAAGGCAATTGATGCAAAGTCATTAGCCTCTATATACACGTAGCCTAGTCGTGAAGTTACTTCACATGCAAACTTTGTTTGCTTACGCTTGGATAAAGGATGAAACCAAGAATTATAATTTCTTGGCATCTTTTCACTTGGTTATACTGTAAATTAAACACTTTTCACATCTTTTCCTTGTTGCACAAACCAGTCCTTAGCTGCAGATATGACTTCATCAGCTGTGGCAAATTTTGTTCCTTTCAAGTGTTTCTTTAAATTTGGGAATAGGAAATAATCAGACAGGGTCAGGTCTGGAAAATAGGGTAGGCAAGGGAGACGTTGAAAGACCAAGTTGTGTATTGTCTGTTGAGTTTCATGAGCAGTGTAAGCAGGTGCATTGTCCTGCAAATGCAACATGCCTCTGCTCAGTTTTTGCATGACATTTTTCCTTCAATACCTCCTTCAACTCCTACAGAGCTGTTGAGTGAACTGCTGCTGTAACAATTACGGCTTTTTTTGAGGTACTTGCTAAGGATTACACCATCCATATCCCAAAAAGACAATGGCACAAAACTACCCTGCTGACTTTTGGGTAAGGAACTTCTTTTACCATGGAGAGCCTTTGTCTCCAATCCATTGACTGTTGTTTGGTCTCTGGGTAATAGTGATGAAGCCATGTGTCATCAGCAGTCACAATACAAGCCAGAAAATTTGCACCTGATTTCTCAAAAATGACCCAAAATCCCTTTAGATGGCAGCACATGTTCTTTCTTTTGGTCAGCATTCAGACATTTGGGGACCCACTGAGAGCTTCTGCATTTGTCAGATGTTGGTAGAGATTGTTTTTGGCTGGTATTCATCTATCATCAAGGATCATGGCATGCACTGCATCAATGTTTCAGGTGTGATCACTGTGGAAGGTCTTCCTGACTTGGAGGGCATCTGTTGTCTTAGGATACCCAGTTTTAAACTTGGCCATCCATCTGGCAACTTGGATATGTTAGGGAACAGTCTCCTCAAGTCTCTCACAAAATTTGGTGAA